>NC_049247.1:8760328-9070387 GCF_011100685.1 Canis lupus familiaris
ACAAATATATATATATATATATATTTATGTGCTTGGGTGGCTCAATTGGTTAAGCATCCAACTCTTGATCTCAGCTCATGTCTTGATCTCAGAGTCATGAGTTCCAGCCTTGTCTTGGGCTCCATGCTGCATGTGGAGTCTACTTAAGAAATACATAAACAAGCAAACGAACAAACAATTTGAGATAGCTTTAAAAAAATAAAAAGGAAAAGAAAATGCAAAGAACAAAAATAGTAAACTCTGTGATATCCACTCTACTCACATTATTCTGGCAATTTTTCTGGTGTCAAACCCCAAGCCAGTGGGTCTTTGCCAGCAGCAACCCAATGTTTCCTTGCCAGCATTCTGGAAAACCACTGAATGCTGCCCATTGTGGAAGTTGATGATGGGGCAACTTGGCAGAAAAACCAGCGCTCCCTAGGGGCCATGTTAGTTTCTGCACTGACCTGGCCTCTTCTAGGAGGTATCCACTGCAGTAAAGGGACTGCTGACTTAACTTAGAAAGCCTTCAGTGGATCTTGAATTTGTGTGGCCTGGAATGCCTGGACCTCCCACTTCCTTGCCAAGAAACTGAGCCACACATTGATGGTTTCCGGAATAAGCACTTTCCACTAGCCTTTCCATCTGCCCACACACTGGCCCCCACCCAGTCTGGCCAGGAAGCTCTGTCCAGATTTCGGGGCCCTCCAGAGCCAAGCCAGAGCAGGTTCTCAGGGCCTGTCCCTGAGCAAATTGTCTTTTCTGCCCATGAATATTCAAAGCTTATCTCCTCTTCATGGTCCTGTAGTTAGTGGAATACTGTGGCCTTAGAGCCATTTGGGAAACAAAGCTAACCCTGGGGAGGCTCAGAAGGGCTGTGAGGGGGTACAGAGCAGCCAGTTCCCCAATATTGGCCACCCTCCAAAGGCCATTCTCTACCATTTTCCAGCCTGGTTGGTGGTTGCCTATGACCTGGACCCAAATCCCTGTCTGTTCCCTTAGTAGTTCGGTGGCCTGAGACAAGTGACATCTCTATCAGTTGTGTCATCTGTGAAGTAAGAATAGTGCAAGACTGAATGAAATCATGGGCTGCTTCATTCACATGGTACCTAAAACACAATATAATGGACTATATTTTCCAAAATTGCCCATGACAATATTTCCAGTCCCACTTGCTCTTCTAGAACCTTACCACTCCCCTACCAAGAGATGGAATCCAGGTTCTTACTCCTTGAGACTGGGTGGGGCCACCCCTACATCAGAAGTCACTGCTTGGCTTCTGCAGCTGTGTCTCAGAAGGTACCATAGGCCACACCACTCTCTCCCGGCCTGAAAGAAGTCTGACAGAGAAAGACACAGACTATAGGTTCTCATTTGTATGCTGAATCAAAAAATGCCAAACTCAGAAGGAGTGAAATGGTGATGAACTGGGGCTGAGGGAAGTGGGGGGAAACTCCCAGCTCTAATGATAAATCAGGTCTAGGCATCAAACGCACAGCATGGTGTGTATGGTTAATGATGCAGCATTGTATCTTTGAAAGTTGTTAAGAGAGTAGGTCTTAAATATTATCACTATGCAAGTACACACACACATAATTATGTGATGGAGGTGGTAACTAACCTAATTGTGATAATCATCTTGTAATATATATGTGGAGCAAATCATTGCTTCTACACCTTAAATTTACATATGTTATATGTCAATAATATCTCAGTTAAGCTGGGGGAAAGAATGTCTCTTGGGACTTTTGCTCTGGGAAAACTGCCACTGTGTTGTGAGGAAGCCAGGCCATATGCAGAAGGCCGTGTAGGTGTTCTGGCCACAGCCAGCACCAACCATCACACATGGGAGTGAAGAGTTTTAAGATGATTCCAGCATCCAAGCAGTCCCCTGAGCACAACCCTACCCATTGATGCCACGTAGAGCAGAGATGAGCTGTCCCCATCAAACCCTGCCCAAACTGCAGATTTGCAAGCTGAATAAATGACTGTGATTGTTTTGAGGCACTATGTTTCAGGGTGTTTTGTTATGCAGTAATAGATAACCAGAACACACAAAGAGGCACAATAAACCTCATTATCAACATCTCTCTTTTGCTCACACTTCACACTTCCTATCCATCAGCAAATGCAAACACATCTCAGATTCAGCCCCTTCAAGTCCAAGCCACTATCATCTATCATTTCTTGCCTGCAGGACCAAAGTTAACTATTTCTACTCTTGCCTTCCTGCTGTCTCTTCTCCACCTGGCAGATAGGAACCAGGTCTTAGAAACATACCCAGGGGTCCCTGGGTGGCTCAAACAGTTAAGCACCTGCCTTCTGCTCGGTCGAGCCCCGCATCAGGCTCTCTGCTTGGTGGGGAGTCTACTTCTCCCTCGCCTCTAGCTCTGGCTCATGCTCTCTCTCTCAAATAAATAAATGAAATCTTAAAAAAAAAAAGAAAAACAGAAATATGATCATGGCCCTCTCTGCTTCCAAAGACTCCAATGGATTCTACTCAAACTTAGAGTAAAAGCTAAACTCCAGACTGTGTTTAAAAAAGGGGGGGGGGGTGCAGCCTGGGTGGCTCAGCAGTTTAGCGCTGCCTTCGGTCCGAGGCATGACCCTGGAGACCGGGGATTGAGTTCCATGTTGGGTTCCCTGCGTGGAGCCTGCTTCTCCCTCTGCCTGTGTCTCTGCCTCTCTTTCTCTCTCTGTATCTCTCATGAATAAATAAATAAATAAAATCTTAAAAAAAAAAAATAAACTCCAGACTGTGACTTACAAACAGTGTGGTATGCTGATAAGTCCACTCTCCAATGGGGAAAAAAAAGAAAGGAAAAAAAAAAGCCCTGATGTTGGCCAATCTGTGTGGTGTACATCCTCTCACCAAGGTCAATTTCAAGCTACCACGGCAATGTCAGCTCTTGGAAGTTGATATGACCCACTTTGGGCACACCATCGCTGCCAGGCTCTGCGTCACATTTCCAGCCGAGGTCCCCACCACCTTCTCCCCTGCCACTGGCAGACACTCTGGCCTCCATGCTGTGCCTTAAAATCTCAAACATATTCCCATCCTAGAGCCATTCCTTAGACAGGAATGCTTTTTCCTCCAGAGAATTCTTCCCTGGTTCCATTCAAACTTCTACACAGCTGTCAGAGAGGACTTCTTGGATCAATCACCCTGCCTAAAATAGGCTCCCTTCCCCAACCCTTTCATCATGTTTCCCCCCCCTTACCTTGCTCTATTTTTTTCCCTCCATGTCACTCTTCACCGTCTGCCATCGTATTATGTCTTTGCCCATTTTCTCTTGCTGTGTGGGCAAGGTTTTTTGTTGGCTTGGTTCGCTGCTGTTTACCCACTGCCTGGCACATACAAGGTGCTCAATAAAAATGTGGTGAATAAACAAATGCATTGAAGCTATTAATATTATAGTTGGGAAAGGGGTATAATAATAGTTGGAGGCAAAAGTTGATAAAATGATCCAGGTAAACACTTAACACAGCACTTGGCCGGTGTGCGTTGTAAGGTTGCTATTTACTTTTTGACACAGGTCTGGTGGAGGCCTACGGGACAGCATGTGGGGGACAGTGGGGAGCAGCGGCTATCTGTGGTGCACCCCCTGGGAGCAAAACAGGCCTCCGCCTTCTGCTGGGGTGTCCATCATAGCAGGATAAGAAAGCAGTCCCGGGGGCCTGAGATACTCTCTCTCTGGCCTCGCTGCTTTATAGGTTAAGGAAGAGACAGCCCCAGAGCATTATCTGGGGCTTGTAAAACCTTGCTTATTTTGATGGTGGGAATGGAAGCAGGGAACAAATGGCTCTTTACTGATTTTATATTCCAAAGGCTCAAATCAGTGTTGCAATATCAGTAACAGAAATAAAAATTAAAAATTAAAAGAATTATCATCCTGGGGCACCTGGGTGGCTCAGTCAGTGAAGCATCTGTCATCAGCTCAGGTAATAATCCCTGCGTCCTGGGATCAAGTCCTGCATCAGGTTCCCTGCTCACCAAAATGAGGGGTTCTAAGTATGTGTGGACCTTCAGGTTGAAGAGCCTAGACAAGACAGCCAAGTCGCTCCTGGAAGGTGTGGCTCTGCTTCTAGAAGCATTAAATGGCCCTTGTGCTGGGACTTATTCCTCCAGCCTCAGCCAGAACACAGTGAGGATTTTAACTGGCATCCACGCACATTATTTTTTTCTACTGAAAGCCCTAAAACATCCTCCCACCTATGTAACGTGCATTAAGCACTAAAGTTTCCCCATCAGTTAAGCAGGAATTTAGTTCTTGCAGACATTAAACAAAATCTTTTTAAATTAAAAATTAGCCCTTACATTCTTTTAAAATCTCGAAGCCGCTGACTTCAGGCAGCAGGTGAATCTTGAATGAAGGGGCAGACATTCTAGCTGACCAGCAATAAATAGATAGATGATAGATAGATGATAGATAGATAGATAGATAGATAGATAGATAGATAGATAGATAGATAGATGATAGATAAAATCCCTCATGAAACAACTCCTTTTCCTGGCTCACAATGGTCTTTATCTTTTTATAGATAAAAGCCACCGTCATACTTCACCCTCTCCCTCTGCTCCTCCCCCTGCTCACGCTTGATCTCTCTCAATCTCCGTCACTCTCTCTTTCAAATACATAAATAAAATCTTTAAAAAAGAAAAAAGAATAATCATTCCCTTTCCCCCAAACCACCACCCATATTCCTCCTCTGGTTTTGTTTGTTTTGTGGGTATGGTTAAAAATAAAATCAAAGTCTGATCTTTTAGTGATAGCTATTGAAATGTTTATAGGTGAAATGACATTATGTCTGGGATTTGCTTCCAAGTAACCCCTTGGCAACTTGGGTTTTCCTGAAGTAAGTGTGGAGGTGGAGTTTAGGATGCAAGATGTGTATGTCCTGTTTTGAAAATATACAATGATTTATCTATTGTTTGGGGTAAAAGGGCAAGTTGTAGAGCAGTATATAAAACAATCCTATGTTTGTAAAATAAAATTATGAAGATATGTATCTCCTTGTTTAGCTATAGAAAGTTTCTGGAAGATATCAAGAAGCTGTCAACAGGGAGGAGTGGGATTGGGTGCGAGTAGGTGTCTATATTTTGAGTTTTTAAAGTATTTGACCTACATTATGTACATGATAAAAATTTCAGGTTAAAATGTTCACTACACTTGTTAGTGTACCTTTTAAAAATATTTAATGATTTACTGTCCATTTAAAAATAATGCAAATAAAACATGTACTATGGGCTGAGTTGTGTCACCCTAAATTTCATATATTGAAGTCCTAACCCCAAGTACTTCAATGTGGCTATATTTGGAAAGAAGGTCTTTAAAGAGGTGCTTACGGTAAAAATGAGGTAATTAGGGCAAGCTCTAATCCAATATGACTGGGGTCTGAATAAGAAGAGGAGATGTGGACACAGATGGGTGCAGAGGGAAGGCTAGGAGAAGACATAGGGAGAAGACAGCCATCAACAAGCCAAGAGGAGAAATATCAGAAGAAACCAATTCCAATGACATCTTAATCTTGATCTTTTGGCCTCAGAACTGTGAGGAAACAAACATCTGTTGTATAAGCCACCCAGTCTGTGGTACTTTGTTATGGCAGCCTAAGCAAAGTAATACAACATGTTAAGTATTTGGAAAATAGTGGGAAGAACAAAATCACACAAAATTCTACTGCCTAGCAAACCCACAGGAAACAAGGGGTTCTAACCACTCTTCTTACCGCCTTACTCTGGATGGCGGAGGCATTTCTGGTCTGTTTTGCCTTCAGAAAGTTGAGAAGGATTTTGCATCTAAAGAGCCTCTTTCAACACAAACTGGATGGCATTTGACATTGGCATTTCTCATTTTAAGATTGCTATGGGCTTTTGGTTAAAAGGAGATACTTCTCTTAGAAGGTGATAAAAATCCACACCACAGAATTTGAATGTGACTTGATTTAGAGTAGGGGTCGGCAAACTTTCTCTATAACAGGCTAGACAGCAAACATTTTTGACTTTCTGGGTCAGTCTCCGTTGCAGCTACTCAACCCTGCCATTGTAACAAAACAGTCACAGACAATATGTAAACATGAGTGTGGCTATGTGCTAATTAAAACCTTATTTACAAAAACGTGTGTCAGACCCATGATACTGATACTACACTGATTACCCTCGTTTACAGCAGTGAGTTACTTTTAAGTTTAATATTTTAAGGCAGCCCGGGTGGCTCAGTGGTTTAGCGCCAACTTCGGCCCAGGGCATGATCCTGGGGACCCTGGTTGGGCTCCCTGCATGGAGCCTGTTTCTCCCTCTGCTTGTGTCTGGACTCTCTCTCTGTGTCTCTCATGAATAAATAAATAACATCTAAAAAAAAAGATAAAATTTAATATTTTAATTAGAAAGGACAATCTTAAGGAGAAAGACTCATTTGGTGTTGCTAAGTCTTTAACAGTGCCCTAACCCTGATAATCTCTTTCTAATAAAGAAAAATTAGACCTCAGCTCCAGTCTTTAGGTGCGAAAATATCTAGTTAGAATTTTAAGAAATTGTTTTGTCTTAAAAGTATATACATGTAGGTATCTCCTATTTATGGCAAGTGACACTGGATTTCCATTTATCAAAATTTTCTTTTTAAATTAGATTTTTAGGGGCACCTGGGTGGCTCAGTGGTTGAATGTCTGCCTTTGGCTCAGGTCATGATCCTGGAGTCCTGGGATCAAGTTCCATATCAGGCTCCTCACAGGGAACATGCTTCTCCCTCTACTTATGTCTCTACCTCTCTCTGCACTAAATAAATAAATTAACAAACAAATAAATAAAATCTTTAAAAAATAGATTTTTAAATACAAGAATTGCAAGTTGATTAAATATGTTCAATACATAATAGTATAGAGGGCATAATGATATGGTAAACATTGTGAAGAAATTTGAAAAACACTGGCCTTTGGAATACCTGGTACTTTTATTTTCTTTTTTACTTTTAAATTTCTGTCTTTGATTTAATATTCTGACAAGGTAATACATATGTCTTAGTCCATTTGGGCGGCTATAACAAAAATATCATAGATTGAGTGACTTATAGACAACATATATTTCTCACAGATCTGGAGGCTGGGAAATCCAAGAGCAAGGTGTCTGGCGAGAGCCTGCTTCCTGGTTCATAGATGGCTGTTTCCTCGCTGTATCCTCACATAGCAGAAGGCTTGACAGAGCTCTATGGGATCTCTTATAAAAGCACTGATCCCAGGGCACTTGGGTGGCTCAGTTGGTTGGGTGTCTGCCTTCAGCTCAGGTCATGGTCCCAGGGTCCTGGGATTGAGCCCTGTATCTGGCTCCCTGCTCAGTGGGGAGCCTGCTTCTCCCTCTCCTCCCTGCTCATGCCTCCTTCTCTGGCTATCTCTTCTTCCTAAATAAATAAATAAACAAATAAATAAATAAATAAAATCTTTAAAAAAAAAAAAAAAGCACTGAGCCCATTTATGAACCTTGGTTTCTTTCTGTGAAATCTGAGATAATAGTAGCATCTGCTTTGGTGGGGAGTAGAGAGTTAGATTCAATAAAGCAATTCATACAGAGGGCTGAGAGTTTGCCTGGCAGCAACAAGAGTTCGTTGAGTAAATGGTAGTTGTCACAGTGACTGTGTTGTTTCAGAACAATAAAGGGAACTTCACTGCAATATAATGTAAGAGTGGTGGACTTTGAGCCAGAAAGATTTGGTGTAAATGTTAGATTGTTCATTAATTAAACCAGTCACTCTGGACATATTAAACTTCTCAGCCTTAGTTTTCCTTATCTGCAAAATGGGAACAAGGTCCAAACAAGGTTATATCTCGATAGCTCCTACCAGGACTATTCAGGACTCTTCATTTTTCTATTAAAAAATATTTATTGAGCATCTGCTACATGCCAAGCACTATTTTGTGTTCTAGGACTATGACAGTAAGCAAAACAGAATCCCCCTCCTCCATTCCAAAAAAGTAAAAAGTACTGCCCTTACACAGCACTTGGGGGGAGGTTGGGGACAACAGACAGGATAAGTAAGTAAACTATATAGAATGTTGTAGGGTGATGTAATGAGGGAATGGAGATAGAAAATTGAGAATTTTGTTTGCAAGAATCAGAAAACTCAAGTCCAAGTGGCTTAAGCAAAGAAGTTAATTGCTTATATGAATGAAGATTGCATGTATAATTTTTTAAAAATTATACATGGTGCGGTTTGATCCAGGAGTTCAAATGATGTTAACAGGCCTAGCCTCCCTCTTTATCTCTCATCTCTCCACTCGGTTTAGCTTCCTTTTGTGCTATCTCCACTCTCCTCATCTGATGGTGCCTTGTGGGTAGAAAGATGGCTGCTAGTAGCTCCTCCTCTCACAACTCCAAGACCAGCTGAGAAGGAAGCCAACTCCTGGCTAACAGACAGAAAAGAAGTGCTGGTCTGACTCTTCAGTGGTCCAAACTAGGTTGGCAATCACCGTGGCCAGGGGCATGTGAGGCTCTGACTGGCCAGGGCTGGGTCACATGACCATCCTGGGCACCGGAAGTGGCATTTCCATCATGAGAAAAAGTGAACCATTGGTTTGGGGGAGGGGAATGTCCTGCAGAAAATCTGGGTGGTTTTCCTTCAAGAAGGGTGAAAAGATGGGGGGGAAGTGAGGGCAGGTAGAGAAACAGAGTAGGTGATCAATAAGTGGCAGTTGAAGATAGTGGTTGGTCTCCTTTCTCCAAATTTTTAACCCAGCTATCCATGGCTGAGCCAGAAAATTATTTCTGAAAATTGTCCAGCAGTTCTGGTATCTCCTGCCAAAAAAATGTATCAGTCAGGATATAAAGGCTCAGCTGCTCAATTAATGGGCCTGGCAGGAAAATGGACAGGTGTGTTGTGAATGGAACCCGTGCACAGTGAGGGCAGGAAAGAGAGGAAAGGGAAGAAGGCAGAGCTGGTGGGGGGCAGCTCCAACCCCTCTTCATCCTCTCCAGCCTCAGGCGTAATCTGAATGTCTGCATGTCTTTAGAGAAAGCAGGAGGCACCCAGGTTATAGCAGAACCAGGATTGAGGCCTCTGACGTTGGTAAGAGATAAGAGGCCAGGCAGAGCAGCAAAACTCTGCTGGAACCAGCCTGGAAACTGTTTCTTCCTTGCAAGACTTGAGAACTTTCCCTGGTAACCTCCAGTTAATATCGTTCTCCCCCCATGCCATGCCCAGAGCATAAAAAATAAGAAAATAAAAGACAAAGACAGATGTATACCATAGGATTAATTTTGGCTGCATAAAATAGAAGCTCAAGCACATATTACTTTGTTTTTCTTTCATATGAAAACAGGTTCATGGGTGGGCAGCTCAGGGCTTTGCGTGGGGGATCTCCAGGGTCATCAGGGACCAAGCTTTTCTCGCTTTTCTCTCTGCCCTCTTTTGAATTGGTTAAGATTTCAAGGCTGCTGGAAAGTTTACCCTGCCCACTTGAGGGAGGAACAAAGCAAAGGGCGTAATGTGTGATTTTATTAAAGTAAGAATGAAAATACTCCAGTGCAGGAAAAGGGCCAGGATGGAGTGTTAACACTTCTTTCTAATAGCCCTCACTTCCCATCTTAGCATCTTGCAACTTGCAGGTGTGCAGTAAATATTACTGAGTGAATTATATCTTCCTGGCTCCTCCAACACAGCAGCAACTTCCTGCTTGTATGAAAAATTGAACACGCAAGAGTCACAGCTGAGACTTATTGCACACTTGTACTCAAGTCGGGCACAATGCTTACAGAAACACCTTGCATGCATCTTTTTATTTACTAGAAAACTTTTTTGGTTGTGGTAAAGTGTGTTATTATTTAGTAATGATTTTAAACATCAGGGATCTGGGGCCCAGAGAGGTTAAGTGACTTGCCTAAAGTCACACAGTAAATGGTAGATCAGGGACTTGAACACTCATTTGCTTGACTCAAAAGGTCCTTTTCTTAACTATGAGGTGATCTTGCTTCCTTGATTCTCAAAATCTATGTCAGGAAATGCATGCTGCGATATTCATTGCAATGTTATCAGAGCTCACACTTATGGGAGGCTTATTTTGTGCCCAACTCTGTGCTGTTTTATGTGAATTATCCTGTGTAACCCTCCCAAACAGTCTATGCAGTAAGGACTATAATTATTCCAGTTTAAAGATGTGGAAGCTGAGTCACAGGAGCATTAAGTAGCCCTTGAGAGGCTGAGCTAGGATTCAAACATAGGCAAGCTTGGCTGCAGAGCCTGTAGCAAGACACTATCAGCACCTCCCCGACATCCTTCTAGCAATCACCTTTCTATGCTCATCTGATGCTTCAAACCTCCCACCCCATGCTTGCACAACCCCAACGGTGAGTACCTCCTTAGATTTTGCAACCTGGTCACCTCACCTGGCTCCCTGTAGTCCCAGACCTTCTAACTGCCAGCCCTTGGATTTGGCTCTGTCCACCAGGGCTGGCTCAGCAAGTGTGAAGGGCAATGAGAAGTGCCAGGGAGTTTATGTCACCTGAGAGTATCCCTTAACCAATGCCTGACAGTTCTTGTTCTGGAGGATAAATACCCCAGGCCCCCTCTCCCCACCTCTGGGATAACTCTGAGGCATGTTTTATGGTTCTCGGTGCTCCCCAGCAGGAATGGGTCCCAGCTGCCTACAGAAGTAATTTGCTTGGTAAATTACCCTTTTATTAACTTCCTTTCCTATTCCCTTCCTGGTATTTCTTGGAATCACCTCTCAAATAAATATTCTGCAGTCGAATCTTGTCTCTGAATCTCTTTAGGGGAAACTCAAACTAAGTAGAGTCTAAAGTCATGACTACCACTCACTGCCTAGTGTCAGTGTTGTTTGTAAGTGCAAACAAAACAAGCAACTTAGAAAAAGAAAACCCGGAGGTCACCTAAACAGGGAACTGGCTAAGTCAAAATTCTATGGTATACATCACATTTTGTAATTTTTCTAAATTATTTTTTATGCTCTGGGCATGGTGTGGGGGGGAGAACCATGTTATCTGGGGGCTGCCAAGGAAAGTTCTCATGTGCAAGTGTTGTTGTGTATACGTGTGTATATGTGCACGCGAGTATGTTGTGAGTTCACAGACCTCTTATTTATTTTTTTCACAGACCTCTTAGATAGGCCGCTTCCATACCATAAAAACTTGCCTGAAACTTCAAGATCATCCAGCCCAGCCAAGAGCAGGCAAATTTTGACTAGTGGACCAATTTCTCTCTTCAAACAGCCTCACAGGAAGACATCTATTGATAAGATCAGCACAAATGAATTTGCCATTTTGTGAGTTTTCAGGGTTCAAGCTAAAGCACCACCAGCTGTGGGTTTTCTGTTCTTGTGGGTTTTGAGGGGGGAGGGTTTCTTTTAGAGGCCCTGAGCCTGGGAAGAGGAGTGTGGAGGGAGGAAGCTGATGTAGCTTAACCTGGACTCTGTTGTGAGGTTCTTGTCAACCCAAGTTTTACATACATTTTTACCAGTTTACCTGGAGGGGCTTTGCCAGAGTCTGACTCAGAGAGGTTACAGTCCCGCCCTGAGACCCAGAATCAGGCGGCTGTCAGGCCTGGGATCTGAAATGTCAGCTAAACTGGTCTTTCCATCTAAGACAAAAGACCATGCCTCAGACTCCTGTCTTCTCTGAACAGAGCCCTTTCTCAACACCAAGCCCTTTGTGTACATTATCTCACCAAATCCCCATCATAACCTATGAAGTATGACACTAATTATTTCCATATCACGGATGGGGAAAATGGGGCCCCAAGAAGTGAAGTGACTTATTCGCTCAATGACACCCAACATTGGATATTGGCAGAGCTGGAATTTGAACCAAAGTCTGTCTTCTTCTAAACACTCAACCCTTCTCAGCAGTTGGAGGAGAACGTGTAAATCAGCTTTGCTGCATAACAAATAGCCCTAAGATTTCAGTGGTTTGCAACACACACACATTTCTTCCTCTCGTTAATGTCTATGCTTCTGCTGGGCTCTGTTCTGAGTGCCTTCTCATGTGCATTCTTGTGGCAGGAGGGAAGTACAAGAAAAAGGAGAAAAGTTTAGTAACATCCCTTAAAACTCTCTCAGATGTGATGATCATTACTTCCCCTCAAATCCTATTGGCCAAAGCATGTCATATGGCCAAGTCAGTGGGGGCAGTGATGTATATCCTTCTACAGAGAAAGGAGGAAGGAATGAAAAATTGAGAGCAATAATACATGTACTATGTCTGCCCTCTTGGTAACAGATATTAAGTTCTCAGGCACCTGGGTGGTTCAGTTGGTTAAGCATCTGCCTTTGGCTCAGGTCATGATCCCAGGGGCTTGGGATCGAGGCCTGCATTGGGCTCCCTGCTCATGGGGAGTCTGCTTCTCTCTCTACCCCTCCCTGCTGCTTGTGCTCTGTCTCTCTGCCTCTGTCTCTGTCTCTGTCTCTCTCTCTCTCTCACACACACACACACACACACACATGCACATACATATATACACATACTCTCTCAAATAAATAAACTTAAAAAAAACCTCTCCCAATATTAAGTTCTCTCCCATTGGCACTTAAAATACCACCCCACCCCTTCAGGGAAGATACCTTAAAAAGTCACATACAGTCATGATAAAAGGCTTGGAGTCTAGGATCTTGTGATGGTCTCTGCTTCATTTGCTAAGTTACCATGTAGGAGGAATGGAGAGGCTGTCACCATTTCAGCCTCCTGTTGGGCAACTGGAGGAAAGGCATTTCAGTAGCAGGAGAGCTAGAAGATCAGCCAGGCCAGTCATAGCAAGAAATAACAACAACTATCACCACCACCATATATTATATAGTTCCTATGGGCCAGGCAGCACGTTAAGAACTCTGTCTCTTTCCATCCCCACAACCTTTCATGATTTTACCCTGTTCATAAGCATTATCAACCCACTTTACAGATATGAAGGCTGAGGCTTAGAGAGCTTCATCCCAATTTACAGAATCGCTTGCTTGACCATTGAGATAACTCCTCATTGCTTATTCTGCATGGTGGTTTATGGTCCTGAGACAACCGTTTAATTTCTGTAGCTGCCTTCTCCCTTCTAATGCCTCCAGTGCCATCTGAAGCAGTCTAACACTACACAAAGCTCTCCCAACAGTCCTACTGTCTTTTCCTCCCCATTCCATTCAGTTTACAACTTGTCACGCTGAACAGAGGCTCTGTATTAGTTTTAATACAAGTTTAGTTGCTTTAATAATGAGATATCAACTAGTAGTTGCTGAAATAATAAACTTCTGTCTTTTTCATATAAAAGCACATAGGCAGCCTTAGGCTAAATGGCAGCTCTATAATCATCAGGTACCCAGGCTCCTTCTACCTTGTTTTTCTTCTATTCCCAACCTCTCCTCTTGTGATACAAGATGGCTGCTATAGCACCTGCCATCATATACGCATTTCAACCATGGAGAGCTTGTAAAGGGGAAATGAAGGGTATGTCTCTTATTTTTAAGGATACTTCCTAGAATTTATACATATCACTTCTGTTTACACCCCATTGGCTTGAAGGTAATCATATGGTTATATCTTGCTACAATGGAGCTATGATGAAGTATAATCTATTCTGGATGGCCTTGTGTGGTTTTATCACTAAAGGAAGAAGGGAGCACATATATTGGGGAAAACTTCCCAAGGAGGGTCTCACCACGCCTGTTGGTGAGGTGCCCCAGACTGGTAAATAAATCAAACCACTACTCTTCCGATATGTGCTCCATATTTATTTACAGCAGGGGCTGGGCTTTGCAATTAAGGGTAGAGCAGAAAAGGGCAGGAGGCGTTGGTTGGTTTCTCCTCTGGCCCCAAATCAACAAAACAAAATTCCTCCTTAGAAGGCTGTTTATGAGATGGGCTTGCATTTCTCTTGGGGCTTCTGCCTTTTACCCAATGCCAGCAAACTTTTCAAAGGTCTCCTCCGACCACAGTTGGCTCTGAGGTGAGTCCCCATGAATGGCTTTCTTGATCTGTCACTGTGCAGGACTAATCCCACGAGTGATCAAATTGCTGCTCTGCTGCTTGCTGGCTGTGTGGCTTCAGAGTTTTTCCTCTGTAAAATGAAGGTCACAGTAGTGCTTACCTTATATAGCTATGTGAGGGGATGGATGAGATGACAGATGGGAAGTGTTTAGCCTACTACCTGGCCCTGAGCACTTGATACAATTGAACTATTATTGCTTTTTTCAGTAAATTAAAAAAAAAATAGAGTGTCTTGGGGCACCTGGGTGGCACAGTTGGTTGAACATCTGACTTAGTTTTGACTCAGGTTGTGATCTCAGGGTTGTGAGACTCTCTCTCCCTCTCCCTCTGCCTCTGCCTTTCCCCACCCCTACCCCACCTCTGGAATAAAGAAATAAATCCTTTAAAAAAAAAGTGTCTCCTTGAACAACTTTTAGAGTAGTACACCACCCATGTGAACCATATATGGAATTAAAATTTTTCTGGTAGGTACACTAAAAAGGTGAAAAGAACAAATGAAATTAATTATTAAAATTATTAACATTATTAAATTATTTTTAAAGTATTATTTTTATTTATTCATTTGAGTAATCTCTACACCCACCATGAGACTCAAAGTCATGACCCCATGATCAAGAGTCTCATTTTCTTCTGACTGAGGTAGACAGGTGCCCCAAGAATGAGCGAAATTAATTTTAATATTATATTTTATTTAACCCCATATATTCAAAATATCATTTCAACATGTAATCAGTATAAAGAAAAGTATTCATGAATTGTTTTACCCTCTTTTTTAATCCATTAAGCTTCAAAATCTGATGTGTATGTTACATTGACAGTGCATCTCAACTTAGACCAGACACTTTCAAGGTCTCAGAACCGTATGTGGGGAGTGGCTGCTGCATGAACAAGTTAAACCTATCTTTATCCAGTTCTGTCTCTGTGTATAGCCAAAGAAACATTATTAGGCATCCAAATCACTGGGACCTTGGCCAAGCCAACCTGCTGGAAGCTTTCAGAATATTTATAGGTAACTGATCTCTAGAAAACAGAGAGTGAGACTATCTCAGCCGGCCCCACCCCCAACCTTCCTTCAATCTCAGGATCGATACCTCAGCTACTGTGTTCTAGAGGCCCAGCAGAAAGGGTCACATAAGCAGTAGTAGGTGCATGTGCAAATGTACAGGAAAAAGAGGATTCCTACTAAATTGTTAAGAGTGGAAATTAGGGGTAATGTCAAAGCAGACTTTATAGCAATGGCCCCGATTTTTTCCATTGAGAATGTATTCATGTGTTACTTATACAAGCAAAAGGTGAGCGAGAAAGAAAAGTAAAGGAATGTAACCACGATTTGGGGTAAATCTCTAAGATTTGCACAGAAAACAGGGCAAAGTGTAAGGACTGCAAGGTGGGCTTTGGTGCCAGCCACCTGCATGTACAACCAGCCTTGCCACCTACCAGCTGTGTGATTAGGGCAAGTTTCTAAGGTTCTCTGGGCCTCAGTTTTTTCTTTTCTTTTCTTTTTTTTTAAGATTTTATTTATTTATTCATGAGAGACACAGAGAGAGAGGCAGAGACACAGGCAGGAGAAGCAGGCTCCCTGCGGGGAAGTCGATGCGGGACTTGATCCCAGGACCTCAGGATCATGACCTGAGCCAAAGGCAGACGCTCAACCACTAAATCACCCAGGTGTCCTGGGCCTAAGTATCTTAATCAATGGGGATTATCAGGGGGCTTTCGTCATTGGGATGTTTTGAGGATTAAATGAGTGAACATGTGTAGGGTGTGGTGATTCTGCCTGGGACAGAGAAAGTGCTCAAAAAAAAAATGTTTTTGTGCTCTTTGGTTGTGAGAAGTTAGCAGGAAACTCTTGGTGCAGATACACTGATGTGTATCAGAGCTGGGAGATCCAGATGTGGAGTCTGCAGATCTGGCATTAATTCATTTGTATGACCTTGAGCCTCAGTTTTATACTAATACTAATATTAACAAGAGCAACATACGTATTTGAATACTACTATTATCCAGAAACTTCACATGCTTTATTTCATCGGATCTTCATAACATCCCTCTGAGGCAGATGATGTTATTATTTCCCTTCTACAAATAAGGGAACAGAGGCTTGCCCGAGGCCACACAGCTTCTAAGTCCCAGAGGAGGGACTTGGACTCAGGGTTAGGGTTAGTCCCAGATGCCAGAGCCTGAGGCAATGACCACTGTACCAAGCTGCCCCATCTGTAAGGCCCTGCCCAGTTTTGCTAGCCTGTGATGCTGGGAGGCAAGCTGCACATGGGTAGCTAAGAGTTCTGGTCCTGAGCACTAGTTCTATCCAGATTCTGGACTCCAGAGCTTATCCGTCTGTTTCGTCATCTGTAAAATAAGACCAAGAAGAACTCATGCCCTGCATTTGAGAACACATGCCAGCTTTCTCCAGGGCTTCCTTTAGACCTGTGCTACCTCTTTTTATTTCATCATCCCAAACACCTCACTTGTGAGATCATAACGATCACAGGATATAGGTGGGAAGTCTTTGAGGTGCTGCAACGGCACCAGGCGTCTAGGCCAAACTACCCAGGAGGAGGAAGAAGGAGGTTGTAGGGAAGCAAATCTAGATTCTATCACATTAAAGGCTGCACATGGGGTTTTGGAGAGAACGGCGACTTTGGCGCAGAATCTCAGGAGGGTACCCTCTGGTGTGTACACACGTTTGTCCTCACACAGACATGCTGTCTGTTGGAAGGGAACTGGGGGGTGGGGGTGGGGAAAGGGGGAGGGAGGAAGTTGTTAAATTATCCAGCTGTTCTGTCTAAATATGTTGCACATCTGGTGGCCTGGAAACCTCTGGGTGACTTTTCTCTTTACAGTCACCCCTTTGCTGTCTGGACTCAACCTTAGTGCTCTAGATGAGGAAAAAGGGAAAGATAAACAGGGAAACATAAGTTGGTTGGAGCCAAGGGGGAGGGCGAAAGCAGAGAGAGAGAGAGACTGACAGATGAAGAGACAGACAGACAGGCACAAGCCTACAGAGACAGAAAGACAAAGAGAGGGAAACAGACATGGGGTGGAGGGGAAGAGGGATAAAGAGAATGAGGGAGAGGAGACCCAAGCAGGGAGATGGAGAGAGATAAACAGCAACAGAGATAGGGGAATTCACATGGAGACAGGGACATAAACACAGGAAGAGACAGGAAGATAGATGAGATAGATAGACTCACACAGAGATCGCTGCCGGAACGACAGACTGAGAGAGATAAAAGAGACAAAGATTAGAAGTGGAGAGGGACGCCTGGGTGGCTTAGTGGTTGAGCGATTGTCTGCCTTTGGCCCAGGGCGTGATCTTGGAGACCCAGGATCGAGTCCCACATCGGGCTCCCGGCATGGAGCCTGCTTCTCCCTCTGCCTGTGTTTCTGCCTCTCTCTCTCTCTGTCTATCATGAATAAATAAATAAATCTTAAAAAAAAAAGAATAAATAAAATCTTTAAATAAATAAAAAAAAGATTAGAAACAGAGAGACCCACCTGCAGGGATGGAAACAAAGAAACACAGATGCATAGACATTCAGACACACTCCAAGTACCCGTAGAAAGACGGGCTGCCCGGCTGCCCACGCAGAGAGGAACAGGGGTGGAGAGGGACAAAAGGATCAAGTCAGGGAGAGACAAATAGATATCCAGAGCAGAGACTAGACAGAGATGGAGAATGAGACAAACAGAAAAAAAAAGGGGGGGGGGGCGGCAAAGAAATAGAGATCCACGCGGAGAAGAAAATAAACCACTCAAACAAAAAGAGCCATCAGGATTTTCCATTCTGCCAAAAAATCTTGGGAGTCAGAATGTGTTGTGTTAGGGCCTTAATGCAAAACATTAATCTCTTCAGAGGAAAGAGTGGGCTTTAAAAAAAAAAAAAAGTTTTGGTGTAAGTATGCTCCAAACAGGAAATTATTTTATTCATTTTTTTTTCTTTTCTCCACAGCATATCAGGATCTTCTGAGGAGCAACCAAAGACAGCATTTGAGTGTTTGTCTACTTCCCACAAACATCTAGCATCAGCGGTTTCTTTTTTAGCAGGAGAAAAAGTTTCTGGTCAAGAATGAGGCCTCTTGGGGCACCTGAGTGACTCAGTGGTTGAGTGTCTGCCTTTGGCTTAGGTCATGATCCCGGGGTCCTGGGATCAAGTCCCACATTAAGCTCTATGTCTCTGCCTCTCTCTGTGTGTCTCTCATGAATAAATAAATAAAATCTTAAAAAAAAAAAAAGAGAGTCCTCTTGATAAATGCTATAGGACACAGAGCAGACTACCATGTAGAAAGTGCTAGAACAGGGAATGAAATCCCGTTGCACCTCTCACACTGATGGAAGATTAGTAGTGGCTTCCCAGGGTGCCATGTGTGAAGGAGTTTGGAGACCACAGGTCAGGGAGAAGAAATGCTGTGATCCATTACTGAAGTCTGCCATGGTCTGGGAGAGGACAATCACAGTAGCCATTATTTGCCATTCCTCTACCAGAATCTAGATCCTGTGTGAAATATTGGAATCAGAATACAAACGGAGGCCCGCATGTGTCTAAATATATTACAAGTTAGAAATCAAGTTGCATCCATGGCCTGGACTGTGTTCTTTCTCATGCCCATGGCAGCCCACCCCTGGGATTTCCCTGTCAGCCCACAGACTACAGGAGGACCGGTCTCACCACCACAGCCCTGAGTGGCAGCTGGACATGCAGGGCAGGAGGGTGGATGCTGGTGCCAGACCTAGGGTTTCCGGATGGTGATTGGAATGGGGCCTCACCCAGGCAATCTAATGCAGGCTTCCCAGGCAATTCTAAGCACCTCCTAGTGTATTTCCTGAATAGAGGAGCATAGTCATCTGGAGAACCAAGACACTGATTGTGGGTGATCTTGGATGCCCAGCTTTAAATTGAAGCAACCATTTTACCCTCAACACCTGGCATAATGTCTGGCACATAGATTGAACAATAAATATTTGTTTAAAAAATGAATTATTTAAATACACTTCTTGGCACATGAGTTCATTTGAGTCTGTCAGGTTCTACAACTCAGTGATCCCTCCTAAAAGTGAGTGGCCAGGGAGTCCTGTGAGGAGGAAGATGATGTTTCTGTTTTATATGCAAGATCAACAAAGGACTCACTGGCAAAATAACATTTGAACTCAGACTGAGGGAAGCGAGGGAGCAAACCATGGGGGTATCTGGAGGACTATGTTCCAGGCAGTGGAAAAAACAGCCAGTGCAAAGGCCCTGAGGCAGGGCTGTGCCTGACATGTTTGAAGAACAGTGAGGAAGCTGGGGTGGCTGGAATGAGTGAGTGAGAGCCAGAGCAGTGGGTGCTGTGGTGAGAGGTGCCTGAGGCTAACTTCTATAGGGCTGCATGGCCATGTTAAGGGCTTCGGCTTTGACTCTGAGCAAGATGGGGGCCATTACAGGGTTCAGAGCCTAGAATTGGCTTACATTTTAAGAGGATCCCTCTGGGTGCTGGGCTGAGAATAGACCAGGTAGAAGCAGTGAGGTGCTCACAGCCTTTCCAGGTGAGCGGTGATGGTGGCTGGGTCAATGGCATAGAGATAGGGAGAAGTGGTCAGATTCTGGGTATATGTTGGAGGTAAGGGATGACAGAATTTGCTAACACACTGGATCGGGTGTGGGTTGTGAGAGACCAAGAGAGTGAAGGATTTTTTTTTTTAAGATTTATTTGTTTATTCATGATAGAGAGAGAGAGAGAGAGGCAGAGGGAGACAGAGGGAGAAACAGGCTCCATGCCAGGAGCCTGACATGGGACTCGATCCTGGGACTCTAGGACCGCGCCCCGGGCCAAAGGCGGGTGCCAAACCGCTGAGCCACCCAGGGATCCCTGAAGAGAGTCAAGGATAATCCAAAATTTTGGCCTGAGCACTTGAAAGGATGGAGCTGCCATCACTCCCTGAGTCTGAGAAAGAGGATGGGAAGGGCTAGTTTAGGGCAGTGGATCAGGAGCTCAAGGTCAGACATGGCTGCTGGGGAGAGATCATGGAATCAACTGCAGGCAGTACTGCATCAGGAAATTGCCCTTTCTTTTTTGCTCCTTCTGTAGCCTCTTGGCTTGTCTATATTTTGATTCTTCCTCTTCTCCTTGCACATAAGTTTTCTTTGATTATGTGTCAACATGCTCAAACACGAAAACATCTGACCCTACCCTGTTTTGACCAGCTACTGTCTCTCTGAGTTTATGCTTTAGAGGAATAGTTTTCAATTTGTGTGCCAAGGCACCCAGGGGCTCTGCAGCAAACCCACAGGAGCACCATGTAGTACTTTGCATTTTCTTTTTCTTTTCTTTTTCCAAAGATTTTATTTATTTATTTGACAGAGAGAGACAGAGACAGAGTGCGAGACCACAAGCAGGGGGAGCAGCAGGCAGAGGGAGGGGGAGAAGCAGACTCCCTACTGAGCAGAGAGCCGGATGGGGCCTCCATCCCAGGACCCTGGGATCATTACCTGAGCCAAAAGCAGTTGCCCAACTGACTAAGCCACCCAGGTGCCCTGGTATTTTACATTTTCAAGGCAAATACTGTGATTGTTGACATCTCTCCAATACCTCTCGAACTACCAGTTCAAGGTAGCTCAAGCTAGTTTCAGCATTAGATTGCACGACATTCCTTTCCATGATGTCATATCTTCCCAAGGTGGATTTTCCATGGTGGCAGTAATAAAAAGCAATTACTTCTTGAAAATCAACCTGGAATAGGAAAAGAAGGTTGCCCAAACTGCTTCCAAGGTTTGAGAATTCATGCGGTTCCCCCACAGGCACATCCATCCCCTTAGATAGCAATTGTGGTTATTTAACAATGAAATAAAATTTTTTCTTTCAATTTATCTTTTCAAAGTCTAAGTTATTATGCCATAAAGACTTAGGAAGTTGTTTGGAGCTAGCTACTTAATAAGCAGAATTGACCGACTCAAGTGTTAACTGCAGAAACCTCACTCTGAGGCTTCACCTGAGGCTTACTAATGAGGGGAATTCTAAAATTCTAGAGCCCAGCCACCTTTAAGATCCTCAAGATTCTTTTGGAACCTTTTGGCACATGTCCCTAGTCTCTGACATACCTTGCAAAGGTCCTGGGCTTCCCATTTTTCAGCTGCTGAGGGTTTGCATGTCATCCTGAATTTGAGACTTCCCCAGACAATGGCTCTCGTAAGAGCAAGCAGCACCTGCTCCCAAAGAAGCAGAGAGTGGCCTGTGCTCACTTTTTCAGCATCACTTGCAGGCTGGTTCGACCAGTCAGATGCACCCACTGAGGGTTTAAAATTCAATTTGCCAACATGTAGTATATAACACCCAGTGCTCATCTCATCATGTGCCCTCCTTAATACCCATCATCCAGTTACCCCATCCCTCCACTCTCCTCCCCTTTTGCAACCCTTTGTTTCCCAGAGTTAGGAGTCTCTCATGGTTTGTCTTCCTCTCTAATTTTTCCCACTCAGTTCCCCTCCTTTCCCTTATGGTCCTTTATTTCTTATATTCCACATGTGAGTGAAATCATATGATAATTGTCTTTCTCCAATTCACTTATTTTACTCAGCATAATACCCTCTAGTTCTGTCCACATTGATGTAAATAGCAGGTATTCATCCTTTCTGATGGCTGAGTAATATTCCATTATATATATATATATATATATATATATATATATATATATATATATATATATATAGACCACATCTTCTTTATCCATTCATCTTTCAAAGGTCATCATGGCTCCTTCCACAGTTTGGCTATTGTGGACATTGCTGCTATGAACATTGGGGTGCAGGTGACCCATCGTTTCACTACATCTATATCTTTGGGGTAAATACCCAGTAGTGCAGTTGCTGGGTCATAGGGTAGCTCTATTTTTAACTTCTCAAGGAACCTCCACGCTGTTTTCCAAAGTGGCTGCACCAGCTTGCATTCCCACCAACAGTGCAAGAGGGTTTCCCTTTCTCTGCATCCTCGCCAACATTGGTTGTTTCCTGTCTTGTTAATTTTAGCCATTCTCATTGGTGTAACCCACTGAGGGTTTTGATTGTAGAGTAAGCAAAGCAGCAGGGACAAGGAGAAATTTAGGGGACTGCGGGTGGTGTAGAAGCGGCGACACCATCTGGGCTCTGGGGATGGCAGTAGCAGTGAGGTTGGCAGGAGCGTTCGTTGGCCTGGCCCGGGCTGGGTGGGCAGCACCAGGCGCAGTGGGAGGAGCTGCGTGTCCTCAACAGCCTGGTCCGGGCAAGTTTCTGGCCGTGGGCCCTGCTCTGTGCCTGCCTTCTGTTTGTGCCTGTTTTCTGACCTCTTTCTCCAGCCTTCCTGGCAATTGTGTGAGCTCAGCGCTCTCCCTGTAATAAATTCCCTTACTGCTGAATTTAGTTAAGAATCTGCTTCTGTATGTGGAGTTGCTACTAAAAACTGAACTGATTCTGGAACCCACTTTATTCATTTATTTGGTTGAAAAAAAAGATTCTGAAATATGTCATAAATAGAAAATGTATTTGTCCAGTCTGAAAAGCACTAAAAAAAAACGAATAGCCATATCCACACCAACCAGGCCATAATGTGTCTCAGAAGTAGAGTGATCTTATGTTCTGGTTTATTTGGGACAGTTGGGATCTGTGCCTGTTATCTGCCATAATTATAACTAGCACCCTCCTTTTCATCCCCCAAAGCATGCCAGTTAGGCAACAAAAAAATGGTCACCTTACCCAGAAGTCTCCTGTGGGCTTCCCCACCCCTACCACAGGTCCTTCCTTCCCTCAAATAACCATTGTTTGGAAGTTTGCTTTATTTATTTATTTTTAAGATTTATTTTTTTGATAGAAAGAGACGGAGAGCAGAGGGAGAGGGAGGCAAGCAGACTCCCCACTAAGCAGGGAACCAGGTTCTGTACTGGATCTCAGGGCCCTGAGATCATGACCCAAGCTTAAGTCAAGGGTCCACTCACTGCTTAACTGACTAAGCCATCCAGGCACCCTTTTTTTTTTTTTTTTAAGATTGTATTTATTTGAGACCGAGAGAGAGAGAGAGAGAGAGAGAGAGAGAGAGAGCACGAGCCTGAGCAGGGGTAGGGGCAGAGGGAGAGAGAGAACCTGAATCCCCAAGGAGCAGGGAGCCTGACAAAGGGCTCAGTCCCAGGATCCCAAGATCATGACCTGAGCTGAAGGCAGACGCTTAACCCAGTGAGCCACCCAGGCACCCCTGAAGTTTGCTTTCATTATTCCCTTCTTTTCTTTATAGTTTAAATACCAAAACAGTGTACTGTTTAGTTTTACCTGTTTTTGAGCTTTACGTAAACAGAGTCATACTGCTCATATTTTTGTGTGTGACTTGCTTCTTCCACTTAGTGTTAGGTATGTGAAATTTGTTTGTTGTTGCAAATTGCTTAAGTGTGTTCGTTTTCCTGCCATGCATTATTCTATGATGTGACTTTGCCACAGTTTCCCCATTCTCCTGTGGATGAGCATGTAACTTGTCTCCAGGTTTTGTCATTATAAACAATGCTGTGAGGAATGTTCTTACATGTGTCTTGTGGTGGATGTGGACAAATGTTTCTTCAGGGCTTATCTGAAGTGAAGTCGCTGGCTCATCATTACACACATAACCAACTTCATAACCAATTTCAAATTGTTTTCTAGAAAGGAGGTATCAATTATGTTCACTTCCTGAGGCTGTCATAACAAATTTCCACAACCTTGGTGGCTTCAAATAATAGAAATTTATTATTCTCTTACTCTTTTGGAAGCCAGACGTCTGAAATCAGTGTCATCAGGCTGAAACCAAGGTATGAGGGGGACTGCACTTCTTCTGGAGGCTCTAGGACAGAATCCTTCCTTATCTCTGCCATCTTCTGGTGACTTCAGGTGGTCCGTGGCTTGTGGTCCATCACTCTCATCTCTGCCTGAAAGAGCTCACGGTTGGATGGTGAGATGGATAAGTGAGTCAGGTGTTGAGACAGAATCAACTCTGAGGTGTTTCTAGAGCATTTGACCTAGTGAGGGGGAGGCCAGGGGAGCCTTCCTGGAGGAGGTGACATTTCAGTTGAGACTTAAATGACTAGAAAATGTGAGGTAGGTGGGAGAAGTCAAGGAAGTAGGAGAGGGTATCTCAGGAAAAGAGAGCAGCAAAGGTGCTGGAGGTAGGAAACAGCGTAACACATTTGGGAAGGTGAGTAGTTTGATGTGGTTGGAATGAAGGATGGAGGCAGTGAAAGAACCAGGAGGCTTTGCATGCTAAGCTAAAGAATCTGAAATAAAATGAATTAAAAGGTACATATTTCAAAAGGATTCATACATGTGTGCTTGTTGTAAAATTTCACCAATACGTGGAAATTAAAACCCCCCTCATCATCCCAACTGACCCAGAAGATGGCATCTAATAATATTGGGGGTATTTTTTTTCCTTTTAAAAATTGAGTTATAACTATCTATAGGGGAGAATGTCCAATTGTTAAGTACAGATGGATGAATTTTTATCTACATTTATGCTTGTGTAATTACCACTAAGATCAAGATACAGAACCAGCAGTTTTGGGGGTCTTACTAGATTTCTAAACTAATCATCATGTACATGTATATGTGTATGCTAATATATATGGATATATACATGAGTATACTAAGATGCAATATAATTTTACATATATGTAATTATCTTATTTTTCAAAAATGGGATCATCCTTGACTTAATATTCTGCAATATTCTTTTTTCACTTAACATGGACTTTTTTCCATATCAATACATAAAAATTAAGAGGTAAAAGGCAATTGTTTCATTTATTTACTCATTCATCCAACAAATAATTTTTTTTTTTTGAGGTTATACGATATGCTCAGCTATGTGTCATTGAAGGGCTTTAACCAGAGGAGTGACATAAAGAGGAATGATAGAACTAGTTTTACTGGGGTGCCTGGGTGATTCAGTTGGTTAAGCGTCTGCCTTTGGCTCAGGTAATGATCCCAGGGTCCTAGGATCGAGCCCTGCATCAGACTCCTCCTAGATGGGCAGTCTGCTTCTCCCTCTCCACTGCTTGCACTCTTTCTCAAATACGTAAATAAAATCTTTAAAAAAAAAAACACCACTTTTACTTTTTAGATAGATCATTCTGGAAGTATGCTCTCCCTCAATCCTTTGGGTGAGAGAGGAGCTGTAAAGCAATTCCCCAATGTGGGTGGCAACTACATATTACTTTTCAAATTTTAAGTATTTTTGCATAAGCATTACATTCTTTTTTTTTTTTTTTAATTCTTGAAAGCAGAGACATAATGCGGGGGGGGGGGGGGGGGAGAAGCAGGCTCCCTGTGGGGAGCCTGATGTGGAACGTGATCACAGGACCCCAGGATCACCACCTGAGCCAAAGGCAGACACTTAACCAACTGAGCCACCCAGGCATGCCTGTCATTAACTTTCTTTTGTTTTTGTATTTTTTAAAGATTTTTATTTACTTATTCATGAGAGACAGAGAGGGGTGGGCAGAGACACAGGCAGAGGGAGAAGCAGGCTCCATGCAGGGAGCCCAACGTGGGACTTGATCCTGGGTCTCTAGGATCAGGCCCTGGGTTGAAGGCAGCACTAAACCACTGAGCCACAGGGGCTGCTCCTTTCTTTTGTTTTTCCAGGGATAGTGAAGTTGTACGTGAGCAAACACATGTATATGTTATATTTTGTAGTCCTTTTAAAATTTGTCTTTTCCTACTTGACAATGACTCCTTGAGTTCACTCATATCAGCTCATAAAGAATGTCCTCCCAGGGTGCCAAGCTGGCTCAGTCAGTAGAGCATCTGACTCTTGATCTTAGGGTTTTGAGTTCAAGCCTTAAAGATTACTTTAAAAAAGAGTATCGGGGATCCCTGGGTGGCGCAGCGGTTTGGCGCCTGCCTTTGGCCCAGGGCATGATCCTGGAGACCCGGGATCGAATCCCACGTCGGGCTCCTGGTGCATGGAGCCTGCTTCTCCCTCTGCCTGTGTCTCTGCCTCTCTCTCTCTCTCTCTCTCTCTGTGACTATCATAAATAAATAAAAATAAAGAAATAAAAAATAAAAAAGAGTATCTTGGGGCAGCCCGGGTGGCTCAGCGGTTTAACGCTGCCTTCAGCCCAGGGCCTGATCCTGGAGACCCAGGATCGAGTCCCACGTCAGGCTCCCTGCATGGAGCCTGCTTCTGCCTGCCTCTCAGTGTTTCTCATGAATAAATAAGTAAAATCTTAAAACAAATAAAAAAGAGTATCTTCATGCTTTTGATAGCTGCACAATTTTCTATTGAGTATAAAGACAACTTCTATTTTCAAACCTTGCCCAGAAGCCTAGTGTCTTTTATTCCCTGCCAGACTTCTCTCTGCCCCCAGCTGGCACACCCCCTAGGTGGGCTGGGTGGGAAGCAGGGCTTTGCGAATTGGCCTTGGTCTGATGGGGGAGTCAAGGAGGCTGGTTCCTGGAGGCCCCTGGGAGACATCCAGTGGCCCTGAGGCTGTTCCCATTCTGTTGTTTCGAGAAGCTGCCCTGGCTCATTTATAGTCCTTTCCTCCTTGTTCTTATGTTTAAGTGGGTCAGCAGTTGACCTCAGTGCCTTCTTGCCCACACTGATCCCCCTTCCATGTGAGCATCCAGTGGTCCCATGGGTGTCTCAGAGCCCCCAGGCCTGTGCCCACATATTCTGGCAGATAAGATCACCCTTGGTCATGGACGAAAGTACTCATTTAATGAGTACCTACTATGTGCCAGGCTGTCTGGTAGCCTTTGCAAGTTAATTCTCATAACAATCATGCCAAATAGGTACTGTCATTCCCATTTTAAGGATGGGGAAACAGTCTCTGATAGGGAAAGCCAGAGCTGGGTAATGATACAGCCTGGATTTGAACCCACTGATGCCAGACATCTTGGTTATCCTTGTTTATCTTTGGTTATTCATTAAGAAGTAAGCCCTCAATGTATATGTGCTGACTGAATAAATGAGTGAATTTGGGAGATGTTTCCTGAGTAGATCCTGTGTGGGTATTGTCTAGGGGCTAAGGATTGAACAATGAATCAGACAGCCTTCTCGGAGCTAAAATTCTAGTGGGGAAGACAATCTAAACAAATAAGTAGGCAAACAAAGATAAGATAGTATTAGATAGTAATAGGGATTTTGGAAGAAATAGGAGATACTGGGCAGTGCCTGGGGGGAGTGAAGGTGGGTGGGTCAACTTTGGATAGAGACTATAAAGAAGTGAACTTTGGACTAAATCTGAATGGCAAGAAGTAAGGTATACAAATATGTGGTAGGGAGGAGAGGACTCCAGGCAGAGGAAACAGTATATGCAAAGGCCCTGGGGTTGGGTCCATCTTGGTGTGTTTAGGGAATAGAAAGAATACCAATGTGGCTAGAGCAGAATTACAAAGGAGAGTAGTTGGAAGTGAAGTTCAAGACACAGACAGGGGCCAGATAATCCTGGGGCTTGTCAACAACATAAAGTCTTGGAGAGTTTAAGTAGAGGAATAATATTTTCTCAAGTTACTGTGTGGAAAATAGACTGTGAGGTGGTAAGAGGAATCAGGGGGCATATCGAGGAGGCTGCTACAGTCACCTGGCCTGAGAAGGTGATGACCTGGACCAAGGTGGAAGCCAAGAAAACAGAGTGGAGATACATTTTGGAAGGAGAGCCAACAAAGTTCGCTGATGAATTATCGTTGGGTGATGGGAGAAAAAAGAAGAATCAAGGATAACTCCTTGGTTTCTGGTTCCAGCAGCTAGGTGAATGGTGATGGAGCCATTTCTTGAGATGGGAGGACGGGGATAAGTAGGTTTCAGTGGGGGTGGGTGGGGAGAAAGAAAAGAAATGGAATTCTACTTTGGACCTAGGAAGTGTGCTCTGCCCATTAGACATCCCAGTGGACATATTGGTTAGCAGCTGGTTAATGAGTCTGGGACTCAGGGGAGAAGGCAGGGCAGGAGACGGATGAATCATCACGTTGGTGGTATTAAAAGCCACAAGACTGGATGAGATTGTGTGGGAGTGAGTGAAGACAGATCCCTCTTCAAGAGACAGGAGAGTGATGATGCACGTCATCCAGGGTGGGGGACCAGCTTCTAGAATGGTGGTGGAACACCCAGCGAGCCACTCAGCCTCAAACACAGAGGTGCCCCTAGGGGCTCTGGCTGGGGTGGCTGGGGTGTTCTGGAAGTAGATCTTAGATGCCGTCCACAGGGCCTTTGACCCTATGTTTCAACACCCTCATTCTGAAGGCCCACAGACAGCATTACCTGGATTTGCTGTTTACTTAACGCCTTCTTCCAAGAACTTCAAAAGCCTGGCTGGGGTCCCCAGAGAGCTGCTCTTCTTCCCTTAGGGCCTTTGGCAGAATGCAGGCCAGGAAACTAGGACAGCAAGTACCTCATTCAAGGTCACAGGGGTGGAGCTGCCTGCAGAACCACGGAGGCAAATCCCTTATCCACCCACATCCACATTGGTTTGGTTTCTCACGAGGCTTCTGTTTTGCCAAGTGGGATATGAAAATAAGACAGAACTTCCCAGAATAATTAAGATGTTTAGCAGTGGTGGGAGAAGACTTTCCAAATAATTGAACTTGAACAGAGAGAAGTTTAATATAGAAGTTTGGTAAAATTTGGCTTGTAATATGTAATATAATACTCTCCTTAGTCTCTATGGGGAACTTCAGCAAAATCTGTTGTGTATTAGGCTTTGGGGCTGAATTTATGGCTTGGGAGTGGAACAATGTACTAAAACAGATTTCTGGAAAGTTTTGGGGTCTGAACCATATGTGAGTTACATTTGAGAGTAGTCTTAAGGGGGCTGAGGAAAACCAGGGAATGCTTCCTGCTCCAGACTGGAGCTCCTGGAGGTCAGGGGACACACACCAGCCACTTCTGCATCCCCATCAACCAGTACAGAGTAGGGGATCAGGAACCGTTTATGGGAAGAATGAATCAAGAGAGGAGCAGGTGAGTGGCTGAGTGAAGTGTAAAGAAGGTTGTGCATAGAAAAAATAGGGAAGAAAAGTAGATGACACCACTTTCTTGTGATAGGCAAAAAAATCAAAAGTCTGACCATGTCGAGTTTTGGTAGTCAGTCCCGAGGACGACCCCCAATAATTCTCACCTCCTGATATTCACTCTGACACTAATTTTCTATTGCTGTGTAGCTAATGCCATAAATTCAGTGCTTAAAACAACTCTTGTTTATTGTCAGGTTTCATAGGTGAGGAGTTCTTTGTTCAGGGTCTCCCAAGGCCAAAATCAAGGTGTCAGTGGGGATTGTGATCTCCTGAGTCTCAGATCCCTTCCAAGCACATGAGTGGTTGGCTGCACTCCTTTCCTTCTGGCTATGTGATGGAGTGCCCTGTTTTCCTGTCAGTTATCCACAGGGCAACACTCTCAGCTCCTGGTGGCTATTCTTGGGCCCTGGCCACATAGCCTCCTTCACAGGGAGCTCAAACATAGCTATTTGCTTCTTCAAAAATCAGTCTGATCTCTTTGAAGACCTCACCTGATTAGGTCAGCACCACTCCCAGAGTATTTCCCCTTTGATTAGCTCAAAATCAACTGATTATGGACCTTAATTACATCTGCAAAATGTCTTCTGGCCTATAACCTAACATAATCATGAGTGACTTCTATTGTATTCACAAGTCCCAGTCACACTCAAGGGGAGGAGATTCCACAGTGCAGCCCTGAATATCACAAACATACACACACAAAGGAAGAATTTATTAAAAATACATGGGATGGGGTGCCCAGGTGGCTCAGTCAGTTAAGCATCTGCCTTTAGCTCAGGTCATGATCCCAGGGTCCTGGGATCAAGCCCTGCATCTGACTCCCTGCTCAGCAGGGAGCCTGCTTCTCCCTCTCCCTCTGCCTCTGCCACTCCACCTGCTTGTGCTCTCTCACTTTCTCTCTCTCAAATAAAGAAATAAATAAAATCTTTTTAAAAATCCACATTAAAAATACACTTGGGGTTTCTGTCACTCAGACTCTGGCATTCAGAGCTCTCACAGAACAGCTTTGTAATCCTAAACATCCATTCTCCTGATTAACACCATTCAGGCCCCAGGGAAAAGCTTCTCCACATCTCTTAGGTGATGACCTCAAAATAACAGTTGTGTCTGAATGCAATGTCATGGGTTGTGCTGCTGCCAAATTGAAGATGGGCATCCAGTTCTGGTTCTAGTGCAGGAATAATTGAGAGTTGCAAGCACTTAGATAGGAACAAAGACAAATGAATTAACTTACAAGATCCTTCCTCTCCGACAGCATAAATGCCTAAGGAACTCAGGATGCTTTTTTGTGTTCCATTTTGTGGTTCCAGGGGTATTCCCAAATTAGCGCAATTTTTGTAAAAACCACACACAGCAACTCTAGCTAGCAGATTCTAAAATGTCCCACATAATTCTCACCTTCTGGAATTCAGACTCCTGTGTAGTCTTCTCCCCTTGAGTGTGGATGGTCCCCGTGACTGCTTTTAACCAGTAGAATACAGCAACAGTGATAAGATTTTACATCTGTGATTGCCTTGTATCAGGTGTAACTGCTGTTTTGCTTACAGATTTTCCCTATTAATGCTCTCCTTCACTAGCTTTGAAAACTGAGGTCAACCTCCAGCCAATAGCCAGCAAGGAGCTGAGGCTCTGGAGTCAGCATCTATAAAGAATTGAATACTAGACTACCACCTATAAGCAGATCCTTTCCCAGCTGAATGTCTAATGAGATCTCAGCTTTGGCCCACACCTTGACTGAAACCTTACAGGAGACTCAGAAGCAGAGGGTTCAGCTCAACCATGCCTGGAATCTTGACCACAGAAACTGAGATAGCAAATCTGGCTTGCTTTAAACTGCTAAGTTTATGGTAATTTGTTACATAACAATATATAACCAACACAGCAACAGAGGATCATTTTGAAATATTAAATGATTCATATTACCCCTAGATTTGAACATATGTAGATCTAGATTTAAAAGCCATGAAGCATGATACATTTCTTTACATTGCTTGAAATCTAGGAATATTAGTTTCATTTTTGTTTATCTATTTATTTATTAGAGACAGGTGGGGGAAGGGCAGAGAGAGAACGAGAGAGAATCTTAAGCAGGCTCCATGCCCAGTGAAGAGGCTGACATAAGGCTCAGTCTCACCAGCCTGAGATCATGACCTGAGCTGAAATTAAGTCAGAAGCTCAACCATCTGAGCCACCCAGGTGCCCCATTAGTTTTATTTTTAAATATTTATTAGGACTTAATTAAAATTTGAAAATTAACATTTAAAGCTTTATTTAAATATTTTATTTAAAAATGTTATTTTAGTTTTATATTCGTGTTTTGCTTTTTGACTTTAAAAGATAATTTGAATTTAAAAGAGAATTTCATTTTAACAGAAAAAATAAAATATTTTAGGAGAAAAATAACTTAAAAACAAAATATTTTAATTTGTTAATTTTTTTACTTTACATTTCTGATGAAAATGTATTCAACCACCGTATGCTTTGATAGAATTTCATTATATATATATATATATATATTTTTTTTTTAAGATTCTATTTATTGATTTGACAGAGATTGAGAGAGCACAAGCAGGCAGAGTGGCAGGCAGAGGGAGAGGGAGAAGCAGACTCCCTGCAGAGCAGGGAGTCAGATGCAGGGCTTGATCCCAGGACCCTGGGATCATGACATGAGCTAAAGGCAGATATTTGACTGAGCCACCCAGTGTCCCTCATTTTATATTTTATTCCTTTAGATTCATCACTGTCAAGAACACACAAATTATGTTAAAATCTTTATAATAACAACATGATGAGCAATTTTGCTAAAATGAAAGCAAGAAAAATATATGTAATAAACATACATTTATTTTTTAATTTATTAATTATGTATGTCTTTTAAAATTATTTATTTAGACAACACTGGTACATCAATACAACATAAAGTCATGCATAATCACAGTTTAATCCACTCATCATTGATATTTTACCAATTTTAGGACATATAAAAACCATAGCTTTACACATATTCTTTCACTTTGTTATAATAAAGGTATATTTGTTAAAAGAAGATGTTAGATTGTATTTTATTTGACAATTTGGAAGCTTGATTTATACCATGAAGAGTTTTAGACACTGCAGGTCTCCATTTGTACTCTTGTCCTGGGTCCTGTGGATGTCAGATCAGGCTAGTTCAAGGTTGCTCAACTGGTAAATGGAGCCAAGTTTCAAACTCCTATCTCCTTGGACTCCAAGGCCTGGGCTGTGTAAGTTGTGACCTTCTCTGAGTCAGCACCCAGACCAGGGGAGAAGCTGTCACCTCAGGAAGCCACAGAAGTGGGGATATTCAGTGATCATGGGCAGGAGAGACTACAGAATTTTGTCCCAAAATGAAAATACATAGTAATTCTAATTACCAAATTATTAAGAGTTTCCAAATGCTTATAGTTGAGTACTGAATGTAAGCAAGAGGTCCTTATAAATGCAAGGTCCTGTGTATCTGCATGTTGCATGCCATTGGTTGGGGAGCTTCCTGGAGGAGCTCACACTGCATTACCCTCACTCCCACTTGTCATGGGTATGGTTGAGTGTGGCCAAAAGAAGAGGCAAGAGCAAATGGGAATGATGAGCAAACCATCTATTTATAGCACTTTCCTTTAAAAACAAATTTATTTAAACAAAAATGTTAGTCATTTAAAGAAAACAAGGACATAAAAGCATATGTTATGTGTAGATATGAAAAGAATTGTGATGAGTCATTTAAATAACTGGAGCTTGGGATATTGCTATCTGGGTGTGTGTTTGTCTATAAGCATGTAGTTGTGAGTGTGTACAAATGAGTCTTGTATATGAATCTTTGTATCAGTGAAGATGAATGTGAGTCTTTGAGTGTAGGTGTGTGATGTATTTTTTAAAGATTTTTAAACATTTTATTTATTAATGAGAGATACAGAGAGAGAGGGAGAGGGAGGCAGAGACACAGGCAGAGGGAGAAGCAGGATCCATGCAGGGAGCCCAACGTGGGACTCGATCCCAGGTCTCCAGGATCAGGCCCTGGGCTGAAGGCGGCACTAAACCACTGAGCCACCGGGGCTGTGTGTGATAAGCTCTCCCTGTCTCAGAGCTCTTGTTCCTATGCGAGCTATCTTGTGTGAAAGTGGATGTGTATCTGAGCATGTGTATTGTGTGAACGTGTATTAGGAGCTCTGCGTGGATGTGTGCAAGTAAAACTTTCTTATCTTGAACATCTGCAAGGAGGATATACAATTGTGGACTTGTTGGGGTGCCTGGCTGGCTCAGTCAGCAGAGAAAGTGACTTATGATCTCTAGGTGGTGAGTTCAAGCCCCATGTTGGGCATAGAGATTACTTGAAAGAATTTTGTAAAAAATATTTTGTTTATTTGAGAGAGAGAGAGAGAGCACAAGTAGTGGGAGCAGCAGAAGGAGAGGGAAGAGCAGGTTCCCCACTGAGCAGGGAGTCAGACTCGGGCTTGATCCCAGGAGTCTGGGATCATGACCTGAGCCAAAGGCGGATGCTTAACTGGCTGAGCCACCCAGACACTCTGGTAGAATTTTTTTAATTAAAAAAATTGTAGACTTGTTTACACTGGATGCATTTCTGATACCTGTGTATGTGTCACTTATTGTCCCAATAACACTGTGTCCCAACAACAAATAGGGAAATGGGAAAACACCACTGATGCAATGGATAGGAGTTTCCTTTTGGGAGGATGAAAAATGTTCTACAACTGATCATGGTGATGGTTGCACAACTGTGAATATACTAAAAGTTTTTTTGAATTGTACTATTTAAATGGGTGAATTTTCTTGTACGTGAATGATGTCTCAATTCAGCTGTTCAACAAACACAACAAATGTTAATTTTCTTGCTCATTGGTCTAACAGGTGAACTGGGTTTGGCTCCTGGCTACCGTTGAGTTCGGGTGAATGTTCCACATGTTTTATCCATGTGTCTTCATCCTGTTTGGTTAGCAACTGCTCAGGCAAGTTCCTTTCATGGTGAAGAGCAGAAGTGCAAAGGGGTGAGTAGACATACATAAAGTTTCTTAACATCTTGGCTCAGAACTGGCACTAGAACTAATCACTTCTGCCCACATTCCATTGGCTAGGAAAAAAAATCATATGGCCAACTCCAACATTGACAGGACAGGGAAAAATATTTGCCTCACTATCACATACTTCAAGACCAAATGAGGGAAGAGAGTGAGTGAAGCATCGAGAATGATAATCCAATCCACCACACATGTGTAACATGCTGCTCTTGCCCCGTTAGAGATTTGGTTAAATGTGCCATAGACCCAGGTGTGAGGCAGCCTAAGCCCTCCCCACAATTTCTGCCTGTTCCTATATTTTATTTCTTCTTGCTTCCCTCTTTCCCATGAGTCTCCCTGTCTCAGAGCTCTTGTTCCTATGCGAGCTATCTTGCTTCCACCCTAGGCAGAGGTGACATGAAGCACAGCCTCATCACTAATTTTGAGAAGAAATGTAATCATGCTCAGCATGTAGTACTTTTAGGAACTTTGCTGAAGATTTCAAGGCTTATGGAGAAGGATCACATAGCACATTGCATAAACATCCATTGTATTTATGGCTCTACCATTTTCCCATCTCTGCCTGGACGCTTCAGGGAAGACTTCCTAGAAGAGGTGACATTTGACCAGATCTTAAAGGCTAAAGAGGAGTTGGGCCCAAGACAAGGAAAAAACATCCAGGGAGAGGGAATAACACAGATAATTTGAGGAAACGTCCTTGAATGATTCCATGGAGCAGAGACTCTCCCCTCTCCTGCTTGCATAGGGTTTTGACTTGAGAAATAGGACTTTACCGGGTTAAGCCAGTAAGACTTGGGATTGTTTGCTACAGTGGGTATCCGAAGTTAACAGGAGCAACCAACTCACCATCTTAGCCATAACCTTTTACCACTTGTACCATTGTTGCTTTAATCACTTAAAAGAAACACAGTTTACTCTTTGTATGGTCTTACATGTATTTAAAAAGAGAACTTTGTGTTACTATCCATGAACAGAAAAGAAGCATTACGGTAGAGAGAAGGTGATAGTAAAAAATAAATACACTGAAAATCAAACAATGATATAAAATTCTTGCTGTTTCCTATTCCTACCAAGGGCTCTGGAACCTGAGACCTGCTCTCACTTTGTCATAAAGAGAGATTAATGTGTGTTTGATAGGTATTAAAGACAGGCTTGTACCAAAATGAGACTTTCTCTTTAATGTGCACGAACCACCAGGGATAATCACACACACTCTATGAAACTATTCGAACAAAAGAAAGCGGAACAATTTTAAAACATATCTTCTTATGGAAAATTGCAAACACATACACATAAATGCAATGAGAATAGTAGTATAACCCCCATGTGTGCATTACTCAGCTTCAACAGCTATCAACCTTTTGCCATTCTTATACATCCACTATCCCAAACACACTCTTCTATTTTTTTCTGGTATATTTAAAAATCAAATCCAAACATCATATAATTTCACCTACAAATATTTTAATACATAGTTCTAACAATAGTGACACATTTAAAAAGTATGTTTACAGAGCGATATACGATGTTGTACTTAAAATTCCGTCTGTGTTCAATTTTCCCTAATGACCACAAAAATGAAGTTTTACACTTGATTTGTCTAAATCTGGATCTGAACACAGCACACATTGCATTTGGCTGATAGGTACATAGTCTCTTTGAGCTCTCTGTTGGACTGATGTGCCTCTCTGCATATCTACCACCTTAGCAATGTGGCTTTGCAGTTTCTTCTATTGGGAGGTAGAGTCCGTCTATTTCACCTCCTAGGAATCTGGGCTTGACTATGGGACTTGCTTTGGCCAATAGAGTGCAGAAGTGATGCTGCATGACTCCTGGGTCTGGCTAGTGAGATATCTTGCATGACCCCACTTATTCTCTTTGACCCCTGCCTCAACCAGAGAACACGCTCAGGCAGCTTGCTGTGGGGTAAGAGAACTTGTGGAGGAGGACTTTCTCAGATGAGGCCATTCCAGACCAGCTAGTCTTCATTTGACTTGCCAGCTGACCATAGATACATGGACAAACCTAGCCCAGATCAGCTCAGTCTGGCCCACACCAAAAGAACTGCCCATCTGACCACAGAACCTTGAGAAATAATAGTTATTTTAAATCACTACATTCTAGTGTGGTTTATTATTTAGCATTATTGTGGCAAACAAATAACTGATACAAATCTACAAAATTTACCCTCCTTTTAAAAATGTTATTTACTTGCTTAAGACACTACTAGGTCATTGGTTCTTTAGTTTTTGACATTATTAAGACTTTTTCTAATTGTATCCCATTTGTCATTTAATGTTAGTTCCTGTGTTTCTTGTAAACTGGTAGTTAAGCTTGAGTATGAATACAATTCACATTGGTTTTTGGCAAGAATACTTTCTAGGGATATGTCCTTTGCATTATGCCAGTAGGCACACAATATCTGGTTATCCCACTTTAAGTAATGCTAAGATCTATCAGTGGGTTCAATAAATAATTTGAAGGTGGGGATACCCACATTGGGATACCCTGTGGTATGCAGGATTGGGATTCTCAGGGAGACTTCCTGGAGGAGTAATGCTTGAGTTGGACCCCTTTGGAGGACAATGGGATTTATAAAGGCCAACAGAAGTTGGCCAAGGGAAATGTGGATAGCATGAGTCAGAGAGTGTTCTGAAAATGTAGAGCAAAGACTGGTTAATCCTCCCTCATATCAACTTCCATTGTTACCTCTGGTTTAGAGGCCAGAGCAAGAACCAGATTTTATCTCAGATTTTAATTCTAAAAAGTTGGTAATGGGTGCATGGAGTACTTTGTTCAGACACATTATAAAATCTCATTCTTACTTAGAAGAAAAGATTAGTGGGATCAACTACTACTGTCTGTCATGAGTCTGGGATACTGAGTAGTGGTATGATTGCTGTGAATCTGCCCTAGATCAATGACTCTGCCCTCATTTCAGCGTCTTTGATATTGGACCCTAGAAAAAAATAAGGTCTATGGTATACCTGATGTGACTTGTGGTAGACTTTGTTTGGTTGCTTACCGACCTTCATTCGCCTTTTTGTCTTTTCAATGGAACCTTATATATTGGTTGGCAGGGACCAATTAAGACAAACAGTGACCTAGTTCTGCCCCAGGAGAAACAGGGGGCATCTGTAAAAGAAATGTGTGAAGAGATGATTCCTACCCCAACTTCTTTGGAGATGATTGTATGAGGACATGATGCCTGGAGCAGTGGCAGCCATCTTGTGACTATGGAGACACATGACCAACATTTTAAGGACAGTGGGACAAAAATTGAACAGAATCAGGGTTTTTTATGAAGTTGTTGAGTTATGAACAAACCCTGGAACCACTCGTTGCTAAATCTGTTGCTATGTAAAAAGTAAACCTCTATTATTTATTTAATCTGCATTTACTCAGGCATTCTTTTACTCACAGCCAAAGACAGCTCAAAGGACACATTGCCCGTATCCATGCTTCATGGGCATTGTTCAGGCTAGCATTTGCAAACTGGGTGTAGCCCAGGCTAGCATTTTCATGACTGAGTCATGAAATCAATTTAGTGGGTCATGACCAACATTTAAAAAAATGAAACAGAACAGATAATATGAGAATGCACAGCACAGAGAGAGGATAAATATTGTTTTCACAGAACTCTTGTTTTAATTATGTGCGTGCCAGGTCAGGTTCTTCAAGGAAACAGGTCCTGAGACAGAATTTAGTGTTTGGGAGGTTTATTAGGGGGTATTGTTGAGACCAATGCCTGTGGAAGGGAGAGGGAGGAAGCATGAGTGAGCAGTGGAGAGAGGTCAAGTCAGGATGGAGGCCCTGCAATGACTTTGACTAACCCTACAGGGAATGTGGAGTGGAAATGACTATTGCGAATTGGCCTGAGCTTGGCCAAGAGAGCCAGGCCTATACCCCCACCACCCTGCAATCAATCACTGGACTTTAGCATCGCCTGGAAGAGGGTGTGACCTTGGGCAAGGTGGCCCCGTTCAGGTGAGGGAGGCAGGGACTCAGTCCAAGAGCCTGACAGCTGGAAGCTTTCTGCTTTCTGTAGACAGGCTCCCAGAAGTTAACAAAACCCTCCTAAGATGGCGCATTTCCTGTCCATCAGTGTGTGTGTGTGTGTGTGTGTGTGTGTGAGAGAGAGAGAGAGAGAGAGAGAGAGAGGGAAAGAGAGAGAGAGTGTGTAAACCAGACTGCAATGCAAATGTATTCTTTACCCTAGGTCCTGGTCAAAGTGGTTTGCAGGCCTCTGCCCAGGTTGTGTCTCCCTTCCACCTGAGTTGTTTTCCTCCTAATTACCTTTTGGGGTGTAGTCACTTTTCCCGAGGCTCTGTTTGTGAAAGGCAGCCCTGTCTCGGTGAGACAGCCCCCTGGCATATTTGAATGCCAATGTTGAGCTGAGCTGCTGCCAATGTCCCCAAATGAAAATGACTAAGGAGGATTAAAGCCAAGCAATGTCATTACCCTGATGAAGCACACACGCAGGAGCCCTCTGCTCCTCTAGCCCCCCTTTATCCTGCCTTGGCAGTCTCCTTTACCCTTCATTCATTTCTATCTCCCTTCCCCAGCAGCTTGTCTTTAGCAAATTGTATTTTTTATTTTTTTTTAGCAAATTGTATTTTAAATCATGAAATTATAAGTGGGTTTGAGCTCAGAGCAAGCCCTGCTCTGAGTCTGGAGGAAACTTTCATGCTGTTGGTTTGCAAAGCCCCCCATTAGTGGCTCTTCGGTTGTTGCCTGGAACAGGGGGAAAGGAGGGTAAAAACCATAGAAGGCTATGCTTCTGTCTTGTGATTCAGAAAGAAGGCCCCAGCTTTTTACAGAGCTGGGATTATAGTCAGGCTTCCTGTGTGCCAGAATCCTGGGTGGTGGTTTGTGTGTGTGCATGTGTGTGTGCGTGTGCATGTGCACGTATGTGTGCACTGAAATGCAGATTCCTGGGCCCTTCTGAAGATCCAGGAGTTGGGCTTTCCAGGAGGATGTGACTCAGAAATTTGCATTTTAAAGATATTTTATTTATAAAGATTTTATTTATTTGAGAGAGAATGACAGTGGAAGAGCAAGGGGGAGGAGCAGAGGGAGGGGTCAAAGGGAGAAGGCGATAATCTCAAGTAGGCTCCATGCTGAGTGTGGAGCCCCATGCCAGGCTCCATCCCTGGACCCTAAACAGAAACCAAGAGTGGGTGCTTAACAGTCTGAGCCACCCAGATGCCCCTCAGAAATCTGCATTTTAAAAACTTTTCACTTTGAAACAATTCCACTCTTACAGAAAAGTTATGAAACAAGTGCAAAGGATTCACATATCCCCCTTACCCCAATTTTCATCACTTTCTTCTATCATTCCTCTTTCCATATAGGAGTTTGCACATTATTTCCTTCAGAACCAATTGAGAAGTTGCAAACGTGATGCCTTTTACCTTTGCTTATCTTCTAAGAATATTGAAATTGCTTTAGGTAACTGCAGCATAATTATCAAATTCAAGATATTTAGCATTGATATAATACTATAATCTACAGTACATAGCAAATTTCTTGAATCATTCCCCCCTTTTAATAATCCAGAATCACAGAGTGCTTTTAGTTGTCATTTCTTTATGTCCCTTTTAATCTGAAAGTTTCTCAGACTTTTTTTTCCCTTTTTTTGTCATTCATGACCTTGACATTTTTGAAGTGTCCAGACCAGTTGTTTGGCAGAAGGTCCCCTGGTTTGCGTTTGTCTGGGGAAGCTGTATTGTTAACACCTTCGTTGACCTTGAGCCCTCTGAAAAGATTGGGCAGCTCCCTCTAAGACGCAGATGCTCAAAACTCTTACCTCCCAATAATGCCGAGGTCCAGAGGATTTTGAAACACTAGCTTTGTAGGACACCAGATTTAGCTCCTCAAGTAGGGTTTTGAGTTTGGGATTTTTTTTTTTTTTTTTAAAGATCCGATTTTCTCAGAACTCAAATCTGAGAGATTTCTTTAATTGCTTGCATTGTTAAGCTGGGGGAGTCTGAAGGGATCCCGCTGGGCTTTTAATTTCTCTGACTTTGATCCGCGGAAGGTGGAAGGGTTCTGGCAAGGGCAATGAGGAGGCTGCTGGTTTGTGGTGGGAGGTGGGTTGGTGGGAAGCAGCAAGAGGAGAGACTGGTCAAGACTGGTGGGAAGAAAAACAGCACCCCTAGGCTCCACGTACAGATGTGCAGCGACCTGCAGGTGCTTGGCTGGATTTTCCCACCGGGTTCTCCCAACGCACCTGGGGTGGAACTTCATTTGCTCCATTTTGCAGACGAGCGACTCAGGCTCCCAAAGGTGGCTTCACATACCCCTCAGTGCTAAGTTAGGCAGTGGCTGAGCTGGGATTAGAACCTGAGTCTGTCTGACTCCAAAGCCTGTGTGTACTGTGTACCTAATCCTTAAGGCCCCCAGGGAACAATACAAATGAGATCGAGAGAGCTTCAAAAGACACCCCAAGTCTGACGCCCAGACACATGCTATTTGACCCAGCCACTGGCATAGCTGAGGCTATCGTTGGTTCATGCTGGGTCTCTGTCCCGGTGTTAGGTGGTCTTTAGACTTCAACATCAGTAGCTCTCTGGATATGTGCTGGAGGCAGAGAGCCTGCATTCCAGTTCTGACTGCTGTTAACTCATGGTGCACCCTTGGGCAATGACAATTGTCTCTTGGTTGCCTCTCCGGATCTATTCCTCCCTCCCATCAACTGCTTTCTGCACCCAAGAGGCAGTAGGCTTCCTTGCCCTCTGCTTCTGCTTGAGTTTGGCCAGTGGGAGCCCGGGAGGAGGTGGTATTTATTTTCTTAACTTCTGGTGGGGACACCTTGCCTTCTTCTACTTAAGGCCACCGTTTCAACCAGGCATCTCTCACGGCCAGGACAGCTGCCATGTCCAGGTTCTGTAGCTTCCCCTTCCCCCTTGGCTCAGGACTAGGGTAGAAGGGGCTCCTCCTGTTGCTATGCCCAGGTTATTGCCCTGGTCTTTACAAGTGTCCCAACCCCTGCCCACACCTGTGCCAATGGACCCTTTATCGAACTCTTCCATTTTACTAATTTCTCTCGGAAGAAGACAGAGGCAGGAAAAGACTTCCCAAAGGAGGTGCTTCTGACCAGACCTGGAAAGATGGGTAGGCTTAAGACAGGCAAAGAAGGGGGAAAGGTATTCTAGGGAGAGGGAATAGCATGTGCAAAGCCGCTCTCAGGCTAAAAGCTACTTTCTTTGAGGGCTTACTGCTGGCTAAGGTTTGTGCTAAGCCCCTGGCATGTACCAGCTCCTCATAATGATCTTATGAGGTTGATAGGAAACTAAGGTACAGAGAGCTTAAGCAACTTGTTACATAGCTGGAGAGACAATGAGACTCCGGGACCCAGGCTGGAGCCACTATCCTGTCTCCGGGGCATGAAGACAACTTTGTAGTCTGAATGGGAATTCATGAAACAAGAGGGCAGGAGTGAGTGGGTCCGCCCAATCCTGATCTTGCGATGAGAAGCCTTTGGGGCTTTGGCTGGCTGGGTGGCAGGATACTAGCAAGAAGCTCGCTCTGATGTAATGCCCAGGATCACCTGCTCCTGTCTCTGCTCAACCACTTCTGTGCCTTGTCACCTTGTCAGGTTGCCTAACCTCTCTGTGCCTTGATTTTCTCTTCTATAAAATGGGGGTAACCACATTACCTATCTCATAGGATGGTTGTAAAGATTAAATGGGTTAATATAGTAGAAGCACTCAGAACAGCATCTGGTAAACTGCATGAATTACATCATGTTTGCTATCACATCATCACTTTCTTATCATCTGTTGCAAACCCATGGGTGTGCGGAGCTGAAAGAATTGAGCACTTTTGGCGAATTCACTCTTCCCCCTGCTGCCTGGGTCTGAGCTTGTCTCTGCTAAGTCATTTTATGTCTCTGTCCTCTTACCCCAACTCTCTGGCCTTCGGACCCTCTCAGAAGGAGGTCAACCCTGTCTAGCCTTGAGAATTCTGAGTTCTTATATTTCAGGATTGAAGTGAGAGCTCTTGTTAACTGCCATCATCTCCAGGAGGGAAGGCTGGATCCAGTTCACTGCCATAAGCAGTCGTAACATCCCAACTTCTTCACTCACACACTGATTCAGTGCTTTTATTGAGCTTGTGTGCCCATCACTTTGAAGGATACAGGGGCAGGACTGTAGCAAGGAAAATAGGAGACAAGGTTCCAGCTCTTATGAAGCTGACATGCTAGAGGTGGTGAGAGCAGGGAAGTAAATAACAAATAAATATATATAATAGCAGAGAGAAATAAATAATGGCAATGAAAATTAAAAGCAAGCAGGGAAAGGTGCTAGAGAGCCACTGGCAGGGGGTGGGAGGTGGTGTATGAGTATTTTAGATTCAAGGAAGAGCTTCTTTCCAGGATGCCCTGGGATATTCTGGGATACCTGTGATGTCTAAATAAAGCTCCTCTGGGAATTTGTTGCTGATACTGCCATCATTCCTAAGTGGTCTCCTGTCAGTGACTCTCGCCCCCGCCAATCTATCCTCTACACTGTGGCCAATGTGGTCTTTCCAAATTTGATCACATCACCCACTTGCTTCTCACTGTGCCTAGGAGGACTCAAATCCCCACTCAGCCCATCAGACCTGTCTTGTCTTGTCTTTTCTATCTCCAGCCTCAACTTTAGTCATGCCCCCTCCCATGGTGGGGCCCAGCCATTTAGGCTGTCTTCCTCCCACCTGACGGAATATCCTTCCTTCCGTTTGCCTCAGGAACACTCACTCCTTCATCTTGAATGTTTCTTCCTCCAGGAAGCCTACCATATCCACATCAGACCCCCCAGTTATAAACTGCCACCACCTCCTGGAACTTTCCACTAGAAACTCACCACAGTTGGTAATTATATATCTGTATGTCATTTTATGAATGTCTGACTTCCCATTAGAATATAAACCCTCTGAGGACAAGGAACTGGTCGGTTGTATTCATAGCTATATCCCCAGCATGTAGGATAGTGCCTGAGATTTAGTAGGAGCCTTATAGATGTTTTCGAATGAATGACTGGAGCTACAAAGAGGAATCAAGGAACCATCATGCAATCACCAGCAAACAGGGGAGATAAGAGAATAGTTCTGGTACAGTCTGATAAGTATGAAAATAAAGGTACAGTATGCCAGGTGCTGAGTAGGGATCCAGAAAAGGTAACAAATAACTCTGCTTGGCAGAGGATGGCATTGGGCATTTGATAGGAATCATGTGATTCATCCCGTTTTCACCTTGCCTGCCTGGAGATATCTGCCCATTCTTCTCAGTTCACTCATCTTTCTTTTATCTTTTTATTGAAAGTTGCCTCTGAGCCCTGATCAAAGATAATAGGGGCTCATCTGGAAATGAAATGGAAACATGCGTAAGGATTTCTCTTGAGGGAGCTACTATACTCCATACCTACCCCTCTGGAAACACTCGCATGAGCGTATAGAGACGGATGTATAAAGATGTTCACTGCATCACTGTATCACTGTTTATAAATACAAATAAGTGAAAACAGCTGTCCATCAGTAGAAGCTGGTTAATAAGGGTGTATCTGTCATAAAAGACTCAAGTAGATGTACTCCCACAGTTCTTAAATTTTAGTGTATAAAAGCTTTACCTGTAGGTGTCTATAAATGCAGATTGCCTCTCCCTCTAGTTCTGACTTGGAACTTTCAGATGGGGCTTAGGAACCTGCATTTTAAATGAACATTCTAGGGGATGTGATGTGGAGAGACAGCAGCCCAATCCTGAGCTGCTGATATTGATATGGAAAGTGGCTCAAGACATGCCATTGAGTGGAAAATCAAGTGTCAGCCTGTTTATATATACATATATGCAGGGAAATTTTGATTGAGCCTTACATAGGCCAGCCCTTTGCTAGATTTTTCTATTGCAATGGCTCACCTAGGAAGTAGGAACTATTATTATCCTCATCTTACAGATGAGAAATGAGGCTCAGAGAGGTGACATTCCTAGCCCATGGCCTGCAGCTGGTTAGTGGCAAAACTGTGATTTGAACCCAGGTATATCTGATTCCAGATACAGTGTGCAGACCCCCACCTCAATTTACCATCTTCAGACTCTTCCCTGTTTCAAAGAGGCCAAATCCTGCCTCACCCAGGCTCCCAAGAACAGGCTGGAGAAATCATGGATTGTGCAAGTTAATTCAAGGGCCGCCTTGATCTTTGGCCTCCTAGGAGCACAAATTGGTCCTGAGGAGTTTGGCTCACTTCCTGGAGACAAAAGGAGACACTAATTTACCTCTGACTGCTCTTTGGGTGTTAAAACAGGTCCCAGTGTTCTCTGGTGGCAGGTGCCTGTCATTTACCGAGTCAGTGAACCTGACTGTGAATCTGGGCACACCCCTCCTTGGCACAGAAAACACTGGCTTCTTTTTCTTTCCGTTTATTTGCTACCAGGATTTTTTGTTTTATATCACAATCTCGCTAACAGTTATTGCCAATTTACCAAGCTCTTTATCCCCAATAATGGGGATAAAGGACCTGAGGGGCAGAACCATTGTCACCCCCAATGCACAGAAGAGCAAACTGAGGCCTGACTGCTGTGTGTCTCCCAACGTCCTTTTGCAAAGCAGAAGAAATCCAGCTGTTAGCAGGGAACATGGCCACCTGGAATCTCCTAGCCTCCTTTGTGGGTAGGTGGGGACATGCAACTGAATTATGGCTAAAGAAAGTGAGGGTTCTAGAGAACTCTGAGAGATGGTGGATGTGCTCCCTTTCCTGTTGCTTCTTTGTCTCTTCTTTTACCTGCTGTCTGGAACACAAATGCCACCATCCTGGACCATGAGGTGGGGCCCCCAGTGGAAGTGCATCTGGCTGGGAAGACCTTGCATCCCTGACCCTGCTGAACACTATCACCGGGCCTGGCCTGGGCTTTTTCTTTTTCTTTTTTAAAGATTTTTTTTTTTTTTTTTTTTTTTTGAGAGAGCACGAAAGTGAGTGAGATCACAGAGTGAGAGGAAGAAGTAGACTCCTTGCTGAGGAGGGAGTCCAATGTGGGCCTCAATCCCAGGACCATGGGATCATGGGCCTGAGCCAAAGACAGATGCTTCACTGACTGAGCAACCCAGGCACCCCTGGACTTATTCACCAGAGAGAAATAAGCTCCTTTCTTCTTTAAGCTTTTTCATTTATTGACCCAATCTCAATATGAAACACAGTGGCCGAGCTGGGATTTGAGCCTTTATCTGCCTGACTCTTAGCTAACAGAATCACAGTTGTGGGGGTCCATTGTATAACCATGCAAAACAGGTACCACCTTGGTAGGGGGAAATCAGGAACCAAATTCCACATCATCCCCTATAGGCCCTCTCTGCCTGGCCCATGTGATGTGGAATCTGGGTGAGGATTTGAGGCCATAGGCAGTGGAGGCTAAGGGGATCTACTTCCTCATTTCACAGATGTTTATGAGAGCACACTGTGAGCCAGCCCGTGTTCAACGCTGGAGCCTTCTGGGTAAGGGGCTTGGGGATTGCAGTGTGGTGCCCAGTCTTTTCCATCCCTATATCCTTGGCATCGTGGCATTGCTGTCCATCCTGTCAAGAAGTGGAGTCTGGGCAGCCCAGGTGGCTCAGTGATTTAACACCGCCTTCAGCCCAGGGTGTGATCCTGGAGGCCCAGGATAGAGATCGAGTCCCATGTCGGGCTCCCTGAATGGAGCCTGCTTCTCCCTCTGCCTGTGTGTCTGTCTCTCTCTGTCTCTCTCTATCTCTCTCTCTGTCTCTCATGAATAAATAAATAAAATCTTAAAAAAAAAAGAAGAAGAAGAAGAAGTGGAGTCCATTTCTCCTGCCCTCCGGTCTGGACTTGGCCATGTGGGTTGCTTGGGCCCATCAGGACATTAGTGAACATGAGTCAAGCAGAGGCTTGGAAAGCAGTTGTGCTTTGGGGATTGTCTCTTGTGCTGCGAACCCTGTAATCGCCACTGTGCGAAGGAGCTAGGCTATGGCTAGCCTGCTGGCTGAGGGATGCATGGTCATTGAGCTCACTGCTGAGCATGTGAGTGAGGACCTCCTGGATCCTCCAGTCCCTGTAAGCCACCCCAGGCCACAGCTACCCAGAGTCATGAGACATAGTAAATGTTTGTTGTTTTAAGCCACTAAATTTTGGGGTGTTTTATTATTCAGCAAAAGCTAACTGGTTTAAGGAGTATCAGTGGGCATGCTCTGGTTACAAGTTATGATAGGATTCATCATCTCACAGATCCAGAAGTTGGAGGTGGATTGGGCAGTGCCGATACAGCAGCGCGATGATGCAATAAAGGGCTTACGTTTTCTCTGTCTAGCCGGTCATCTTTAGTGGATTCCCTTACACCCTAACTTGGCCCCTCATGTTGTCAAGGTGGCTGCCAAGTGCCCCACACCTCATGTCCTCACAAGACAGCATCCCAAGCATGACGTTGTGATTCAGTGGGTGAAAGCCTTCTTTTTGTGCGGCTCTTTTTGGGTCTAAAAATATTTTCTAGAAGTTTTCACCTTTAGTTCATTGGCTAAGACATGTATCTGCACCTAGAACGATCATTGGCAATGAGAAATAGGATTGGCACATTGACACTAAGCACAATTTGTCTGTCCCCTGAGATTGGATATATTGCTACCTAAACAAAACCAAGTTTCTTCTAGCAAGTAAGTTGCAGGGAGTGGCTTCTAGGGACAGTTACTGCCACACTGGAGACATGATATGAACAGGGTTCCTGTGGCTAAAATGTGCAATGTGCATCCAAGAAAGTGGCAAGCAGGCCAGTGTGGTCAGAGGGAGGAGAATCAGGACCTGGAAAGCATCCCACAGTCACTGTCATGGGGGTTCCATGTTGTTAAAACAGGGTTCTGTGGCCAGGTGACTTTAAGAAAGGTTGAGTGGTACAACCCAGTTTGTGTTGCTGTCACTGTCTCAGGCCTTCTGGGAGCCTTGAAAATGCTAATAGATACCCTGAATTTCCAGGGACAGGAGCAAAGGAAGTGGACTGTACGTCATTCCTAACCTGGCCTGTCCATAGAAGGTTGTTTTCTTCAGAGCATCTTCTGGTACTTCCGCTCAGGGAACAAGCTTTGGGAACTGCTAAGGGCTGGTGAGTATGGTGGTTCTCCACCAGGTGATGGTGTCCCTTGTGGGGCAGTGGGCAATGTCTGCAGACATTCTGGGTTGTCATTGCTTCAGGTCGTGGAGGGTGGGGACAGGGATGCTCCTGAGCATCCTTCAATGTACAGAACAACCTACCACCCTTCCCCTTCCAAACAAAGAATTATTTGGTTCAGAATGTCAATAGTCCACACAAAAACTTGTTCATGTTTGTGGCAGCATTATTCATTTTTCAAAACATAGAAACAACCCACATGCCCATCAACTGATGAGTGGACAAACAAAACATGGTCTATCTCTACGATGGAATATGGTTCAGCCATAAAAAAGAATGAAGTATTGATCCATGCTCCAAAATGAATGAACCTTGAAATCATTATGTTAAGTGAAAGAAGCCAGACACAAAAACCACAGACTATATAATTCCATTGATGTGCAGTGGCCAGAATAGGCAAACCCATGGAGATAGAAAGTAGATAGTGGCTGCCAGCAGCCGAGGAAAGGGGGGATGGGAAGTGACTGCTAAGGGGGCCTGGGGTTTCTTTTGGGGTGATGAAAATGTTCTAAAATTGTGGTCATTATTACCCAACTCCAAATATACGAAAAAGCATTGAATTGTATACTTAAATGGGTGAATGATAAGATATGAGAATTATATACCAATAGAACTGTTTTTTTTTTTTTTAAGTCAGTAGTGAGAAGGTTGACAGACCCTCAACTAGTAGGTAATTAGGTAGACAGAAGAAGGTTGGGGATCAGGTGGGGACCATGAAAAGCAAGCTAAAGAGTTTGAACTTCATTGCCACTGATGGGTGACAAGATTGGTGGAGTCATCCCTGAACAAACATCCATATTTCAAAATCCTTTGAGTGCCTACTCGGTGCAGGCATTTTCATGTACATCATCATCCCATGTAATGTCCATGATGAGTTTGTAGTTAGGTCTGCATCCCACTGTAGAGATGAGTAAGCTGAGGCTCAGAGAGCCTTGACAGACTGTACAGGTGGTCAATTGTAGAGCTGAGGTTTGAACGCATTTGGATTTGCCCTTGAGCCCAGGGGCTTTCCACTGCTCTGTGCGGACTCTCGGACTCTCGGGGAGGGCAATGACCCAGAGGGTGGCACATGGGTCATCTGCTTTGGCTCTCTCTTGCCACAGCCCTGGCTGGAGCATGAGGTCTTGGGGGCACCCCAGGAGGCCCTCCCTGGAGTGCTGACAATCCTCTCTTCCCATCCCTCTGCCCATGCTAAGGCTGGCATCTGGATGAGGGTTGGTTGCTTAGCAACATGGATAGAGATTCTGCCCTGAGCCAAGGGAACCATCTTCTCAGTCTTGGCTGTGGGAACTTCAGGGAGAACTGCCCCAGGAGAGCCCCCAGGAATGAGTGGGGAGGGCAAGGATAGCTATGTCACTGGGAGGTCCTGGAGAAGAGGACACTTCTTAAGGAAAAGACCCAGCTTCAGGGGACAGTGAAAGAGAATCAGGAGACTTGAGTCAATCATAACAATAGTATTATAACCACAGCTACTCTTCTTGAGCATTACCTGTGTGCCAGGCACTATGGTAAGTGCTTTACATTCCACAATCCTCCCCAAACACCATGCAATAGGCTACTATTCTTATGTCCTCTTTGCAAATGAGGATCTGGGACCCATAGAGGCTAATCAACTTGTCATGCAGCCAGACAGTGGGGAAGCTGGGATCTGCACCCAGGTCTCTCTGATACTTGTCTCAGCCCTCATTATAGCTCTGGCTGGGAACTTGAGAGAATCCACCATGTGGCTCCCAAGACCCTGTGTGACCTGTTCCACTCTCCTTGTCACTCTGCTTGTCCCAGATGTATTTTCCTTGCTTCATTTCCTCAAACACTCCAACTTCTAGCCAGCCATAGGGCCTTTGCACTTGCCGTTCCTTGTGCCTGGGATGCTTTTCCATCTATTCTCTTCACTTGGTTTACTCCTTCTCATCTATCTGGTCTCCAGTGGAACATCATTCATTCATCCATTGATCCCAACATAGTTATTGAATTCCTCCTGGTGCCAGTTAAACATTAGTGAATAAAGCATACATGACCTCAGTCCTCTTGGAGCTTTATAAACTAGTAGAAGAAACAATTAATGGACGAGTCACAATTGCATGGGAAACATTCCCTGACTCCTCGGACCTTTGACGATAACCATTAATTGTCAGTAAAATTACTTATGTAGTGCTTGTCTCCCTTCCCAGGCTATAGGTTCTGTGAGGCCAAAAACTGTGAGGCTGTGTTGTGAGGATCAGTATTACTATTATCCACGTTTTATAGATGAAGAAAGTGAGAGAATTTAAGCAACGTGCCCAAAGTCCCACAGCTGGTAACTGGTGGAGCTGGGATTTGAACCCATGGCTCCAGGGCCCAAGTTTTCTAACAGTAGGCTATGAGGAAGGAAGGAAGGAAATAAGTAAGAGGGGGAGGGAAGGGAGATGGGGAGGAAGGGAGGAAAATGTAGGCAGATAGAAAGGAAGACAGACCTCTCACCAGTAGTCATGCATTTCGTGGCCAGCCTGATCCTGCAGGAAGTTATCTGTTTCTGAGCCAGGCCCAGCCTCCTGGGTCCCAGCCTTCCCAGCAGCTGTGCAGCAGCCCAGGGTTGCACAACACGCTGGGAAGCTCCTTATATAACATACCACCCACCAGCTTGTTTTGGGCCACAGGGAGGGGGCAGGACAAGACAGCTTCGAATGTCAGAGGAACGTTTTGGTATCTGCATTCCAACCTTTGCTTCGTAGTTGGGCATACTGGGGTCTCAAGAGTACAATCTTATAGCTCTTGAATCTAGTCCAGGGTTCTAGAAAATACTCAGTTACTCTGTCTGTTTTCCAGAAGGTGCATTTTCAGCATCTATGAGCCAGTAACCTGGGCTCTCTGGGGCCTTCTATGTTCACATATCAAGGAAAGATTCTAGCCAGAGAGACAGAGAATAGTTTTATACAAGGCTGGGGCCGGGGAACAGAGCCAAGCCCTATTTATACAGAAGAAGCCTGATGTGATTGAGTTTGAACCATGTGTCAAGCAGTGTGCTAAGAATTTCACGTGGATCCCTGCCTCCACTAGCGCATAGCGAAGGAGAACTCGCTGTTTCTGTTTGACATAATTTTGTTCCCTTACCAGCTGTGTGACCTTGCGCAAGTCCCTTCATTCTCCTGAGCTTCCATTTCTGTTGGACATTGGCAAGATCAAGGGATTCATTCAAAATCCCTTGCTAGTAAGAAGGAAAGCCAGATTTCTCCAACCACCAAAAATTGCCGATGTATGAAAACTTACTACTATTTTGAGGCAGAGAGTAGGCAGGGCCGGTGAAGGCTGCACTTCTGCTCTCAATGAGATTACAGTCTTGGGAAGGAACAGCAAGCGTGGTTTTTTCCTTGACAGATTGCTTGAATCAGGAATGCCTGCAGACCTGGGCTGCGGCTTGCTGGATCTGGAGGACCATGTGCCCGGATGGATAGTACTGTCTGCCTCGGGACCAGCGGCGAGGAGCTAAGTGTCCGCATTTGGGAGGCAGCACAGGTACAGGTTGGAAGGAGACTGCTAAAAACCAAGTGAGGGTCTGTATGAAGCTCTGCAGGGGTGGGGGGAGGAAGGAGTTTGCACTTCAGGGAAAACTCTGGAGATGATGACAGATGCAGGGAAAGACGCAGACGTGGCTGTGAAGACGGGTGGTGTAGCAGCTTTTCAAACTGGAGGTCTTCAGACAGGACAGCAGCCTCAATAGCTCACAGGCTCTGGACAAGAAGAAACTCTGAATTCAAATCCTGACTCAGTGGCTTGTTTAATGTGTGGCCTGTGACTTATCATTTAACTGCTCTGAACCTCAGTTTCTTGTTCTGGAAATCGGAGGGTGGGGAGGTTATTGGGATGATTGCTGAGTGCTCATTCTTGCTGGGTGAACCCGGACAGCAATGATCCAGGGAGATGGTGTCAGCTGCACTCTCTGCAGGACTCCACGGGTGACACTCACTCTATTGTCTGTGTAAATGGCGCCCCCTGGTGCACCAACGTGAATGATGTGTCCTGGAGTTAGGTGACCTGGCAGCCTGGGTCAGGAAACAACAGGCCCAGAGAGGTTATGTCACTTGCCCAAGTCACACAGCTAGCACATGGCACATGGTGGGATTTGAGCTCGTCTGACTCCACAGCCCAAGCCTATAACCGCCATGCCTTCCTGCCCACCACTGGTTTGTCAAATATGGAAAACAGTTCAGTGTCCATGACTGAACTTTGGGAGATTGCATGAGCTGTGTACCTTCCCCATGTGGGATTTTCTCACAGGGATACATAGCAAATGAGCTCATGCCTGCAAAAATCCTGAGCACAGTGCCTGGTGGGCAGTGAAAAGTAACTCAGAGTGGGGCACCTCTGTTGCTCAGTCCACAGAGCATCCAAATCTTAATCTCAGGGTCATGAGTTCAAGCCCTGCATTCGGTGTGGAGCCTAGTCAAAAAAAGAAGAAGGAGAAGGAGAAAAGAAAAGTAACTCAGAGTAGTGAACAAAAGGCTTGCTGGGGAATTAAACCCCTGTGCCCCCTCTGCTTGCAGCTATGTGTCCAAGGGCAACCTGAAAGCAAAAGGGTGGCAGCAGTGTTTTCAATGAAAGGGAAGCAGATGAGTCCCTTGGACGCAAGGCAAAGAGGTAGAGGCGGCTGAGAAAACAGATTTGAGCATGGGAGGGGAGCTTAGATCCCAAAAGAGCCACTGGAATACCATTTCCAGGTACAGCCAGCAGTTAGGGTCTCACAGGGGACAGGAGCTGGGCTGGAGGTAGAGGAATGCCCCATGAGCCAAGCCACCTGCATCCAGGCAGCATGGGGCAGCCCCCCACCCCCAGCCTCACATGCTGAGTGGGAACAGGGAAATTGGGATGCTCTTCCCAGAAGGAAGCAGGAAAACTCAAATACGTTCATCACATGGATGATTTGAGAACATTCTGGTCATGCTCAGATTTTTTAGTTTGAGGACTTTTGACTCGATCAGCTTTTGTTTTCTGGGTCTTTAAATGATGTGGAATTTGGTGGGATTTTCAAATGATGCCAATTTAGGATGGGGAGCTGAGAGGCTGGGGATGAGGGGTGAAGAGATACGTGTTTAACTATAGCCCTATCTTAGGTGGCCTCTGGGTTCAGGCCATAGACGGTCCCAGAAGGTGAAAAACACATCATCCCCAACTCCCTGCTGTTATTAATCAGCAAATGTCTCAGGAACAGGTGTGCCTGAGTGAATTTTGGGGTCATGGCAGGTAATCCGGTCTGGCTAGGCTGAAGCAGGTGACCTGATTGTCCGTCTGATCCTGAGCCACCGAATAAGGGGATTAATCTAAATCTCTCTGAGGAGAGGACGATTTTTGAGAAAGCCTGGGACCCAGAAAATGAAAGTTGGACACAGTGGCCCTGAGGCTTGCTTACTGGGGTCATTTAGAAGAGCTGCCACTGCAATGGAGACACCCCAGAATGTGGGGGCAGAAAACCCAGAGCTCAAAGGGGTCTGGGAAAAACAAAACTAGAAAATTGCTGGGGAGCAGCCTGGGTGGCTCAGCGGTTTAGCGCCATCTTCAGCCCAGGGCATGTTCCTGGAAACCCAGGATGGAGATCGAGTCCCACATCGGGCTCCCTGCATGGAGCCTGCTTCTCCCTCTGCCTGTGTCTCTGTGTGTCTCTCATGAATAAATAAATAAAATAAAATCTTAAAAAGAAAAAAAGAAAATTGCTGGGGGGAGGGCAGGTCGTGCAGCCTGCGTGAGCTGGGAGTTCACACTTTCCTCAAGGAGTCAGTTAGGACCAGTGCTAGCTGATGGTCACCCAGACCAGGTGGATTTGAATGTTGGCTTTGCTTTTTCTTCATTGTTTGACGTTGGGCAGGTCATTTTCCCTCCCGGTACCCCAGGTTTCCTTATCTGTAAAGATGAATAATAGTAGTACCCACCCAGGGGCGCCTGGGTGGTTCAGTCCATTGAACATCTGCCTTCGGCTCAGGTCATGATCCTGAGGTCCTGGGATCAGGCCCCACGTTGGGCTTCCTGCTCAGCGGAGAGCCTTCTTCTCCCTCTCCCTCTGTGCTCTCTCTCAAATAAATAAATAAGATTAAAAAAAATAATAGTACCTACCTCATAGAGATGTTTGAATGAATGTTTGCAAATGCCTAGCACAGTGTCTAGCATGTAGTAAAAAGCACTATATATAAATGTAAATATGTAAATTCAAAAGACTTTAGAAACTGTGTTCAGGAAACAATCTCCCAAATGGTAGAACAAAAGATGCTCCTGGTGCTCTTATCACTTAGGAAATTCCAGGGGTTAGGAGTTCTGTGCCAGAAACTGGGGGCTAAGACTAACACAGCTGTCTACTGAACAATGTTGGGGTAAGGAGCACCGATCCTCCCCCAATCAAAAATCCCCATATAACTTTTGTCTTCCCCAAAACATAACTACTAATAGTCTTTTGTTGACCAGAAGCCTTGCTGATAATATAAACAGTTGATTAATACAATTTTATATATGTATTATATACTGCATTCTTACAACAAAGCAAGCTAGAGATAAAATGTTGTCATGAGAAAACACTTGAATAGTACTGTACAGCCACTTATTTAAAAAAAAATCCACGTATATGTGGACTCCTGCAATTTAAACTCGTGTTGTTCAAGGGTCCACTGTATGTATATTTTTTATTACTTCACAGGAGGCCACATGGGGAAGCACCAGGATCAGGCAGGAGGTAGAGGGAGTGAGGGAGAAACGTGGGCAAGAATCTTTATTGTGATTTCTGCAGGAAGGAATGGGCAAGCTGAAAAGCTTTAAGATTGGCTCATTTGAATGATTACCGAAGGCTCTGGGGTGCAGGTTCTGTCCCTGGTTGGTTGTCGCTGCCTGGCCCTGGGGTGACTAGGGCAGGGGCAAAGTAGCTGGGCACTAAGAGCTTGATAAAGTAGGCATTGGAACTGGTAGGTTTGCATGTGAAAGGTGCGCTCACTGGTGGGTAGTTAGCTCCCTCTGGGCAGGAGCTAACCTTGGGAAAGGCAGTTCTTTCCAGCGTCAGCAAGGCCCCAGGATGCCAAAGCATCAGAATAAAAAGACATGCTTACTGCAGTGACTACAAGCATCCGCTCACCCCACATCTGTAACCAATCTGCTATACTCATGGGAGTGACCTCGGCAGCTAGCACCAGAAGAACTGATTAATAGAGGCTTAAGAAATAAGATGCTTAATTCAATCTGACATAACAAGAGGTCTTGAGGTGGAGGCTCCCCGCTTTAGCTTGTCAACTCAACGGTATCATCCAGGACACAGACTGTTTCTCTCCTTCATCTTTTCTTCTGCCCAGCACGTTGGTGATGTCTCTCCCTATGGTCCCAAGAAGGAAACAGGCTTCAGTTACTGTTGCTATGTGACCATGCCAGAACTTAGTCCTGTAAAATGATACAATTATTTTTTGCACTCTGCAGGTTGACCCAAGTACAGCTGGATGGTGTTTCTGTTCTGCACAGTGTTAACCAGGGCTGTCCACTGAGCTGCCTTCAGCTGACGGCTGTGCTAGGCCAGAAGGTCCAAGAAGGCTTCGTTCACGTGTCTAGGGCTTGGGTGCTTTTCTGGGTGCTCCTATCCCATGGCTAGCTCAGCCTTCCACACAACAAGGGGGTCTCAGAGTGATCAGATGCTCACTTCTACTGCATTCTTTTGGTCAAAGCAAGTCACAGACCAAATCTAATTCGAGGGGAGTTTTTAGAGCTGGGCACCTGCCACTCCCACTAAAAAATAAGAAAAGAAAGAAAGAAAGGAGAGAGTGGATTTGGTGAGACAACTGGTAGTATCTGCCACACTCAAACTTCAATGTCCCTTAAAGAGGAGGCCAGCCAGAGGTGATCTTTCCTGAGAGCAGCTGAGTGGTATGGCAGGTATTCATGCTTCTTGGAGCACCAGGCTAACTTAGTGCATCCAGAGTCTTCTCTTTCCCTCTCTCCTTCCCTAGTTCACCGTACCCTACCTGTCATAGCCTCACCTGAACATAGCAAGACCACAAGTGGGAGAGGATGATAACACGTATGCAAAGGGGGGAAGGCCCAGTTATTTCAAAAAGACAGAAGCATTTGGCCGCCAAATTGAAATTAATGCTGGCTTCAGTCCCAGGCTGGTTTGCATTCCCTCCGGAGGGCAAAATCTCTGCAGCATTGAACCCAGGAATGTCACTTGCTTGTCACAGGGGGAGGGACCCCAGAAGAAAACTGATACCGACTCAGGTGGGTCAAGGGACTTCTAAAAAGAGACTTCTCTCAGAGTGTGGACAGGGTTAGGGGTAGGAGAAGGGAGATTGATGCATAGAGAGATTGGCAACAGAGGGAAACGAAACCATTTTTACCCTTAATAAATGCTTATGAAATAAGATGCTTAATTCAATCTGACATAACAAGAAGTCTTGAGCTGGAAGCTCCCAGCTTTAGTTTGCCAGCTCTGTAGTTGGTAGGAAGATAGGAAGGAACCCGAGCGATTGAAGCCCAGAGAGGGCTGGGGCTGGGGAGATAGCTATCCAGACATAAGCTGTAGCCAGATGTAACTCAGTTGGTTAAGCATCACCTTTGGCTCAGGCCATGGTCCCGCAGTCCTGGGATCAAGTCCCATTTTGGGCTCCCTGCTCCACATGAGCCTGCTTCGCCCTCTGTCCCTCCCCCACTCATGCACCTGCACACACACTCTCTCAAATAAAATCTACAAAAAAAAAAAATTATGGCAGAAGTCAGAATTCCATCAGACTGTCTGACCCTTCTTATGGATTACTACTGTTTTTATTTTGAATCCATAGGTGGTGTGAAATATTTACAATCTTTTTAGGCTTCTAGGTTCTCAATTTGGTCCTGGCAGTCTCAAGAAAGTAAGGATCAGAGAGGTCAACTGACTTTCCTAAGGGCACACAGCAGATCAGTGGCTGAGCCAGGACTAGAACCTAAGTATTTTAACAATTTGTCTAGTGTCCTCTCCACTATAATACTGTGCCTTCCCTGCCTGTTCCCTCTGTTTGTGAGAGTTACTTTCACAGTTCCTACAAAGAAATACAATAACCCCGGTATTCATATAATTTAGCATGATTTTGCCCGCAGTAAGAAAATTTGTTAATTCTTATAACAAGAAATACAGAGCAAGGTGGATATCAGGCACGGTATAATCCTCTCCAGCTCTATGTCTCTGCAAGTCTTTCTAAGCTCCTCCCTCCATCATGTTCCCTCCATGATGTGTTGGCTTTGATCTCACACTGGCTTCTGTCATGGTTAGAAGAGGGCTGCTGTTAACAACAGGGGCAACCGGCCTCCTTGTTCCCATCCGTGGAGCTAGAAAAAGCATTTCCATTCCAACCCTGGGCTATAAATTCTTCCTTTCTGTCTGATTAGGCCACTGTCAGTTCTGTACCGATTCTTTTTTTTTTTTTTTTTTAAGATTTTATTTATTTATTCACAATAGACAGAGAGAGAGAGAGAGAGAGACGGGCAGAGGGAGAAGCAGGCTCCATGCCAGGAGCCCGATGTGGCACTAGATCCCGAGACTCCAGGATCGCGTCCTGGGCCAAAGGCAGGCGCCAAACCGCTGAGCCACCCGGGGATCCCTGGACCAATTCTTGAATGGGTTGCAGGCTCCAGGAGAAGGCTCTGCACTGATTGGCTTGCATTTATGTTCCTGGCCCAATCATTGGTAAGGAGGATGGAAAGGATTGGCTAAAGGTAATCCAGATCTACCCTGAAGATACATGTGCAAATCAACTTCGGTTCCTTAGGCTGCATGGGAGAAAGCTGGTTACCTGAACAAATTGGGATCTGCTAGGAAGGAAATAGGGGGAACAGATGCTGGAGATGGGGGGAAAATAATTTTGAGCTATTTCGAATGGATTTCTGATCCTTGTAGCCATAGAGTCATTTGGACAATCAACTTCCTGGTCTGTAGCCAAATGCCTTTGCCCAGCTCCTCTGCAGCTTGATTCTAATTTCCTCCTCCATTCTGTAGACTCTGCTATCGCCAGCATTTCTCACCGCTGGCTCATTGCTTTGGCAAGCTGGCATCTCACTCTGCTCCAAGCCCTACTGATGGAGCTGAAGATCCCTTTAAGCAGAATCAATTCTGGCGTGTTCTAATTTAAAAAGCCTAGCACTTCTCTGCATGGGGGCTGCTGAGATCTGTGCCCATAAAGGCAGGGAGAGTAAATTCTTCTGGGGAGAGCCTATTTTTAACAAGTCATGAATCTAATTGAACTTAATTATTTTTTCAGTCATTGACACTCGAAATGTGTGAGTCACTAGGCTAGGTTTGGAGCTGAAGGCTACAGTGGTCCTTTAAATATCAAAGAGATGGTAGCTTCCAGAAGAGTTGCTAGGGTCTGGGGCTGTGGTTTCACTCAGGGTTGCCCTAGAGACAGACAGACCTGGATTCAAATCCTGGCTTCTCAACAGTCACTCTCTTTCTTCAAGCCTGGTTCCTCATCTGTAAAATGAGGATGGGAACACTTGTCCCAAAACACTTCATATGAATCATCAAGGCCTAACATAAGGCTACTCAAAATCTTTATTTTACTTGGCATGAATATTCATGTTTCCTTGCAGAAACGTTAATGTGTCTGATTATGACATGTTGCCCAAACCCCATACATGATATACCGTTACACTAACTTTCCCCATGGTTACGTGTGGCTGCCAGGTACATCAGAGACAACATGTTTCCTTGTGCACCATATTACCTTTCTGAAACCAAAAATGTGATAAGTTCTAAAACACATCCTGTCCCAAGAGTTTAGGTATAAAAAGATGGAGATCTTAGTATGGCTGAGCTACAATTATTCCACGGCCTTATGGGTAAGGCGGAAATCCCATGGAATCAAGATTGCCCTAGAAAACCAGTACCCCCAATCCTTTGCCTCGAGCAATGCGGCTGCTTCTTGAGTTTAGCCCCCACAAGAAGTAGTCGGCTTGTGTTTCGGGGCCATTTGAAGAGAAATGTTTATCTTTAAACTACCAGACTCCATTCGGCCTGTGAAAAAAATGCTCATGCCAGGTGTGGGGGGTGACCTGGGTCAGACCAGGGTTCCCGGTGTCATGCTTACAGCCAGCCAGTCTTAGAAGAGCATGAATGGAGATGCCAGCGAGGAGGGAGCACGCAGTGGCAACCGACTGGCAGCGTTAGTGGCTGTTACTGGGTGTCCTGGGGGCGCGGCTAGCCCGGGAAGGGGTCGCTGACAGGTGTGTCGCGCCCCCGCCCTCCACCTTCGGCCGTTCGCCTGGGTCCTCTTCCAGCGCCTTCCAGGGAAGAACGCCCCTCCGTGCGGGTCACAAAGGCGCCGGTTCCAGGGGTCCGAGGAGTCCCAGACGCGGCGCTGGGGGTCGGCGCAGCGGGGCAGCGCGGCGAGCACCCCTGGGGCGCCCACACGCCGCGGCCGCAGGTGGGACACGGCGGGGCCTGGCGGCCCCTGGTAAGAAGCCTCACCCCGCAGGCAGCCGCGCTTGCTGCTCCCCTGCTGGTGGCTGCCCCAGCCCGTTCCTTGAGGCTGCCCTGAACCTGGAAAATACCATAAGCCCCCTCAACTAAACATGAATTACAGTGTGGACAATCACTTCAAGAAGGTCCAACGAACTTCCGTTTCCCCCTAGAACGATCCCAATTTTTTAAGATTGTTATGTTTCTGTACCCCTACTTGGCTAGTGCCCCCGAGCATATCTTTAACTTACTACCAGGTTAGGCAGCCCTGGGTCAGGTTTTACAGGCTCCTCTTTCAGACCTGGCATTGTATAACCCATGTAGTCATGGCTCTGGTTTCTCCTTTAATGACAGATTGTAAAAATTCGGCAGCAGGGGTGGAGCCTGCCTCCCCCTACACCAGGTAATTAAATGTTCGTTGGTAAAGATGATCTCTTCATTCATTCAAACACTATTTGCCGTGAGCTTATCATATGCCCAGGACTATAGATATTGTAGTGGATGGACTGAGGCCCAGGGAACCGGAGGGCCTGTGCCTGAGGGCAAGCTTTGAGTTTATCCTCAGGAATTGCGAAATCAAATTCCTGCCAGCTCCAGGCAGTTTCAGGGAGTGTGGAACTTGGAGAGAGGAGGCAGGTAGGCACTAGGGAGTGAAGTTGGTAGCCAGGAGAGTGAGTACACTACCCACAGGCATGTTTTATTTATTTATTTTTTAAAAAAAGATTTTATTCATTCATGAGAGACACAGAGAGGCAGAGACATAGGCAGAGGGAGAAGCAGACTCCCTGCAGGGAGCCTGATACAGGACTCAATCCCAGGACCCCAGGATCACGCCCTGAGCAAAAGGCAGATGCTCAACCCCTGAGCCAGGCAGGTGTCTAACACATGCATGTTCTAAAACACTGATTGCTAAACAGGACTGAAGGTAGCTTGAACCTACCTGTAGGCCTCAAGTTTGAGGCTTGGGAATGAGAGGGTATTGAGCCAGGGCTATGATACAGGTGGGGCTCTGAAGGCCCAGCTGTGAGAATGGGGGTAAATCTCTCTGGAGGGAACAGAGTGGGCCCGGACCAGTGGGCACAGACAGGGAAAGGCCTATGTTGGCATCTGGAAGCTGGAGAGAACCCAGGGGAGCCTGGCTCTGGGTGTGAGTGAGTATCAGCAAAAAGGTGGGAAGCTGATGGTGCCTCCAGCTCCTAGGGAAAAACACACAACACAACCAAATAACTCAAGGGCAAGATACATTGATACTTGACAATCCTGATTCACAGACAAGGTATATTCATCACTGTTATGTGCTAGGCACTGTGCTGAGAGCTTTATAAAAGTTTATGTTATAAGGTGAGTGTGGCTATCCCCATTCTACAGATGAGGGGACTGAGGTTCAGAGAGGTAGAATCAGGCTATCAGCGAGTGTCTGGTTTACCTGAGCCCTGCTTTTAAAAAGGCGTATCACAGGTTCACTTAGGTTCAAAAAAGCCCTTGAACATAGAAAAAGCTCCTGGGCAATATGAAATTAGAGCTGCATAAAACTCCTGAGTAGAGTGATGCCTGGGTGGCTCAGCAGTTGAGCATCTGCCTTTGGCTCAGGGTGTGATCCCAGGATCTGGGATCGAATCCCACATTGGGTTCCTTGCATGGAGCCTGCTTCTCCCTCTCCGTGTTTCTGCCTCTCTCTGTGTGTCTCATGAGTAAATAAATAAAATCTTAAAAAAAATAAGAAACTTCTGAGTACAAAGATGTCCTTTGCCTAAACCTCATCAGTCAAATAAATCCTGCTACAGCCTTTACCCCCACCTTGAGATCTCTTATACACTGATCTTATTACATTATTGCTTTTAAGGAACATCCAGGCTTTTCCAGACTTCTTTGTCAGTCACTTCCTGCTGGATGCTGCCACCTATACTAGATCACACATCATTCTCTGAATACTCCTTTCGTCCACTTTCCTCTCAAACTTTGCCCAGGCAGTTCTCTCTACCCAAAATTCCTTCTCCACTTTTCTTCTCTGCTTGTTGAACTCCTATTCATGCTTCAAAACCCAAAATAAAACTCACCTCCTTTGTGGAGTCTTTTCCACTATTTCACCCTGGACAGAATTCATACCGCCTTGAAGGCTGACTTACCACTGAATTCACTAAAATGTTTAGCACCCAGTAGGGGCTTAGTCTGTGTGCTAAATGGATCCAAACACCTTGGGCATGAGAACTCATTTAGTTAAAAGTGATAGAAGACTCCTCTCAGATTGTTTTAAGGGAATATGTTGATTCATGTAATTGGACATGACCCAGAGGTATATTCAACTTGGTTGAATTCAGGGGTTTGGATGGTATCACCAAGTTTCATCTCTCACCATTTTGTCTTCTCCATCTTAGCCTTTTTCTCAGGCTCCCTGCAGAGGCAAGACGGTTGCCAGCCACTCCCTACCTCATTCAGTAGGCTCCAGAGCAGCAGGGTCAAGCTCCCATCCCTGAACAGATCACACTGGGGTGGGGAGGATGGAGTGGGGGATATTACGCAGATTAGCTAGGGATCTGGCACTCTGGTTGGCCCTTCCAGAGTCATATGCTCCAATCTGATAGGGAGGCGCAGGGTCAGCCCCAGGGAACAAAAAATGACCAGGAGTGAAGGCAGAGGCAGTTTTCCAAAGCAAATCAAGGCATTGTTACCTGGAGATAGAGGAATGCTGCACACTCCTGAAGCCCTCACAATCAATTACTCATAAACAGCATGAAACAACCTATACAATACCATATCATATTGACCTGCTTACTGAGCACTTACTATGTGCCAGGCTCAGTGAGGTGCCTGACAGCTTCCCAACCTGTGAGGTGTCTTCTAGAACTTCTCTTGTTTTCCAAAGGAGGAAAATGAGGCTCAGAGAACGGAAGTGACTTGCCCAAGGTTAGTAAGTGGAGGAGGAGGAATTTTTGCTGAGATCTGATGATTGACACAACCCATGCTTTAAACCACTGGACTGCAGGACCCCTCAGTGGTTGGCAAAGCTAGAAGTTTCTGCTTTAGGAATCTAGCCTGTGACGTCTGCAAGTCGGAGTGCAATGGCTCTCATAACCCTCTGGGGTTTGTAGGGCTAACACAGTCATCCCCTCCTCTGAATATACAGGCCGGATGAAGTTCAAGTTATGATTTGATCAAAGTGCCTTTTGGTACCACTGGCTCTTGCTTTGAAAGGCAGGTGTGTGTTCTATCCTTAGCTGAAACTGAAGGTAGAGTAATTGCATTTTAACCCCATCAGAGGACACATTGCCCTGAATGCCATTTGCCCCTTCTTCTCTGGGAACACAGGGGGCAGGAGGGTAACTGACATGCCAGAACCATCTGCCTGGTTCCTAATAATAAATTGTGAGAGGAACAGGTTTCAGGCAACCATTGCTTATTTAAAAAAAAAAAAAAAAAAAAAAAAGGCGGCTCTTCTCACACCCGGGCAGCCATCTGCTGTGTCCTCCACATGTGCCAAGTGGTGGGAGGAGGAAGTGACTGCAGGGGAGTGAGGGGGGAGAAGGTGCCTCTGGGTCCCACCCTGCCAGCCGGGGGGACGGGCTGGGGGCCTCACACATTTTCTTCCTTTTGCCGCTGTGGACAGGACACTGCAGAGAGAAGAGAGAGAGAGGAGCACTCACTGGCTTTGATCTCCCTGGTGTCTGAGCATAGGGAAAGCACAATTCCTTCAAGATGCCGATGGTAGGTATTAGCTCCTGTGTATGGAATGCTTGCGTGGGTCAGGCACTGTGCTAGCCGCTGTACACACATCAGCTCATCTAATCCCGACAGCAAACCTCTATGCATCCATTTTACAGATGAGAGACTGGAGGCTCAGAGACCCTAAGTGATTCACCCGAGATCACACAGAAAGGCTGCCTCTGCAGTATGCAATAATGAGGCCCGGCCCCCTCTCTACCCTGACACCCCAGCAGGTTTTCCGGAACAGATGAGCAGTTGACATCACCAAGGGTGGTCTTCCACCTCCAGCCCTGCCCCCGACCCCCTCCCACCCTCTGTCCTTGAGCTGCAACGTAGGCTTCTCTGGTCACCTAAGCCGTGGCTCAGTGCCTCTCTCTGTCTCACCCAAAGAAGCACAGGAGAAAAAGCTCGGCAAGTATCCAGGAACTTTCCGAGAAGGTCACAGAGCGGCTGGCTGAGGCTGAGCTTCGGAAGCTGAGGCCGCAGTTCAGGAAGATGGTGGAAAGTCGGAAGTCCTTCAACTTCCGCTCCCAGCAGAAAATCTCAAGCCAGCAGTAAGTGACGGTCAGAGTTCTGCACTGAGCGAACGTGGAGAAAACGATGGATTTGGTTTCACGCGGTTTGCCTTCTCATGCGGCCTCGGGGCAGGACCCGACTCTGAACCCGATCTGGGTACCTAGCTGGGATAGCTTCAGGTAGCAGGCCGTACGTATTCTCAGAATCCGGGGTGTCCTCAGGGCCCCAAGGGGGGGAGGACACCCATGTCTCAGGGAAGGGTCCAAATGAAAAATTCTGGTTGCTGTTTCTTTCCATAAGTGGGTTTTGTTCTTCCGTGTCCGGCATCTCAGCGTGGGCTGGTGGCAGACGGCTGCCCCCGCTCGCGAGCCACCAAGGACCACACCGAGAATCCACTGGGAATCCGTTCCAAGCCCAAACTCCCAGGAAAGGAGGAATCTGATTGGCTCAGCTTGGGTCAGGTGACCGCTCCTGGTCCAATCAGCTGTGGCCAGGGGGCGAGGTCTGGGCCATAAGCCACCGAATGGCTCTCGAGTGTGGAGCCCATGGTTCTAGCAACCCCGGTGGGGGGAGTTCCCAGAGTAGGGGCAATCATCGGGCTGCGGCTGCCCCAAAAGATGTTTCCTGCTGTGCGTCCTTATGGGATCTGCAAGAGCAAATATTTGAAACTGGGTTGTCCTAGAAATTATGATGTGGATAGCTTCTTTAGACAATAGAACAACGTTCCCTGGGGTTGAATAAACAAATATCCTTAGATTCCCTCCAAGGGAATGTAATTCCTTAGCTATATGCATAACGTTTATACAGGCAGAAACTACCCATTATTAGAAAGAAAATCTTCCACTGTTTGATGATGTGTGAAGTTCAAAGGATAGGGGAAGCAGGGTGGTTCAGATTTTCTATGGATTTAACTCACACCGACCTAGTTCGTATGGGATCTTTGTGTGAATTAGAAAAAGGCACCCTTTCCCAGGACACTTTACTGCCATCTGTTGGAAACATTGTCACTACATAGGGATTTTGTTAGAACAAGGTGAAGCGTTAGGAAAGTGTAAATCAAGAAAATCAATGATTGTTTTTCAAGCGGATAGAGCTCCCGTGGGCAGTGCAGTCCACAGCCTGGACATCTGTGCCTGGCAGCCCTGATTCACAGCCTACCCCTGATGGACATCAGGAAAAACCTCCTTCCTGGTGGATCTCTGACAGTTTTTCTGGACTCTTACCCTTCATCCTACTTTTACCCCAGTCCATTTCATTTGGTTTCACTGTGATGGACCTGAAGGGGAGGAGGAAGGGAAAGCGGAGATCTGAGATTCTTCAAGTGAAACACCTGTAAATAGAGGCCAGGACTGAGTTGAGCTGAGTGAGATGCCTCGGGTGTAATAGTTCAGGAGTGCTTGTCCTATACCTGTTCCCTCCTGAGAGGGAAGGCCTCCTTAAATTTGGGGCCACCTCACTCCCAGTCCCAGCCTTGCCCATGAGACTACCTTTTGCTTTTACTGAGCCCTCTGAATACCCAAGTCTGGTGGACTGTTGGGCTCTTTTTCCTCTCCACCTTAACAAAGACCCTCCCCTCCCAAGACAGACTAAAGTGGGGGAGAAAGGTCCCAGTGGCCAGGGATAGAAGACAAGCTGCTCTAGAATTAGGGGTTCAGGGCAGCCCGGGTGCTCAGCGGTTTAGCGCCGCCTGCAGCCCAGGGCGTAATCCTGGAGACCCGGGATGAGTCCCACATCGGGCTCTCTGCATGGTCCCTGCTTCTCCCTCCACCTGTATCTCTGCCTCTCTCTCTCTCTCTGAATAAATTAAAAAAAAATCTATTTAAAAAAAATAGAATTAGGGGTTCACTCCCACATGTGGCTATTTACATTTGTAGTTGATGAGATAACATTAAAATTTCAGTCCTTCAGTTACACTAGCCACATTTCAAGTGCTCAATAGCCTTGGTGCCTGGTTCATGCTACCGGACAATGCAGAGAACATTCTCATCATTACAGAAATTCTGTCAGACTTGTTGCTTTAGAACAGGGGTCTGCAAACCATGGCCAGTGGGCCATTCTAGTTAGCTGCCTGTTTTTGTAAATAAAGTTTTATTGGAGCATGGCCACCCCTATTTGTTTATGCATCTCCTGTGGTTACTTGTTGAATAGTTGCAGTAGAGACCATCTGGCCTGCAAAGCCTAAAAATACCCTTTTGACCCTTTATAGAAAAGAGTTTGGAGACCCCCGCCCTAGAACATTTTCTGTTCTAGAGCAATGCTTCCAAAACTTGAATGTACATATGAGTTATTCAAGGATCTTGTTACAAAGCAGATTTGGATTCAATAGGTCCTGGGTTGGGGCCTGAGCTTCTGCATTTCTCCAAGCTTCCAAAGGATGTCAAGGCAGCTCGTTTGCAGACTGCACTGTGCTGCCCTATGTGGTGCCCAGACTTGGCCAGAAACTCAGCCTCTGTGCCATTTCCGGTTGTTCAATTGTTGTGTCGTCACCCGAGCCATTTTCTCCCCCCAAAATCCCTGTTTGCCCACACTCCTAGCCGTCTCCTCTCCAAAGCAGGGAGAAGGGGAGAGAGGAGGAGACTCCTGTCAGCCGATTTAATAAATCATTAGCACCCTGCGCAGAGACACTGGGGGAGGTTGGAGGTTACTGCGCATCTCTGTGTTGACGGGAAATTGAAAATGCCTGCCTGATGGGCTTGCCTCTCATTACCCGAGATAATTGGCTGTAAAGTCAAGTCTGGAAGGAAAGTCAGCAAAATCAGACAGATGCCCATGAGCCGCTGGCAAAAGAGAGAATCTGGGCGCCCCCACCACGTCTAGGTAATGGGTTTTGACAGGCACAGCTGCATATTGCTCCTGGAGAGGGGACAGGGCTGTGGCGTTGAAGCCGGTCAGAGTTCTAGACTGGACCTGAGACCTGAGACCTGAGACCAGCCCCCGCCAGCCCCCCCCCCCCCCGCCCCGCCCCCCGCCAGGGTGGGAAGTACCTGGCTGCGTCTCCTTTTCGCACTAAGGAGCCTGGAGCTTCAGAGCAAGGTAAACTCGGGGTGCTTAGGGTTAATCACATGCTGCTTTCCCAACAGCAAAGAAATCAAGGCCCTGCAGGGAGAGCAGAATGAGAACACTCTGCTTTCGAGTCTCATCAAGTCCTCAAAGAACTTGGCTCTGAATGAGAAAAACTATATGGAGCTGTGTTTCCTGCTGAAGACCAAGGAGTATGAGGCCCTGATTAAATCAATGAAAGTGCTGTTGGCCGAACTGAATGAGAAGGTGTGGTCTTTCCCTTAGAGGGTTAACCCGAGCGCTGAGCAAGGGGAGGAGGGGGTGGGGAGGAGAGCGCAGAGGAGGGGGAGGAGGGAGGGGAATACCCATGATGCCTTAGGTCAGATCTGACACCCCATACTCTGAAGGTGACTGCGCATGCTCTGCAATCTTGTGACCCCCCCCCCCCCCCCCCCCCCCCCCAGTGCTACTGGTCCGTTCCTCCATTGTGTTTTCCAGCACCTTCCCACCAAGAGTAGATTCTCAAACCCTTACTGTGCCAGTCAGGAGAGGTTAGGCTATGCTGTAGTAACACCACCGAGTGGCCCCTTCAACGCAGTGCCTTAAAACGATAAATATTTCTTCCTTGTTCATGCTGTGTCCCCCATGGATTGGCTATGGGCTCTTAATATCTTCTCATCCTGGGGCCAGGCTGATGGGGTGTTTACCGTCTTGAATATTGCCAGGTGTTGTGCAGAGACAGAGTTCTGGAAAGTCTCACACTGGCAATTGAATGCTGCAGCCTGGAAGTGGCATGTCACTTCTGCCCATGAGCCATAGACTCAAAATAGTTTACCAAATCCATATATACCCCAACTGCCCAACCACCACCAGTCAACTCTACTCATCCACAAAAAGGTTTGGGAAGTACACGGTATCCAGAACGCAAAGAGCTAGAGACATTTGCTGCACAATGTTAATGGTCATATCCCTTACTATGGCTTGAAAGGCCCTGCATGTCTAACCCCTGCCTGCCCCTCTGTCTTCATCACATGTCATTCCTTCCTTAACTCATCTCACCTAGCTGCAGACTTTCTTTTTAAGACTTTATTTATTCATGCGAGACACAGAGAGAGGCAGAGACACAGGCAGAGGGAGAAGCAGGCTCCCTGCAAGGAGCCCAATGTGGGACTCGGTCCCAGGTCCTGCCATCACGCCCTGAGCCAAAGGCAGATACTCAACTGCTGAGCCACCCAGGCGTCCCTAGCTGCAGACATTTTTTTTTCAAATATGTGAAAACTGTTCTTACCTCAGAGCCTTTGCACATGTTCTGATCCCTGCTGCTTGTCCTTTATATCTCAGCCTAAATGTGACTTTCTCAGGGAGGCCTTTTCTTTTTTTCTTTTCTTTTTTTTTTTAAAGATTTTATTTATTTATTCATGAGAGACACACAGAGAGAGAGGCAGAGACACAGGCAGAGGGAGAAGCAGGCTCCATGCAGGGAGCCCAACGTGGGACTCGATCCCGGATCTCCAGGATCAGGCCCTGGGCTGAAGGCAGATGCTCAACCACTGAGCCACCCAGGTGTCCCAGGGAGGTCTTTTCTATGCCCTTTCTCCTGTTGAAAGTATATCCCCTTGCGTCAATTAGCTTCCTTGACAAAAACAAATAGTACACTCAGTGAGGTACTTTGAGATGAGTTGTGTTTGTTTTTTTTTAATTTTTGTTTTTAGATTTTATTTATTTGAGACAAAGAGCATAAGCAGGGAGCAGGGCCAGAGAGAGAGAGAGAAAAAGAAGCAGACTCCCCACTGAGCTCCGTCCCAGGACCCTGGGACCATGACCTGAGCCAAACGTAGATGCTTAACCAATTGGGCCACCCAGGCACCCCTGAGAAGAGTTTTATGAGGCACTGTTTACAAGGGTGTGAGCATAGAGTAGGGACATTGAAGCACTGTGGGGTTAGCCACCATGGGCAGGGCAGGCACTGTGGAACCTGTAGACAGGGAACAAGCCAAGGGGAATAAATACTCCAACCCCCTCTTCTCACTCATGGACCCCCAGTGCAAGGGACCCATTGCAGGCTCCTTCCAGGTCAGTGTCCCAGGGCACAGAGCAGGGAGGGTGGAGCAGAGTGGAGAATAACTTCAGGGGGCAAACAGGAGATCTCAGCACCACCACCCCTTAACTCCTTTATGACACCCCACGGCACCTCCCTCATAGCACTTCTCATGGTAGTAATTATACTTTAACACAGGTGTCATCCGTCTAAAACCTGTCACCTCCAGGAGGGCAAGGACCATATTTTGTTTTGTTCCCTACCCATCCCATGTCTATCTCAGTGCCTGGCACACAGTAGGTATGTGAAAGAATCTGGAGTCTCATTCCATCTTTCCTCTGCTCCAAACCCTTTAGTAATTTCCTATTGTTCTTTAGATAAGGGCCAAGCTCCCAGGGGTGGTTTGTTAACTTGGCTGCACTATGTGCCTCCAGTCCCTCCCACCTTCTCTCCTGCTCCTTCCTCCTCTGGTGTTCCATCCACACTGGCCACCTTCATGAGCCCACAGTGCTCTCTTGCTTGCAGGCCTTTGCACCTGCTGTTCCCTCCACCTGGATTCCCCATCTTCTCTGCTTGAGGAGCTCCTATTTATCCTTCAGGTCTCAGCCCAAATGCTATTTCTGCCAGATGGTTATCCCTACATTTCCTCTCCAGATGCCCCTACTGTACGTGTCCAAAAAATCATGTATCTTTTCCCAGGACTGTGTTTCGTAGCTTGTTTCTAGTTCCAGATTATAAATTGGTGTTGAGGGCAGGGACCATCATACTGTCTTGATTACCATCATGCCCTTGTTGTCTGGAACAGAGCAGGTGTTTAATAATCATTGATGAACAAACGAATGAATATACAAATGCATGAGGAAGGCAATAACAGTGAAGAAAGAGGAGAATTGGAGAAAAGATGGGGATGTGGGTCCTCAGAAACAACAGGAAAAGGCAGGTTACTTAGGAATCCTCAAAAGAATATGGCACTGACTGCCCTGTACAAAAACCTTCTTTCCTCAATTCCACCCCAGGGCAGGTAGGTCCCAGAATCCCCTGCTGCTGTGCCCACCATACAACGTCCAGAGCTCCTTCCTTGCAAGAGGTCACTGGAGGCAGGGACCTCACACTAGCCCTGCTTGGCCTCAAAAAGCCAATAAGCCTGTGCCTTCATGCTGAAGAGAGCACCTCAAGTAAGCAATCCATTCCTCTGTTGGCACAGCCATGGCTGTGTCTCCCATCGGGCTGAGGCTTAATTACTCTCAGTGTCACAAAAGCAATGTCTGACATGAAGGCGCCAAAGGGAAAAGGAGGCTGAATTTAATCACAAGAGCCATGGGGAAGTGCTGACACATACCTGCCTTTGACTAGGAGCTGGAGCCTGATGTCTCTCTCGGTCAACTCAGGCAGGGGCGGGCCTCCTGCAGTACAGGCAGTACTGCCGTCTGGAGAGGCTGCCCTCCTGGATATCGCAACAGGTTTGTGTTAAGGGTGCTGACTATGCACAGCACAAGAGCGGAAAACCAAGTAGAACAGGGGTCTGACTTGACCTGAACCAAAGCCGAGCTGCTAGTATCACTCATAAACAGCATTCACGTGCCTTACAAGTTTGTGTGAGACCCGGCGGCTCCCTTGATGCCTGATGGTCTGAGCTGTCCTCTTTCTTGATGTACCAGTGAGAATATGTTGGGCTGCAAGTAATGCAATTCTTGACTAGAAGTGGCTAGGGGAATAGAATTTTGTTTTTCTCACATAATAAGATGTCTATCTGGAAAAAGGTCATCCTAGGGATGGTTTAGTAGCTCTGCAAGGTTGAGTTGGCCTTTTTCTCTCTGATCCTCTTGGTTGGCCCTCCTCTCATGGTCCCAAGATGGCTGCCAAAGCTTAGCTGGTGTAGCTTCTCACATCATCACATTCAGAGATATGAAGAAGGGATGAGGGGCTTATTCTTACATGATCTCCTCTCCTGTGAAGGGGAGAATATTTCACAAAATGTCTCTAGCTGATTTACCCTCATTGGCCAGGGCTAAGGCATATACCTACTTCTAGGCCAGTCACTGGCAAAGGGAAATGAAATTCTTATCATTGGTTTGGGATAGACCAGGGGCAGCAAACTGTAGTGTAAAGGTCAAATCTGGTCTGTTTATGGCCCCTTCAACAAAGAATGATTCTTACAGAGAAAACAGACTATCTCCTCCTAGGACACCTTTTTTTAGGATATGAGGAAACTTTTTCCAGAAGCTTCTCTAGCAATCACACCTTCTCAATTCAGAGGCCCCAACTGGTTTAGTCCAGCCCATCCCTGAATGAATAAATCATAGGCAGAGGGGCTAGAGTTACCATGGTTGGCTTGGATTAGTCTTCTTGGGTGAAATGGGTGTTGGGGTTCAAGCACCCACCATGTCTACCACAGTTTTGGTTGTTGTTACCTCTTCCAGCACCTGGCTCTGGATCACTCTTCTGTCTTCTGCTTGGCATCTCTTGCTGCCTAAAACCATCTTTCATCAGTCTACTGTGGTCCCTTCAAGGCCTTAAAATGTGGATGTAGACCAAATTGGTGGTCTTTAGGACAGATGAAACCTGACAACATGAAGGCTTGGCCCATTGAGTGATTACATTTATTTTAATTAGTTAACATGCTCACAATTGAGAGATTTCATGTAATAATGTAGATATCTGGCTTCTCTTAAAAAAAAGACTGAGGGATGCCTGGATGGCTCAGCAGTTGAGCATCTGCCTTTGGCTCAGGATATGATCCCGGGGTTCCGGGATCGAGTTCCTGCATTGGGCTCCCAGCAGGGAGCCTGCTTCTCCCTCTGCCTGTGTCTCTGCCTCTCTCTGTGTGTCTCTCATGAATAAATAAATAAAATCTTAAAAACAAACAAAAAAAAGGACTGAAAGATCTGGCAACATGGGGCCTGAATTTCCACAGGGCAACTGTATCTAAATAGTGTTGTGGTGACACTACAGCTATTTATCCACTCTACTCCTTCCTCTCTAACAGAGACTCCTAAAGAGCTATGTTTCCCATCCTCCCTTGCAGCTAGAGGGGGACAATAAAATTTAAGGGGGAGTCTGTTGAGGGTGTCCGAGAAAGTTTTGCTTTCTAGATTAGATTCTACCCCTTTATCCATATTGCTTTTTCTATCTTCCTCTCTGGAATATGACTGTGAAAGCTGGCACTATGGCAGCCATTTTTTGACTATCAGGGAAAGGCCAGGTGAATTACAGAGATCTTGTGTTTATTTCCTTGGGCTACTAGACTTTAAGCCAGCAATGTTTATGAGAGAAAGATAAACCATAATTTTTTTAAGCCATGAGGCATCTGGGCAGGTCAGTCAGTTAAGCATCCAACTCTTTTTTTAAAAAAACATTTTTTTAAAGATTTATTTATTTATTCATGATAGACATAGAGAGAGAGAGAGAGAGAGAGAGAGAGAGAGGCAGAGACACAGGCAGAGGAATAAGTAGGCTCCACGCTGGGAGCCTGACACGGGACTCGATCCCAGGACTCCAGGGATCCCCAGCATCCAACTCTTGATTTCAGCCCAGGTCATGATCTCAGTGGGGGCTCTCTGCTCTTCTGGGAATATGCTTGAGGATTCTCTCTTTCCTTCTTCCCCTCTCCTTGCTTGTCCTCTCTCTAAAATAAATCTTTAAAAATCTACAGTTTAGTTGCACTTTCTATAATTTGTAGTTGCATGATATCTATATACTCCACCATCCTGTATTATCTTATAATAGGCCCACATTACTCTTTTATGCCACCTGCTTGGCCATAGCTGGTAACCTCTAGTATAGATTTTTCTCTCAATGTCCCATGGTCATAGCTGAGACTGTGCTATATAGACTTCCTGAAGGTTTGGAGATAACCAAAGAAACTAAATCTTAGGGATGCTAACACAGGACCCCAGATGAGATTGCTCCCAGAATTCATCAGCTCAAGCTCAGCATACGGATACTTTCCCCTCATCTAGAAGCCAGCTTCCATGTAGCTGACAAACTGTATATTTCATTAAACCAAGCATTTAACCTGCCTCATGTAGAACTTCTCACTCTCATAACAGGAGCTGGGCTTTAGATTGTGAATTCAAGCTACCACTTCCAGGCAAACAGGGACATATCAAATTACTTAAAATGACAGTGTACCCACTCTTATGCACCAGGGTTCCAAAAATAGTCTTAGAGATTAGTCTTAGCCCAAATCCTAAGAAAATAAAGTATCTCTGACACATTAGGACCTGGCACTCACCAAGCTTTATGGGTACTTGTCTTCAGGTAATAGTTCTATAAACTTCTCTAGAACCTGCTAGGATTTAGCACTAGCCAGCTGCTTCTAGATGGGTCCAACTATTGGACAGGTAATATGGATGGATATCTGCCTGGAATGAATGACTTCATTCATACAGCAGGTTGGTTATGCGCACTGTTGGCGGTGTGAAGAAATGGCATGATCTGCTAGTACTTGTATGAAAACTATAGAGTGAGCTCTGTGGGAAGGTGATGGCAGGGGTGGCAGGTATATTTGGGTTTGGAGAACTTGGCTGGAGCTACCAGCATAGAGAGAAACACCAAAATTCTTTCCTACCAACCATGGCAAGGGCGTATTTAACTTATTGGAAGTCAGAATCAATTACCTGGTGCATAAATTGCATGATGTGTTAGGAATGCTTTTGGCCACAGGTGATGTGATACCCAACCAAAAGAAACTTGGGCCAAAAAGGCGAGTGAAATTCACCTGCAAAAACTCTAAATTGCCTCATTTTACCTCAAACTGGCTAAGATTAAGTTGAGTTGAGCATGTATTCAAGAGAGAAATTAGAATTCTATTTATAGGAAAAGAAAGAACGTTGCAGTTTTTATTTTAGCACACTTAAGTTAGTGAACTGTAGAATTTTTACCCATGTTCATTTAACACAGCTGGGGGTTTCTTTCTTCCTCTCTCTCTCTCTCTCTCTCTCCTTTTCTTTTCCCAGATTGTTCAGATGGAAAAGAAAATTATAAACCAAAAACAGATCTTCGCAAAGATACAGGAAGCCAATAATCCCCGGAAACTGCAAAAACAGATCCATGTTTTGGAAACCCATTTGAATCTCGTACGTAAGGTGTTCTGTGCAGCTTTGCAAACAGCTCTGCCTTCCCTTGCTCAGAGTATAGAATGATGTCTGTGGAGCCATTAACAGAACATAACAATCTTGTTGCTTGACTCAGGACAAGGTGAACTAATGCTGTTCACACAAGCCAGGCAGCCTTTTGGACTTACTGCCCACTCTGTTCCACCCACTCTGTTCCACCTACTCTGTTCCATCTACTTGGTTCATTGTTACCCAAGGTGCCTTTCTCCTTGCTCTATGCACTTTATGCACCATGCTTTTGTCCCTACCCCATCCCAATCCCCCACACCCCCTGGGATGCCTATTTTTAGTGTCTTAACTTAAAAACTCTTGCTCATTTTTAAGATACAGTTCAAATAGTGCCCTTCAGCAAGCAGAATTAGTTAGACCTTCTTTCTCCATTTCAATCTGCTCATGCCTCTATCAGACCTAGTGCTTTTTGGTTGTTGTTGATAATGTCTCTAGGAAATATTCGCCACAGACACACATAACTTGATAAAGAGAAAAGTGATGTTTCCTGATCACTTTCAATTTATAGTGACTTTTGCACTAAGCAGGATTCTCTAAATTGCAAACTGGGTTAAGCAAAAAAAGAGAATGGATTGGCCACAGAATTGAAAATTCTAGGGGCAAAGGTGGGGCCTTCAGGCATAGCTGGATCCAGGTGCTCCAAACGTGTCTTTAGGATACTTTCTCTGCCCATCTCTCCTTTGTATGGAAATTACTTCATTCTTGGACAGCCCCCAGTATGAACAAATACCAGCAGAAAAGGACTATCTCTTTCCTAAGAGTTCAACTGTAAGTCCTAGGGAGGGTTCCCATTGGGCCATCTTGGGTCAAGTGCCCATCCCTAACCCAATCACTGTGGGCAGATGAATGGAATAGATGGACTTGAGCCACATGACTGCCTTTGGATCATTCCCCCCACCCCCAAGTCAAGAGAGGACAGCCCTATCCAACAATATGGATCAAGAGCTGAGAAATGGTTCTCCTGGAAAAGCAAAAAGAAAGGAAGAAGGAATGCTGAGCACATGCAAACACATTCCAGTCTGATTTGTGAATTTACAGTCCTCACAACATAAGCCAAGAGAGGGGAAAGTGAATTAAATTGATTTGAAGGGAACCCTGTCAGTGCCTCACTATTCAATGCTCTTAGCTTCCCCCAAAATCTGACCATGAGGCTTTAATCAGGCATGGTTGAATTTAATTGGATCTGATCTCTGTCTCCCAGTAACCTGGAAGTGGACTGAAGGCAGGGCAATGCCTTCTTAATATCCATGCACAGTGATTTGTACCCATGCCTCAGAAGGCTTAGGATGTGTGTTAAAATGCAGATTCCTGCTTTTGAATCAAGACCTGTAATTCTCCAGATTCACTGGTTTTGAATCATAACCCATAAAGCTTAGACCCAGGCATTTGCACTATTATCCCAGTGAAACTGAAGGTCCCCTTGGTTAAAAATCATTACTGCTCAGCATAGTGTGAGGCTAGGAGTAGGTACTTAGCAAACATCTGTTGACTGATTGATTGATTGAACACACGCATGATTTAATGATGATTTGTCTATAGAGGTCTGCTTTTTTTGTAATAGGTCTATTCAGAGTTTCTATTTCTTCCTGAGTCAATTCAGTAGTTTATTCCTTTCTAGGAATTTGTCCATTTCATCTAAGTTATCTTAATTTGTTGGTATGCAGTTGTTCTTAGTACCTTGCCTTATCATTATTTTTATTTATGTAAGGTCTATAGTAAAGTTCCCTCTCTCATTTCTGAGAGCTCTGCTCCTTTGCTTTTCAAACCTGTCCCCTTTTCCCTTACTCCCCTGACCAAGTCTGCCTATGCCTTTTAGTAGATTTGATAGCTATCTCTAAAGGTTATTTCAGGGTCCCAGGATACCCCATAACCCTAAAGCCACCTTCACTTACTCAGTGGAGCCTGAGAGTCCTCCCATTTTTACCCCACAATGAGAAGATGGGTAGCATGTCAACCATCCTGGAGTAAAATTCATACTAAAGTGCAAATGACTGATAACCAGTATCTTCTTAAGGGTAAGTAGAAGACACAGAAAGAATGTGAATGAGAATGATTCTGTTCCTGGATTTCCTTCCCTTATATGGTGGCTACTGACATATCCTACAGAGGAACCTAGGGAGGGCCAGGACTAGCCTGAGGCAAGTGAAGAACCCAGTATGCAAAATTTAGGGAGCACTCACCATCAAGCTCATGGAAATGCAGGGTTGACCCTGGGAGAGTGAATACCTTCTTAAATTTTGCATCCTGGTGGTCTCCCTTGCCTTCCTCCTTCTTAGCCTTGCAGAAACCTAAAATTTCTTAGAACCTGCTTTGAAAACCTCTGATCAAATCTACTTTATATTTATTAGGAATATTTTCTATAATTGTTTCTTTTCAGTGTTTATGGGAGCACTTTGTATAAAAAACTTCTTTATTAAGATAAATTTATTAAGACTTGCAGAAAAATGGAGGGAATAAATAATGATCACCCACATACCTATCATTTAGATTTAATAATTGTTAACGTTTTACTATATTTGTTTTACCCTTCTTTCCCCTGATGTATTTTAAGGTAAATTACAGACATCACAATATTTCACCCCTAAATACTTCTATTTGCATCTCTAAAGATCAAATGTTTTGTTTCATAGCCACGAAACTACTTCACACCTTACAAAATTAATACTATTTCCTTAACATTGCCCACGTTAAAATTTCTCTGGCTGGCTCCAAAATATCTTTCGAAGTTGGGGCCAATCAAGATTCACCTGATCGTTAGGTCACTTAAATTTCTTTAGTCGACAGCAGTGGTTCTCAAGCAGAGATGATTTTGACCCCAAAGGGACATTGTTTCCAAAAAGAGACATTTTTGCTTGTCACAGCTGGGTTAGGGGCTGTGCTACTGGCATTCAGTGGGTAAGAGTAGAGATGCTTCTTTTAAAAAAAAAAAAAAGATTTTATTTATTTATTCATGAGAGAGAGAGAGAAAGGCAGAGACACAGGCAGAGGGAGAAGCAGGCTCCAATATGGGACTCAATCCTGAGACTCCAGGATCACTCCCCTAGCCGAAGGCAGATGTTCAACCACTGAGCCACTGAGGCGTCCCAGATGCTTCTTTAATACCACAAAGCACAGGATAACTCCCCACCTCAAAGAATCATCTAGCCCAAAACAGTGTGGAGAAGCCCTGCTCTACAACATCCCCATCCCAACTTTTCCCAGATACCCACTTACTGAGGAATCTGGCTCAGCTGTCCCATAGAAAGTTCTACCTTCTGGATTCTGTTGATTGTTTCTTCATGGTGTCATTTACCTTCTCCCCCTCTCCCCTGTCATTGCTAAAAACTGGAAGTTAGATATAAAAAGCAGCTGAGAAATTTAAAATCAGGAGTGGGACAGAAACTTGCCTAAGACCATTTAGCCATTTAGTGGCCAACTCAAGCCCTTCACCCAGTGCTTCAACCACTGTGTTGTAGACCTGTGGCTGGAGGTGGGGAAAGATCTTCCCACCCTCCGGCTGCCTTCTGGAAGTCTGTCTCCAGAGACTGGAGGGAGCTCGGTTTTGAAGCACAGCCCCGCCCACAGGTCACCATGCACTTTGATAAGAAGCTGACCACCAATGCCAAGCTCCGGAAGGAGATTGAGGACCTGCGTTATGAGAAGGCTGCTTATGACAATGCTTATCAGAAGCTCCAGCGACTGCTGGAGCGACAGAAGCTCTGCTTGCTGATGCAAAAGAAAACCACGAATGTGGCCATCGAGCAGTCTGCCCAGGCCAATGAGCAGAGGTGGGCTGGGGGGAGACCCTAGGGGCAGGGACGTCTCTTTGCTTCCTGCTGAGCACCTCTGTCCCCGGGCTTAGGTATTGAGGGATCTTAAATCATCATCATAACTCTGAGCACTGACTGCTTGCCAAACATGATGCTAGAGGCCCTGAGTATTATTTCAACCCTCACAACTGCCCCTGGGGTCGTTATCCCTATCACACTACAGACCAGGATCCGAAGGCTTAGAGATGCTGAAATACTTAAGCTGACACCGAGATAAATGGTGGATGTTGTAGGGCTGAGATTCAAACCTCTCTGCTGTGCCATCTCCTCCGGGTGCCTCTGCCTTTAGTCCTGGGGGGTCTCAGTCTGGGTCATCTCCTGGCCTCACACTCACAGGGGCAAGAGACATATAGTTGGGCTGCGAAGAGCATAGGTTTGGGATTCAGAGAGATCGGAGTTTGAATCCTGGTTCCATTGCTATTATATTACTGTAGGTCCGCTTCAGGGGTTGGGGGTAGTGAGGATTAAATAGTATATGTATATAAGGACCGGCCACGCAACAGTAACCGACTAGTGGTGGTGATGATGATGGTGATGGTGGTGAAGTTGGGGGTGATGACCATAACAGAAAAATCATTTCCTGGGGTAGTCCTAGAGCTGGCAGTTCCCATCATTTAGGTAAGAAGGGCTGTCCCTCCACTCCCAGAAGCCTCCCTGATATAAAGAAGTGATGGTCACTGGCAGCAGGTCCCTCTGGCCTGGTAGGGGGAGGGGGGGAGCCTCGGGACACTCAGACCCCGCCCCCGCCTCGCTCAGGCTGGAGGCCATGGCTCGCTTGAAGGACCGCCAGCAGAAGGACATTGCTCAGTACAACCTGGAGATCCGAGACCTGGAGCGTGTCTATGCCCACGAGACCAAGCTCAAATCCTTCTTGCTGATCAAGCTGAATGATCGTCTGGAGTTCGAGGAGCAGGCCAAAAAGGAGGAAGGTACGCTCTCCAGGCACTTTCCCTCTCCCTCTCAACTAAGGGGTCCCAGTCCTTCTGGAGTAGGGTTGTCAAATTTAGCAAATAACATTGCAAGATGTCTCATTAAATTCAAATCTTAGAAAAACGGTGAAGAAATTTTTAAATGAAATAAAAAGTTACTTGTTGGCTATCTACAATTAGGACATAATTATACTTGAAAAAATATATTGTTTGTCTGAAATTCAAATTTAACCGAGCGTCCTGTATTTTATCTGCCAACCCCCAACTTCTTACTCTGAGGTTTTCCTTCCGTTATTTTAGGGGGAGGAAACTTGGGTGTCCACCCACGAGTTAGGTGATTTGCTAGAAGGAGTCACAGATACAGCGGATAGTTACCTCTGTGGCCAGGCCTAAGTCAGGACACAAAGCACACTCAAGCATAGAGGAAACCAGGCACAAGCTTCCAGAGTCTTCTCCCAGGGCAGTCACACAGAACATGCTAATTCCCCCAGCATCTCACTGTGACACCTATGAAGGGTTATTTCCTAGGGGATCTCATCACAGCCTCCGTGCCCCAAGATCTTACTGGGGGCTGGTCACATAGGTGTCCTCTCCCTCGTGCGTACCACAATTCTAGCCTCCCGGAAGAACAGCGGGTGTCCAGCATAAACTACACACTCACACACAAACACACACCATCTGCACAGCCTAGGTGCAATGAGCCACTCCCAGTATTTAAGGAAAATTTGATATTTGTGTAGAGAACTGTTTACCATTTAAGTGCCCAGGTGCACACTTGATGGGATGAGCACTGGGTGTTATTATACTATATGTTGGCAAATTGAATTTAAATTAAAAAAAAAAAAAGTGCCCAGGTGCAGCCACTGGCCAACCTTGCAAGAAGAGCCCTTTCTGAGGAGAACAGTGTCAGTGCTGTTATTTTTACTCTCTCGCAAACAGATTGAAAAATCTGAGCTCTTCAAAGAGCCCCGGGGCAGCTGCATTTGTTCTTTGTTCTTTTGGCATCTCCTGTCTCTTCCTGCCTTTTTCATTTGGGACTGTGTTGCAAAAAAGTGTGTGTTTGGGAGAAACTCCACGTCTCACTCTCTAAAATAACACGTAAAGGAGTCACACGGCCAGAATGTGCATAGGAAAATCTAGGAAGATCTTTGTGGTGGCCATTTGGAGGCTAAATCAGAGATGAGACTGAGTTCAGGAAAGGCGGGGCTGTTGCAGGCATCAGGCTGGAGAGAAGAAAACTTGGAGAATTTTCTTGGTTCTAGTTCCTTGAATTTGCCAAGGTCTGAGCCTACCAACAGGATTCCCTTGACCTTCACCCTGCTCAAATGCCACCTCCTTTGAGAGGCCTTCCTTGGCCACCCAGCTCCCTGGCCACCACCTGATGCTCCTCCATCACTGAGCCACGGTGATCATGTATTTCTTCTTCTGTTTCCTTCTCTCCTTCTGTCTGATTCCTCCGTCGGGGCCGGGATTTTGTGTCTGCAGAGCCCAGCCCAGTGTCTGGCACATAGTAGATGCTCAGTTAGGTAGCTGTGAAGGGACTCAGGAGTAAAGCTCTTGCGCCCTCTCCTGGAAGAATCTAGCCTCCTCCCTAGGGTGTGATAACATCACTGCCCAGCACTCTCCCTACCTGGCACTGCTCTGACTGGCTTCCTTTCAGACTCACGGTTGCCGGCTTCTCCTTTCTAGCTCTCAAGGCAAAGAAGCACAGGAAGACGGGCAAGGGTGAGAGTTTCGAGAGCTACGAGGTGGCCCACCTCCGGCTGCTGAAGTTGACCAAAGATGGGAACCTGAATCAGCTCATTGATGACTTTTTGGCCAAAGAGGAGAAGAACTTTGCTCGGTTCACGTATGTCACGGAGCTCAACAATGACATGGAGACCATGCACAAGAAGACCCAGAGAATCCAGGTCAGGGCAGCTCTCCTTTCCTAGGCCTGGGACCGGCACACTCTCACAGCAGCCTTTCTCAAAGTGGGTCCCCCAAAACACTCCTTGAGATGCTCTATAGAGTGAGCCTCAAGGTCTCATTGGTTTGGGAAACACTATTTTCCTCCAGGGCTCCCCCCACCTACATTTTAACCTTTCTGAAATTGATAACTGTTTTCCAGTTGATGCAGACACATAATGTGGTCGTTCCCACCCCACCCCCCATGGTGACATTTATAATCCATGGCATGTTCTATAATCAAGGGTTCAGTAAACTATACCCATGGCCAGATACAGCCTGTGGTCCGTTTTTGTACAGGCCATGAGCTAAGAATGGTTTTTACATTTTATTTTTTTTTTAATTTTTTTTTAATTTTTATTTATTTATGATAGTCACAGAGAGAGAGAGAGAGAGGCAGAGACATAGGCAGAGGGAGAAGCAGGCTCCATGCACCGGGAGTCTGATGTGGGATTCGATCCCGGGTCTCCAGGATCGCGCCCTGGGCCAAAGGCAGGTGCCAAACCGCTGCGCCACCCAGGGATCCCTGGTTTTTACATTTTTAAAGGGCTATAAGGAAAAAAAAAAAGGATAGATCATATGTGGCCTGCAATGCCTAAAATATCTACTATCTGGCCCTTTGCCTTAAGAGCCTGCTGACCCCTATTAATCAACAGCTTCACAGAATTGAGGAGAGATTGTCAATCCATCTTGAAGAGAATTGATGTGCTTAGCATAGTAAAGGCTCTGACAAGTCCTGCAGTAAAGAAATCTATTTACTTTTTTGTTAAGCCTGTAAGTTCCCAAACTTAATTGGCTCCTTGGGCTACTTACTTCCCAAACACACATAAACAGCCTTTGGAATTGTCTGCATAGCATAGAATCTAAATTCCTTAGTGTGACACTCCGCCTCTTTGAAAATTTGGCTTTAACCTGCCTTGACAAAGTTCAGTTCCCCTCATGACCCCGAAGGTGCCCTCCTCAGCTACCCTGTGCATTTCCCTCTGCTGAGTCTTCCCTTGTGCCATTTTCTCTCCCACCTTCTGCTTTGCTTCTGATGAAATACTGCTCATTGGTCCTGACCCTGAACAGAGGTCGCCACCACTGGGAATTCGTCATTCCTCCCTCTGAGGTCTTTGTGCTGTTTGTATGTTGAAGGGAGCCACTTAATTTTGCAATGTCACTGCTTCCTGAATATGGAGCAGGTGCGGTGGCCATGAGCAAGTGACTAGTAGCTGGAATATAGATAAAAACATTGTAGCTTACCAGTGATGAGTTCATTTTTATGAGGATTCGGACAAATATAGCTAGCAAACTTGTGATTTAATGGATATTATTACTTAGGGTGATAAATCATAGTAACGGCAAACAAATAATGATACACATAATAAAATGAACACTATTTGGCTGATTTCAAGAAAACTATTAATAGACATTCATACGTAGTGATAGGATAATACAGGCGGTATATGAACATGATGGGAATGAAGGTGGTGGTATCAGTGGTCAGAGGAAACAGATGGCATGCCCCAAGAGGGTGAATCAAGGTGAGTTTTTTTTAAAGGGATTATTTACAAAGGTTTAAGGAAATTATAAGGAGAGAGTGCAGGAGCAGCATGGGAGGACTCCAGAGCAAACTGAGGGAGCTGTTTCTGGAATCAGGATGAGGGGTGTGGAGGAAGATATGTCTGTGTCTCTCCTGAAGGGATTGTGGCCAAGCTAGTGACCTTCCCAGGTGGTGAGGGGCTGGTGGGAAAGTACCCCCAACCTCTTTCCAACCACTAATCTCCAGCTGGTGCATCCCATTGTCAGGGAACAACCCAAGCCAGGAGACAAGGGAGCCCAGAGCCCTAGCCCCTGGGGTTTGAGGCAGAGGGTGTGGAAGTGGGGCAAGTAGATTTGTGGGGAAAATGGAGAATATCCAGCTCAGTGTGTCGTGGGGGTAAGGTGGGAGGGATGAACTTGAACAGCCCTCTGTCTCCCTTCTGGAAAGTGATTTTTCCAGGGGACTGGCACAAGAGTGTATTCCCTCTGCTTTCCCAGTGCCCAGGCTGGCCCGCACACAATAGGAGGCACCAGGAAATGGCTCTGAAACCATAACTGACCTTGATCTTGCCATTGACCATGAGGATTGTGTCCTTTTGTCCTTTGACCATGCAGACTGTCTCTGTCAGGAAGGTGTATCTGATGACAGATGGCCACTCCTGTCTGGGCCTCACTCTCCACATCTGTAGAATGACATAGTAGGATGAGAGCAGTACTTTCCAAACTCTTGTAAAACCAAACAAAACAAAACAAAAAAACTACAGAACATTTTCATTTAAACGCAGGTTGTGAGGAAACACAGTATAGAAAACAGGTAAAACGGAGCAGTTTGGGGTGAAGGCGGTGGGAATTGGGAGGAGGGGCTGGAGGGGTTGCCTGGACCCTTACCTTTTTGTCTTTTTGTGGAACTTCTGCTCTTGGTGCAGGTAAGAAAAATGTATAAATCCATTAGGATTCAAAGAACTGACTTCACCCTTCTGGAGGACACCGGGGTCAGAGGTTGTAACTGGTTGAATCCTGCTCTCATTTTTCTTTTGCTTAGTCTCCCCTACCCCCCAAATTTAGAAATTATTAGTTGCCAACATTTAAAAATCAGGATATTCCACATGAAAACCTGGATTTCTGGTTTCTTTTGGGAAATCTGATCTGACGACTATGGCCCACCACCCTGCTCTTAGCTGAAGGCTGCTGGCCCTCATCCACCCACACCAGCTGGGTCCGATCTGCTGTCCTGTCCCAGGCGCGCTGGGACCCTGGAGGCCTTTGAGGTTTCTGTCTCCGATGTAGGCGCTTCGCCACTGCCCTCAGGTGGCCACCCTGCAGTATTGCATGGAAAGGTTTTGGACGCAGACATCCGAAGGCCTGAAAGCTTAAGGATGGAAGGATGGATGGATGGTTCATTTGGGACCCTGGGGAGTGGACAGGACCCTGATTCCCATTTTCTAGGAGACAGCACCTTAATAGTCCCAGTGGGATGGCAGGGACAGACCATAGCAGAGGCATGCGAGGATGCTAGTTGGAAACTGAACCGATCAAGAAATGGTTACTAAACAAAATTGCCCTTCATCTTTCCCCTTCACGTGATGCTACCGCCTCTCTAGGCTACACAGCCTGTCTCTGACCTTAGCAGGAGTGTGTCTGATGAAGCATAGGCAGGTCCATGATCTCCCTGGGCTTCAGGCTCCCCGTTTGTAGAATGATGTTTGGACCAGAACAGTAGCCTCTGAGTTTTTCTTTGAAGTTATAGAACTGTGCCTTTTGAGGCTTAATAGAGCTGCAAATGCCTGCTGAATAAGTCCTGAAAACACTTGTTTCTAGTGAAAATGCTTAATATTTAAAAAATCTTAGAAGGATATGCTCATTATAGAAAATTTGGAAACTACCTAAGGATTAAGTTTTTAAAATCACCTATTATCTCATTCCTTAGAGATAATCATTGTTGATATTTTGATCTATTTCCTTCTGATTTCTTTTTTTGGGGGGTGATGCTTTTAAAACTTAACAGATTCATTACCATATAGTTATATAGAGACTTACATATTCTGATTTTTTTAAAAAGTTCTTTTGGTTTTGTTTATCAAGCAAGTATTATTGAGCACCTACTATGTGCCATGCACTATTCTAGACACTGATTATGAGACAGTGTACAAAATGACAAAAAGTTCTGCCCCCATGGACAGAACTTCTGTTCTGGTAGAAAGAAAGAAACAATTAGCAGTAAGCCTAATAAATACATAAATTATAGAGTATATTAGAAAGTGAGAAATGGTGTAGATAAGAAAGATGAAATATAGAAATATAGAAGGTCTGAAGTCAAGAGAGGGCACGGGAACTTGAGAAGCTAAGATTTGAGCAGATTTGTAGGTGAGGGAATAAGCTATGTAGGTCTCTGGGAGGTTAATGTTCCAGGCAGAAAACAGCAAGTACAAAGGTCTTGAGGCAGGAAAAGTGCCCATTTATAGTACTGGGATCATTCTAGGCTGTTTTTAAACTCTCTCTCCCCCCAAATTCATCATACACCTCCCAACATCTTCTATGTTCCTCTTATGGCTTCTGGAGACTCTGAATGCTCTGTAGCAGAATCATAAGATACTTAAAATGCAGATTCCCCAAGTGCTATCCCATAACTTACAAATCCAGATTCTCTGAGAATAGGCTAGGAATCTGCATTTTTAACCATATTTTTACTTAAAACCCATTCCTCTCATGATATGAATGTACCATCATTGATTTAACTGGTCCACTATCAGTGGACATTTCGGTTGTGTCTAACTGGGGGCGATTATAAGCAATAACATGACAGCCTTGAGCAGCCACTTTGCCCACATGTCCTACTGTTTCCTTGGGATATGTTCCTAGAGATGAAATTACTCAAAGACTTGGCCTTTTCTATTTGTTCTATCCCCAGGGTTTCTCAAGTCTGGTCCCTGGGTCAATGGGAGCAGCAGCTTTTGGGAAATTTTGAGAAGCGCACATTCTCGGGCCCCACCCAGACCTACTGGACCAGAACCTCCGGGAGAGGGGCCCAGCAATCTGTGTTTCACAAACCTCTAGATGATTCTGATTCATGCTAGAGTTGATAAACCCTGCTCCAGGGGCACCTGGGTGGTGCAGACGGTTAAGTATCTGACTGTTAATTTCAGCTCAGGTCCTGATCTCAGGGTCTTGGGACTGAAACCCATGTTGGGCTCCGTGCTCAGGGAGGAGTCTGTTTGGGATTCTCTCTCTCTCTCCCTCCCTCTCGCCCTCTCCCCCATTGCCCCTCCTCTCTCTCCCTCGCTCAAATAAAAATAAATAAAGCTTTTAAAAAACCCTAAACATCAGAAAGATCCTCCATGGGCATAAGGGGGGCCCAGGGACTCAGAGGCTCCTTGAAACAGATCATCTAAATCCTCATCATCTCCTCAAGGCACAGGCTTAGTTTTAGGTATGGTGGGGAGTACCCACTTTTCCTTATGGTCTGGTTCTCTCATGTGCAGGACGAGATCATCTTCCTGCGATCCCAGCAGAAATCATCCCATGATGACAACCGCTCCACCCTGAAACAGTTGGAGGTAAGACCAGGGTTGGGAGAGACATGGGAGTCTTTGTCAGGCGGCCTGTCTGGTGGTTCTCAGGAGGAGTACAATATCTGTCCTATGAGACTCCCCTGGCTTGGCTTGTGTCTCGGCATGTCCTGAGCCTTTGTCTCAGGCCACCTCTGTTACAGATATTTGCTGTAGAATTTTGTCCCTATAATCTCTATGTCCCTTTTAAAGACTCCCTGACTTCAGGGAGCCTAGCCCAGGCACTTGCACCTATAATTTCATCCAGACTGGCACAACCCGGACAGAGCTCTCTGCCTGAGAATTTTTTTCTCTCCCCCTTGTCCTAGCTGTGGCCTGCTCGCAGTCAATTACAGTTATTATGAACATTATTTGAGCAATTACTACCTACCAGACACTGGGCTAAGCGCTGTTCTTGTACTATCTCATTTAATTCTCACAATAGCCCTATGAGGCAGATACTGTGATCTTTATATTGTATAGATGAGGAAACTGAGGTTCAGAGAGGTAAAGTCACCTGGCCAACATTGTGGAGCTGGGCTGCTATATAAAAGCTTTGCTTTGTATTTAGTTGCTAATCACAAGGAACCAAAGTAATAATGGCCTAAATGAGGTAAAATTATTTACTTTGTTAAGAAATGTTTGGAGATAGGTCCTTCAGGGCTGGTCATGAGGTCATTGGTGACCTAGGCCACTCCTATTTGCCATCTCTAGCATGTGGCTTACATTCCCAAGGATGCCTCAGGGTTGTATTGTGGCTGCCAATGATCCAGCCATCAGATATATGTTCCAGGCAGGAAAAAAGTGGGGGGAGGCAAGAACAAACATAACAACTTTGCTGATTGTTAGGCAGCTTAAAGTTTCGGTGAAGACTCAGCCAGTGCCTTCTGTGTTTACATCTCACTGGCCATCTTTATTGCAGAGGAGGATTGGAAAATATAACTTTCAGCTGGGCACATTGCTGTCCCAAATACAATCAGGAATTTGTTATTAAGGCGAAAGGGGAGAATGGATAGCAAACTTCTGACAAAGGTATGAACCCAGAGAGTTTGACCGCACAGCCCTGCTCTATCCAGTAGTTCCCTGCGCAGGGAACTGGGCTCCTGGGTCATTTTCCTTTCCTTCTCTGTGGCCACTTGTTGACAAGCATCTAGTTGGACTGGGATGGCGGTGCCATTCTCCAGTGGGCCACTAGGGGGCAACAAAGCACAAGACACTCATTTTGGGGCTCGGGCTCAGGGAGGCCTCTCCCAGGAGCCTAGATATGGGGAATTAAACTCCCGGGTAGGGCCCAAGTGCAAGGAGACCCTCCTCAAGCTGAGCACATGCTTGGGGTCCCATGTCCTTGGTTCAGGGCCACCCAGTGTCCAGATGTTTCCTTGGGCTTGGGGCTGGTGCTATTCTGTTGTCGGGGTTTTGAAGGCCGAGGGGTATCCCAGGGAGGCTGACAGGGCAACCTCCAGCGTTTCTCCCCCTCTGAAGCCCTTCCATCCCCTCTTCGTTCCTTTGGTTGCAGCGTGCCTTCTGGAGGCCTTTCTTCAAATGCAAATACAAAAAAAAAAAAAAAAAAAAAAAAATGCAAATACTCCCAAGCAGGAGAATTTGTCATAAAAGCAATGCGGTCACAAGAGCCCTTTTTTTTTTTTTTTTTCCCTCTGCTAAAGATCATTTTCCTTTGCTCTATTCTTGGAACCTTCCCACACATCTTCCATTACATCATCTCCTGCCCCTCTGGGAGTAGTGGTGGCATCTGTCCCTTAACAGGAGGGTTTTGCATAGGAGTTAGGCAGCCAGGCCCTAACAAAAGCTTGGGAACAAAAGCTTGCATATGACTCTCAGAAAAGTCACTTCCTAGCTGTGTGACTTTGAGAAAGTGATCTAACCTCTCTGAGCCTCTGTTTTCTCACCTGTAAAATGAAGATGATCATCTTCATCACTGCAATGGGCTGTGAGGGTTGGGTCAAGTTATCCATGCACATGCTAGGCCTGCTGCCGGGCAGACAATTCTAGACATAGCTATCATTGTGGATATCGTGTGAGTCCATAAAACCTCAAAATCACTATCACCTTGATACTAAATATTTGCTCTCAAGAGAGAGGAACTCCAGGTAGGGTACTTAGACTATTCAATAGATAGAAGCTAAACATGAGTTTGCTTTACTTGTCTGACTTCAATATTCATCATCTGGAAACTGAAGCCATTGTGAGGAGGTGGAGGTGACGTGTGTGAGGTGCTGGACTCGTGCTGTTACCATCACATTAGGCTGTTTAGCTGTGGGATCTCTTAATGCGCCTGTAGAACCAGAGGGCGGCTCTTATTGTTACAGGAGGAAATGCAGCAGCCCTGGGAGCTGGGGGCAGAGGAAGCTGCCTGGTGCAGTGGTTGAGAGACAGCTCAGACCTTGGCTTCTCTCTCCTGACTGAGTGCTTTGGATCCATCCTTGGAAAGTGGGGATGTGGATCGGACTGACCCTTTGGGACTGTCATTTGGGATGATGCATATAGAGCCACAGGGAATGGGGGTGGTCCTCACAGGGCCTGGTTCACCTCAGCTAGCAGAGAACTCAGAGGGAGAGATGGGAAATGAATGGAAGCTCCCACCCCAGAGCAGGGATTCTCAGCCTGGGGCTGCAAATCAGATTCACCTGGGAGGCTTTAAAAGTCCTGATTCCCAGGTGCACCCCAGACCAAATCATCTGAATCTGGGGCTGGGGTCAGGGCCACAAGTGTTTTGAAGCTCCCGGATGATAGCAATGTGAAGCCAAGATTGTGATCCAGTGGACTTGCAGGATTTTTCAAACTTTACTGTGCATCAGCATCACCTGGAGGTTCATCAAAAGCACATTGCCAGGCCCATCCCCAGAGCCTGATTCAAGGCCTGGACTGGAGCCCAAGAATTTGCATTTCTAACAAGTTTCCCCATGGAGCTGATGCTCCTAGTCCTGGGGCCCCATGTTGAGAACCACTGGGCTAGAGTGATCTGTTTTATTTTTTTTTAAGATTTTATTTATTTATTCATGAGAGACACAGAGAGAGAGGCAAGACATAGGCAGAGGGAGAAGCAGGCACCCTGTGGGGAGCCTGATGCCAGACTCTAACTCAGGATCCTGGATCATGACTTGAGCCAAAGGCAGATGCTCAACCACTGAGCCACCCAGGTGCCCTGAGTGATGTGTTTTAAACTGCAAATGGTAAAATCAGTCTGTTGGATCAAACAGCATTTAAAAATAATGAAACAGAACAAAATTTTAAAACACACAAAGTATTGATTTGTGGAACTTTCACTTCATTTGATAAGATAATACGTATAAACACACACCCATATGCACAAATATGTATGTATGTATGTATGCAGGTGTTGGGCTGCACTGTAAAATGTATTCCTTTCTGTGGGCCAGTTTTTAAAATATAAGTCATCAGCTTTTAAAAGATGTTATAATTCTGAGGTACCTAGGTGGTTCAGTCAATTGACCAAATTGGCTCTTGGTCTCAGCTCAGGTCTTGATCTCAGGGTTGTGAGTTCAAGCCCTACTTTGGCCTCCATGCTGGATATGAAGCCTATTTTTTTAAAATTAAATACATTATAATCTAGTACACATATAGACACACACATGTATATGTGAGGGAAACAAAATGTACATTTAACAATATTTACCCTCTTTCCCTGCAATGCATACTAGTATTTTCTCTTCCTTTTTTTTTCTGTTCTGTTTATTTTTTTTAAAGATTTTATTTATTTATTTGATGAGGGTTTGGGGACACAAATAGCCAGAGTGGCAGGCAGAGGGAGAGAGAGAGAAGCAGGCTCCCTGCTGAGCAGGAAGCCCAGATGTGGGGCTTGATCCCAGGACATTGGGATCATGACCTGAGCAGAAGGCACACACTTAACCCACTGAGATATACTTTCTTTCTTTAAAATGCTGATTAAGGGGGAGCCTGGGTGGCTTAGTCAGTTAAGCATCTGCCTTGGGCTCAGGTCATGATTCCAGCACTTGATTCCTGGGATCAAATCGAGCTCTGCTCAGCAGGGAGCCTGCTTCTCTCTCTCCCTCTCTCTCTCTCCCTGCTCATCCTCACTCTCAAATAAATAAAATCTTTAAAAAATAAAAAATAAAATACTGGTTAAGGCTTAGAAAATTGATTTTGGGGATCCCTGGGTGGCGCAGTGATTTAGCGCCTGCCTTTGGCCCAGGGCGCGATCCTGGAGACCCGGGATCGAATCCCATGTCGGGCTCCCGGTGCATGGAGCCTGCTTCTCCCTCTGCCTGTGTCTCTGCCTCTCTCTCTCTCTCTCTCTCTGTGACTATCATAAATAAATAAATAAATTTTAAAAAAAAGAAAAAAGAAAATTGATTTTGAACCCCCTCAGAGGTTTGAAAACCTGTGGTTCAGAGACCCTGTTTCCAGAGAGTCCCGAACTCCCATCTACATTCAAAGTCCTCACGGGTGGGCTGAGCCTAGGGTGGCAGTCTGGCTGACCTGGGATGGGAATTGGGGTCTGTCACCAGGAGAAACTGAAGAAAACCACAGAGGAGGCGGATATGTATGAGAACAGCTACAAGGAAATCAACAAGACCTTGGAGTATCTCAAGAGCTCAGTGGAGAATCTGTTTAAAAAGATTAATTGTGATGCCACCGAGATCCTGGGGCATTTGGGGGAGACAGGGAAAATCACTGACAACAACCTCCCACAGTACTTTGGTGAGTTACGCTGGGGCCTGTTGGACCCTTAGGAACCATTTCCAGAGCTTTCTATGAGCAGGCATGAGGACTTGTTCTTTGGGTGGTGGTGAGCCTGGTGGTGAAGCATGTGGGCACTAAAGCCAGCCTGCCTGGGTTCAAATCCTGGTTCTATTCTTACTAGCTGTGTGCCATTGGGCAACTTTCTGAACCTCTCGGTGCTTTAATTTTTTCATCTAAAAAAATGAGGAGTAAACCCAATATCTACCTCATAAGGTTGTTAGGAAGATAATATTTAATTTTAGAGTAAAACTATATGATCATATCAATAGAGAGTAGAAGCAGCATTTGACCAATTCAACATCCATTACGATAAAGGTTCTTGACAAACTAGAACTGGAAGGAAACTTTCTTAACCTCCAAGGGTGCCACTACTGAGGGCACCTGGGTAGTTCAGTCGGTTAAGCATCTGCCTTTGGCTCAGAGGTCATGATCTCAGGGTCCTGAGATCAAGCCCCATGTTAGGCTCCCTGTTTAGTGGGGAGTCTGCTTCTCCCTCTCCCTCTGCCCCTACCCACCCCACTTGTGCTTGCTCCCTCTCTCTCAAATAAGTAAATAATTAAGAAAAGAAACCCACCTACTATACTTAACCTATACTTAAGGCAAAAACCAGAATGTTTTTCCTCTTGAGATCAGGAACAAGGCAAGAATATCTGCTCTCATTGCTCCTAAGCAATGCAATAAGGCAAGAAAAAGAAATGAAAAGCAAACAGATTGGAAAGGAAGTAATAAAGTGTACAGAGCAGTGCCTGGCATGTAGCAAATTCCTAATGAACGAAAACACATTTCTAGCCATAGGCCTGAGCTCAGGATAGAGAGAGAGGGATGCACCTCCGTGGATCATGACAACTTGGAATGAACAGCTTGCACTGCTCTGAGAATAAAACCTACGGTTCTTAATACAATCTGTTTGGGGGCTTCCCAAGATGCTCCCTCCTGCCAAGTTCAGTGATTTGCTAGGAGGGCTCACAGACTCAGCATATGGTGTTACTTGTGGCTATGATTTGTTTCAGCAAAAGGGGAAAGGGTCATGAGGTGAAGTGGAGGACTGGAGGACTACTGAGCTGCTATTAGTAAATGATGATAGGAACCTTCCGGAAATCCAAGTTCCTTGATGCCAGCTTGGGGCCATGCTGGGAAGCAGGCGTTTCAAAGAATAGCGGTCAGGACTGCTGTGTTAACTCTTTCCTGCACACAGCCTATCAGGGTTCTGCACAGCCTGGTCCCTGCTTCCATTTCTCATCTCCTCTTGTCCTGCTCTCTGTCTTTGTCTGCCACCTCAAGTCACACTGTCCTGTGTATTCTTGCAACCCTCCCTTCAATTCATTCCCACCTCAGGGCCTTTGCACAAGCTGTTCCTGGAATCCTTATCCCATTTCCTCCTCAAACTCAGATCTCAGTCTAATGTCTTTTCTCTGCAAGGCTTCCCTCCACTGCCCCACCTGAAGCTGGCTTCCCCTCCACACTTTTATTCCCTTTCATGGCAATTCTTTTATGTACTGGGTGAATCTATGAGGCTTTTGAGATCTGATAGTTCCAGATGCAAATATTTTTGGTCCCTGATTTTTATTTTTATTTTATTTATTTATTTTTTGGTCCCTGATTTTTAGAAAGAATAGCTACAGTACAGGTAGTGTGAGGTTTGTTTAAAACGTTATCCAAATCCAGGAGTTACAGAATCTAGATAACGAGCATCTGGATAGCAAGGGATATGTGTACTTATTTGTTTCCTTGTTGAATTTGTCTCTCTCTCCATCTTCCTCACATATACTGAAGCTTATGAGCTTAATAAGGTCAGGGACTGCATCTTTGTTGTTACAGTTATTGTCATTTTGTTTTTCCTCCATGCATCCATGGCATCCAGCTCTGAGCCTGGCATGGCAGGTATCCGATAACCATTTGTAGGGTGAGTGAATGAACACACGACTCTGGAGACTACAGGAGCTATGAAACACAGAGGGAGACCTCCTTCCCCTAGGCAGGTCAGAGGAATACTCCCGTAGGGTGCGGAGCCCTGATCCAAGTCTTAAAGCACCAGCAGTCATGATTCAGGGAAGGGTGCATGGAAAGGCATTCTAGGCAGAAGGAACAGCATGAGCAAAGGCCCAGAAGCCTGAAACAGAGAGCACACAGGGGAAAAATCAGTAGTTTAAAAGGCTGCCTGGGGCTCCCAGTTTTTGGTGAAACCCAGTGTTTCTCAACCTCCTTTTCTTTCTTTCTTTTTTTTTTTTTTCAACCTCCTTTTCATTATTGCCTCCTAAGGAACCTTTTCAGACATTCTTTTCCTAATTGTCCTTATGCAATTTTCACACTATATACACTATGTAGTTGCTTATGTTCTGCATGTTTATCTTTTTATGTTATAAAGTCAGATTTTTGTTTGTTTTGCTTTTGCTAATCAACGACCAAATTTTGCCCTCTCAGAGTGATACTGCCCCCTGGAGAATGCATGGTATAACTCTCGAGAGAGGCTTGGTCCTGTTCCTTCCCTTCCTCTCCAGCAGGGGCGTCACTCCCAATCCCTCCCTGTCCCCCCCCACCCCCGCCCGCCTCCGCACGTCCAACCCTGGGAACCAGGTCTCTCTGCTGCTGTCTTGGTTCTGATGGATTTTTTTCCAGCCATCGTTGAGAAGAAGACCAACGATCTGCTGCTGTTGGAGTCCTACAAGCGGATCTTGGAGCTGGAAGGGGCAGAGACAGACATGCCGCCCTTCGTCAACCCTTTCTGGGGTAGCTCCGCCCTCCTCAAGCCTGCAGAACAGGTCAAGGTCATCCCCCCAGTGCTCGGGGCTGACCCCTTCAGCGACAAGTTGGATGAAGGTGAGTTCTCATTCTCCCGCGATCTGCCGATCTGCGCTGGTTGCTAGGAGACCTGTGCTGGAATATGCGGATATAGAGCCTCAGTTTCCCTTTATGAGCCTCATGGGTCCACGTGTTCCATTGGGTTCCACCTTGGCTGTGGCCCTTGACTTGTTTTGCCTGGGGATGCTTCTCCCTACAGCACAGTGAAGATCCCAGAGTTTAGTGATCCTGGATATATATGTATTTTTTAAATCACTACTTTGTGGCCATTTAAAATGAACCTTAAGGGGGAGCCTGGGTGGTTCAGCCGTTTAAGTATCTGCCTTCAGCCTCAGGCCATGATCTTAGGGTCCTGAGATCAAGTTTCTTATTGGGCTCTCTGCTCAGCAGGGGAGCCTGCTTCTCCATCTCTCTCTGCCACTCCTCCCTGCTCCTGCATGCTCTTTCTCTCTCTCAAATAAATAAGAATAAAATCTTTAAAAATAAAATAAAACGAACCTTAAAATGTCCACAGTTTAACAAATTAGCAAGTTGCAGGCACACAAGGTTCCCTGATCTCATCTGTCACCCTCACCCTATGCCCCTTAGTCTTACTCAACCCATGACCACCTCGGCCGATGCCAACTGTGTCCCCCAAACTCATGGTTGAAGCAGGTGCGGCTAGGTTGGGGGCAGTAGCCAGATGCCTAACTGTGGCCTTGCAGCTGGCTTGTTGACCTTCCCTCCTTTCAGGGTCAGAAGCTCATGACACTCCCCTCACTGGGGCAGAAAATCTGGAGCTGGGGAAAAAATCAGCCCCACCTGGGTTTTGGAGGACAGTTTGGCCACACATGTGATAAGCCTGAGACATGGGTATACCTGTTAGGCCTGTAATCTCTCCTGTGCAAACCAGTTCTTCAAGAAATATTTATTCAGGGGTCAAAGATGAACGTAGGACAGCATTCACTGCAGCCCTAAACTGGAAATGACTGAAATACCCACCTATTAGAAACTGGTCTGGGAACTACAGTTCACCCATCCATGTGATAGGAATACTATGCAGACATGGAAAGGAATGCAATGGGACAATATAAACTCTCACACACAGGGTATATAAATTATATATGCAATTGTTATATATATATATATATATATAAATATATGGATTATATAACGTGTGTGTGTGTGTGTGTATATATATATGGCTTGGCAATCTATCTATCTATCTATCATCTATCATCTATCTATCTATATATATATATTCAGTAGTTCTCAACCAGGGTGATTTTACCCCTCAGGATTTTTGGCAATGTCTGTAGATATTTTTGGTGTTACAACTGGGAGATGGGGTGGGGGGGCTGCTGTTGGCATTAGTGGCCAGGGATGCTGTTAAAAATCCTACAATGTACAAGACAGCCCTTGACAACTCTGAGATATGATAGGGAAAGAGATGTGTAGAGAGAGAGAGAGAGAGAGAGAGAGGAGGGAGGGAGGGAGGGAAGGTTAGAGGGAGGGAAGGAGAAAGGTATGTTGATTGTGCATACAAAAACAAAGGATTTATAGGCTGACTTACAGTGGGTACTTTTAGGTGGTGATTTACATAGAACTTTGCATTTCTAAGTTAAATAATTCTGTATTGTTCAAATGTTTCTTTTACAATGATCTTGAGCAACTTCAGTAATCAAAGAAACCTAGATTTTTAAAATAATCTGTCCCGTTTCTCTAAACAGCACTTCAAGTGTGCAGGCATGTCAAAGATGGAGGGGGAGGGCTGGAGGAAGATTGCCAACACAGGTGCACGCACGCGCATGCACACACACGCCCCTCCTGTCTGACTTAGGTCTAGGCAACTGAAATTTAGCTGGAGTGAAAGCTGGGTCTGGTGTTAGGCACCTTAGCACAGTTTCCCTTGACCCTTTGAGTTCCTAAAAGAGGAGGGTGGCAAGGCATAGCTTCTGGTAAGCTGGCCCCACATAGTCAAGGACTTGTAGATGATGTGTCCACTTTTGCTCAAGGGAATGTTGATAAACATTGGTTTCTCTTAGCTCACTAGTCACTCTGGTCCATAGGTGTGAATTAGAAGAGGCACTCCCCCTGGACAGATTGAGAAAAGGTACCCCTTCTGTGTAGAAATGGTTTGGCAATCAAGCAAGGGTTGGATTCCAGCCCATCCATTCACCATCTCCACCAGATGTCTGTGTGGTCTACATCCTGAACAACTGCACATGGTGGCCCTGTATCTTTGACATTAAACTAAAATCACCTTCACATCCTCTTCTGGGAGAAAAAAAAAAAAACAATTATTGTCTGGGTGTCCCTGTGCAGTGCATCTCTACTGATGCTCTTCCTCCTTGAACCTCAAAAGTGCTCACACTCTATTCCCACCAGTTTGAGGGACCCCCAAACCAGGCTTGGATATCCTTGCCTTAAGCATCCATGAACGGGGCAGAGGGACACTGTCCTTGGGAAGGGAGCTACCTATGCCCATCCCATGCTGGGTTTGCTTTCCAAACTCCTCACACCAGTCCTGTCTTTGACGCAGCAGATCAGCCTCTGGACCACAGCAGCCTTCAGCAGCTGGTGCTCAGCAACCAGTTACGAAGCAGGGAATTACACTCAGACAGCATACCAGAAAAGGGGGATGATCTGAGGCTCAAGAAGAAGTTAACGGTCTGAGGCGGATGGAGCTACATTTGTACTTTAACCAGAATAAATGTTTTGTTCTGTAACCTCAGTGCCTCCTCACACTCATTACAAAGGGACTCAACTAGGGTTCTGGAAGCCACCCTGGGATGAGGTAGAGGAGTTAGGAGGACATAGGAGCTGACACAGGAGACAAGAGTTGTATGAGGTCACCATGGCTCCTGAGATTGTGATTGTGACCAGGACAAACAACTGCTACGTCTGAAATTAGAAATTAACCTCTTATAGTTAATGGGTATGATTTATTTTTCCAAATGAGCCATGTTTTTAGCATGAATGTGAGGCCTCCTCCTCTTAATTTATCATGGGGCCTAAGTGCATCTATGGGAGAAACATTCCAATGGCATCCTAAAGGAGAGGATGTCATGGAAGCTAGGCTCTACAGTTGCTTGAGCTCTTTGAAAGAAAGGGGTGTGGTCCTCTAGTTAACATTCCAATAAATTGTGGCCCTTGATAGAAATAGTTCTGAGTGGCTGTGAAGGTCTACTGCAAATAAAGAGTTACTAAGATTCAATAATAATGACAGCAGGGACATCACTCACTCATACTCTCTGGGAACTAGCAAAGGATCTTCATTATCCGAGGCACTTCTGTCAGAGAAACACCATGAACAAAGAGACAACCTCTCATTTATTTGAACACAGCTTCTGGATGGATTTCCATCTACAGGATATGTGGCCACATGGTATCTATATGCCACAGAGGCTGCAAAGAAGATGAAGGTGGCTAATGAGGCAGCCACACAACTAACGGGCCGGTAGCAGGGATGGCAGCATTACTGGGCAAAGTGAGAGGAGGGCAGGGACTACATCCCCACCAAAGACAAGCCCAGGGTTGGTTGGTGAGCCCCCTCAGTCCTTCTCTTCTCCGTGGGTGATGATATGCACCAGGTTCTTATAGTCCAAGTTGCCAGTCACATCAGGGGGGAAGGCGGCGAACATCTGGTCAATCTGCAATGAACCAGCCACATGTGCTGAGCATGACAAGAGGGGAAGTAAGAGGGACAGCTGTGTGTGGGGTGAATCCCAGTGCAGAGGTGGCAGGGATTCGGTGGGCATGGAGACATGACACTCAGGTCCCCTCCAAGAAGGCCTTGTCACCCAGCTGTTGCAGAGAGCTGCCAGCCCCAAGGTCATGGCCTTCCTGGGCCACCCACAGCCACCTGCTCAGTGTGGGGCCTAACTTGGGACCTCTTAGAAGGGTATTCTATCTCCAGAGCTCCCTAGGGTGGGAGGGTAGCCAAGATAGTCTATGGGCCTGAAATGAGGTTCAACACCTCTCCCCATGCCTCCCTGCTTTCTTTCCCTTCCTTGCTCTTCTGCAGGTGCTCACCCCACGGGCCATTCTGCAGGGATATTCCTGGGAGCCCAGCCGGCAGCAGGGAAAGCAGGGATCGCAAACACGGGCATACAGAGGGGCCAGGCAGGTTGTGTAAGGGAGCAAGGGGGGCCTAGCGGGGACTGTGGCTCAAAGCAGACACACATCCCATTTACAAAGGTGACAAGTGCCACAGGGACAGCCCAATGCAGCCATGTGCACATGTAGGTCAGACTTTTTGAGGAAATCTGATTCTTTGAGGGAAGCTAGAAATGTAGATTTTTAAAAACATGTAATTTCTGCATTTTTAAAAAAGTATTGACTAGTTATTTTTAAAAATACATATTGGCTAATAATAGCTAACACTTACATTGTCCTTATCACATGCTCCAGCACTTTGCACGTATTAACTTGTTGAATCCTCACAGCATACTACCAGAAAACTTTTATTACCATCTCCACTTTACAGATGAGGAACTTGAGGCATAGTGAAGTTAAAGAGCTTGTCTCAAGTCACCAAGCTGCTAGGAGGTGAAGGCAGGCTCTTTTAACTGCTTGGGTTTTAGGGGAAATCTAAATAAAATTTTTAGTGAAATGTGAAACCTAATGGAATCAGGGCTGAGAAGGGACTATTTTAAATATTTAATTAATATCGACAGGACCATTGCTTATTGATACAGGGCTTTTGGCAAATTAGCAAAAGTGCCCCTTCTTCCAGGCACAGTGCTACCACCTGCCAGAAAAGTCATATATACAGTTAAAAAAAAAAAAAAAAAAAAATTGTAACAGGACACTTTACTGCCATCTGCTGGAAAACAATTGCAATAAATGGATACTCTACAGTATATCTTATGAGTACAGCATCTGGAAGAATTGCTCAGTGTGGAACCTACATGACATTATGTGGTACCCTGCAAGCCACCCTCACTCCATCAGGAAATTGGTGCTCTAACCAGGGCTCCATGCATTGTGAGGAAGGTAGACCTGGTGTCAGACAGATCTGGGTTTGAATACAGACACGAGCAATTCGCATTGTGGTGTCCTTTTAGGCAAGTGACTCACATCCCTAGGCCTCAGTTTCCCCATTTATAAAATGACAGCAATACTAGTCTCTACCTCATAGGGTGGTGGAGAGAATGAAATGAGATGGGGGCTCAGTAGCAGGTTCTCTGTCAGTGTGGGGCGGGAGTGTTTTAGGAAAGAGGGTGAGGTGGGGTATAGTTACCTCCTCTTTGGAAAATCTCTCTGCCTGTGTGGTCAGCATCTCCCGAACACTGTGGAGAGAGAACAGCAGGTGTTGGCACCAAGTGTGTGCACAGGAAGCAGGGAACCCCCATGTCCTCCCTCACACATCCCACTCACTAATCAGCCCTGAGCACCCCTTTGCCTTCAGGGTCAAACACTTTGAATGCGTTGAGAATGGTCTCCTCGGGGTCTGCCCCTGAAACAGAAAATGGTTGCATCAAACCACCGGTGGCTGGGAACCCATGGTACCCCAGGAGGCAGGGCCCAACAAATCCCAAAGATGGAGGGGCCAGAGCAAGGCTGTTTTGCTTGCTCTGAGCACTGACTCTTGGAAGGAGTGAGCTGAGAATCCAGTCATTTCTGAACAAACCCAAGCTCAGACATGGATCTAGATTTAGAAAGACTAGGATTCGAATCCTGACTCCAGCATTTGCTAGCTGTGTGGCCATAGGCAGGTGCTTTCCATTTCTGCGCGTAAGACTAGGGATAAGAGTAGAACCAGCCTCCTAGATGCTAAATGAGGTAATGCGTCCAAAGGCCGAAGCATGAGGTCTGGCTCAGGGCCTGCCTTGGAGCAATGGCAACTGCTGCTTTTATTCCCCCCCGCCCCCCCCCCCCCCCCCCGGGTGTTACCCTGCCTTCATCTGCTGCCAACCTTTGCCCTCATGGGGTTTTAATTCATGCCCAAAGATGAAGACACGTAAAGATACACACACAGGTGCACAAATGCAGCTACACTTACACACATACGGACATACACGCGAGCTTACCCTTAAGTTTCTCCCCAAACATTGTTAGGAACACAGTAAAGTTAATTGGACCTGGAGCTTCCTTGAGCATTTCATCAATTTCCTCATTTTTCACGTTCACACGCCCTAGGGCAGGAAACACACAGTCAGGGCCCCCTGGGCTGGGGCAGAAGCAGCTGTCAGGACACTGGCATTTGCCCTTGTAATTCCACTTGAGGGAATCTAGTCTAGGGACAATCAGAGATGGAGAGGGTGGGGCCAGATTCACTGGAAAAGATGGTCTCCACAGTGTTATTTATAATAGCCAGACAGCTGGAAAAAACCCGAACATCCAATGTGGGGAGGGGTTAGCTATTTTTATAATAGTGCCTTTAGAACCTGGAACATTTTAAACAGATATTTTAACTTTTTACTTAAATGGAAAATACTCATGCGATAAATTATCCCTCTCAGTTGGAGGTGAAAAAGACAGATCAGAATCACCTGAGGGAACTTTTTCAGATTATACCTGCTATAATCTACACAGCCTTGGAGATTCTGATATACCTGTGCTACCCAGCCTCTGCCACAAGCCCATATAGCATCTTTGTGCAGATTTTTAAAAGACACCTGTTCTTAAGATAATTTGTTTTAAGTATAAAAATCTACAGTGGCTACAAACATGAATAGTTATCTATAGAACTGTATAGTGCACAACCTGCGCAGCTGTTCATGGTGGCCCTGAGTTCTGGGAGTGGGAATGGACAGGGTGTGAGCAGTGGCAGGTTGGACACATATTTTGAAAAAGCTCAATATACTGGTGCTCACACTGTTGAGATGTTAAATTTAAAAAGGTGATTCCAAAATAGAATGATTCCAGGCTTAAAACAACAACAACGACCCTACAAAAAACCCAGATGTATCTAGAAAAGACTGAGAGGCTGACATGTTACAGTGGAATGTGGCCTAATGGTTGAGTTTTCTTCTTTATACTTTTCTGAATTTTGCAAATTTTCTATTATGAGTTGGCATTCCATTCAAAATCACAGAAAAAAAAGTTATTTTAAAAGAAAAACAAAAGATATGTGAAGACACTTAAAGCCTAAATACTAACTTCCGAAGTTTGTCTTAAAGGCCAATCATGATTGAGCCATTTCTTTGAAAAATGACAAGCCCTTGACCTTTGCAGTGGTCCTACCTTTCACCCCTCAGGAGATAAGGAGACCCCCCTGCAGGCCTACCAGGGTGTGTATGGGGGGTGGACATACCAAGAGCAGCAAAGGTGTCCCTTAAATCATTCTTGTCGATGAAGCCATCCCTGTTCTGGTCCATGATGGTGAAAGCCTGTGGAAGGGGGCATTTGGCTGGTCAGCCCAGGAGAAGTTGGGTGGAGGAGCCCAAGAGATTGGGCTATGAACAGGAGGAAATGGGATTCTGGGATTCAGGGAGCAGTGAAGGATATGTGATCAAGAGTCAATGATTGGAAACTGGCCATTCCTCAAAACTAATATTAGGCATAGAGTTACCACAGGATCCAGCAGTTCTACAATTAGGCATCTACCCAAGAGAATCGAAAACATCTGTCCCCATGGAAACCCTACACCTGAATGGCCACAGCAGCCTTACTTATAGTGGCCCCAAACTGGAAACAGCCCACGTGTCCATCAATTGGTGGACAGATTCACAAAATGTGGTCTAGCCATGAAACAGACTCCTACTGAGTAAGAAAAACGAAGGAGATCCTGACACAGGCTACAACACGGATGAGCTTTGGCACGTGACACTGAGTGAAAGAAGCCAGGGCAAAAGGCTACATGCTGTAGGATGTGTTTCCATGAAATGGCCAGACCAGGCAAGTCCCTAGGGACAGAAAATATTTGGGTGGTGGCCAGAGGCTGGGGGAAGACGGCAATGGGGAGTGATGGCTAATGAGTATGAGGTTTCTTTCTGGTCTGAGGAAAACGTTTGGGAGTTAGTGATGATGACTCTACAATGCTTGTGACTAGTAAATAACCACCAAACTGTAGTTTACAAAGGTGAATTTCAGGTGTGTGAATTACATCTCTATGAAGTGTTCATTCAAAAAACCAAGTTAGAAAAAAAAAAAAAAAACAAGTTAGGGACGCCTGGGTGGCTCACTAGTTGAGCGTCTGCCTTTGGTTCAGGTTGTGATCTTGGAGTCCTGGGATCGAGTCCCATATCGGGCTCCCCACAGGGAGCCTGCTTCTCCCTCTGCCTGTGTCTCTGCCTCTCTCTCTGTGTCTCTCATGAATAAATAAATACAATCTTAAAAAAAAATCAAGTTAATAATTGGGGGTCTCATCCTCCCCAACATCCCCCCCAAAGCCCAGTTATCTGCAAAATGGGGCCAATCATCTTTCCCAGGTAGTGTCCATGAAGACTCCCAACAGCTTTGTCAATACCCAGGTGTTTTACAAATGGCTTTTCACCTCCACGTTTTTGGAGTTCTTTGCAACTGGTTCCTGAAAGTATTTGCACCTCCTCCCCACATCCTCCAGATGCTGATCTCATTCTAGAGATTGGGTGAGGGGGAAGGGGCGGCGTGGTCTCCTCCCTGGAAGGTGACAAGTTCAAGATATATTTTGTCTAGGAATTCTTTCCTTGGTGGCATGTGGGACACAACATTCCTGTGGTCTGAACTTTTGTGAGGACGAAAAAGTACAAGTGTTCAAATCCCGAATGGTTTCCCCTTTGATACAGAACACATGGGCCTCTGCAGCATATTTTCCTCTGCAGGCTCAGGTGGGAGTGTGGATAACTCAGTGTGAGCCATCAGGACTCCTGGAAAATTAATTCAGAGTGTACCCTTCTAAGCCTGCGGGCAGTGGCTTAATTCGGCCTAATTGGTCCTCAGGTTTACTTAATAAGGCACTCCTGTAGAATGCCATGGGATTTCCACCTGGCTTGTGCTCAACAATGGAGGACTATATAATTTAAAATCTAAGAGATACTCTTTTTTTGGCTCTCAGTTTGGTAGAAATAATATTTTCATCTATTAATACCCAATGTTGATGGAGATATAGGGGGAAATTGCACTCCTTCCCTTCGAGGCTGATGGGAGTAGGTATTAATTAGTACCACATTTCTGGAGGGCCAGCAGGTCTACTGGTTTTTAGTTCCTTTTTTAAAGTTCTTTTCACCTAGCAGCTCTGCTTTTAGGAATTTACCCCAAAGAAACAAGCAAAGATGTGTTATTTATAACTGTAAGACAATCTGAGCAAATGTCACATCCGACCATAGGAAGTGGTTTCAATAGATGATAGAAAATGATGAGGAATTGGTCAAAGAAAAATAGCAGAAGAGTTTAAAAGTGTATCCACATAGCACAAAAATGACTTGAAGCATGGATATGCAGAGCACCTGGGTGGCTCAGTGGTTACTGCCGTTGGCTCAGGCCCTGGTCCCAGGGTCCTGGGATCGAGTCCTGCATCAGGCTCCCCCCCAGGGAGCCTGCTTCTCCCTCTCCCTGTGTCTCTGTCTCTCATAAATAAATAAATAAAATATTTTTTAAAAAGCATGCATATCAAAATGTACAATTATCTATGGGTTATAGAATTATAGGTCATTTTTGTGTTCTTTTTTGGGGTTTTCTTGAATTCTCTCCCGACATTTTCAACAAGAAATATGCTTTACTTTGATGATCGGCAAAAATCATGAAAAAATAATCTCTTAAAATGGTTCACCTGGTGATGTGAGGAGCACTGGGTGTTAGACTCTGTTGGCAAACTGAATTTAAATTTAAAAAATTAAAAATAAAATAAATGGTTCACACACACATTGAGACTGGATTTGGGTTTGGAGGATAGAAACATCTAGCCAAGAGGTCCCTGTGGGGAACATGGACCAAAGGAGCGTTCTCTCTAACAGGTGGGAATCTCCATCTGGGCGGATGGTTCAACAGCTGCACCCACCTCCTTAAATTCCTGGATCTGGGTCTGTTCAAACATAGAGAACACGTTGGAATTGGCGCCTTCTGCTCTCTTCTTGGCTTTCTTGGGTGCCTGGAAGTGGTGGGAGGCAGGGGAAAGCATCGATTAAGAGTCAGAAGCTGAAAGTTAGAAAACTAGGTCAGGTCCCCTCTCTGAGTGAGCCTCAACTGCTCGTCTGTGAAATGGGGGTAGGAGGCTGACACTCGTCTCAAAACGATGATCCTAGAGGGCTAAGAGGACCGGGAAGGAATAGCGTGTCTCAAAGGCATTCTGGTTCTGGTGGGTCTTCAGAGACTGTGGATCTTGCAGCACCTCCTTTGTAAAACTGGGGGAGGTGGAGCTGCACCTCTGGGGAAGGAGGCAATACTTTCAGATCAGCCCCAGCAGGATCTGACCGCCTGTGTTTCAGTGCATTTCACAAAAAAGTTCAGTAATGCACAGAAGGAGAATTGATTGGGTGGTGGGGGTCAGGGGGGAATGTCAGGCTCACTAAACCATGAGGAATACCTTTAGGAAGTGACACTTTTTCAGGGTGTTAAAACCCACTGCTCCCCCTCCCCAATTCCCAATTCTCCTTTGATCCAAATGGCAGTGAAATCTCTCTAAATCTTCTGTCCTTGCATAGGCAAACAGTGCAGAGAAAAGCAAGTTAACCTTTGGCCCCACCCCATTTCCCTCTGACTTTAAATAGAGCAAACACTTGAACACCGTACATACGTGATTTCATTTAATCCCCCTGTCAGGTAAACGCTATTATTACCAGAGCCATTTTATTGGAAAGTCACCTAGGGCTCAGAGAGGTTGGGTCACTTGCCCAAGGTCACACAGTCACAAAAAGGCAGACCCGGAATTGCACTTGCGCAGTCTGACTCCAGAGTCTGTGCCCCTAACCATTCCCCAGGCTCTCCCTGACTTGGTGGCTTCTTGCTCTAGGAGAGGGACACCTAGCCAAACAACACAGGGAGAAAGGTTTTAAATTTGCAAGTTCAAAAGGTGAAAACAAAAAGATTCTTTTCCCCAGCTGCCTGAACAAGAGAAAAGAATTACAATTTGATCCTTAAAAGCGTTCAATCCCATTTTGCAAGCCCTGGGAGTTATTGATTCCTCGAGAGGTCAGTAGACAAGCCATAAAAAAGCCAACTCTCTTATTTTGTTTTTGCGAGTCCCTGGGAGCTGCTGTTATTTGTGGCTTATGGGGGCATTGATTGGGGTTCCTCTGCGCACACACAGCAAGCACTGCTTTTTTCTCCAGGGTCTGGGGCCCTCAAAAGCCACCTTTCTTCCCCTCCCCTCTGGTCCTCTTCTCATAGGTGCCGTTTCCTTCCCCCCACTGCAGCATCACACCTCCCAAAGCCCTCGCTTACTCACCATGGTGGAAAGGACACAGAACTGCTTCCCCAGAAGAATCCCTGAGGCTGCCCCTCTCTCTTCTGCTCAGAACAATAAATACTTCCTCCCCATGTTTAAAAATAACCCCATGACCACTTTTGGCAGTAATAGGTGAGGCGGACACCACCTAAGGCCCCCCCACCCCATGCCGTTCTTCTGAAGTAAGGGGAGCTCGCTCGCCACTCGGTGACACATGAGACCCAAAAAGGCATTCAAGGTTAAAGAGACAGGCGGCTGGGTCACAGGGAGAGATGCTGCACACTTATTCAGCAGCACTTGGGCGGGCGGGAGGCACTTGTGCTTGTCAATTTTGAGAAAGAAAATGGCAGAGAGGAGACTGTTAAAATTCTCCAACGTGATCAGGGTCCCACCCCAGGGCCTTTGCACCTGCACTTCCCTCTGCCTAGAGTGTTTTTCCATCAGACATCAGGGAGGCTTCCTCCCTCACCTGCCTCAGATCTTTGCTCAAATATCACCTTCTCAGTGAGACCTCCCCACCACCCTATTTAAAATAGCCACTCACTGTCTGCCCTCCAGAACCCCTTCTCTGCTTTGTTTTTCTGCAGAGCACTTATCACTTCCTGACATACTGTGTAATTCACTTATTTATTTTGTTCAGTGTCAGTGAACAGTCAACTTGGGAAAGCAGGGTCCTTTTCAGTTCTCCTCGCTATTCTTTCCCTGGCTCCTAGCTCGTGACTGGCACACAGCAGCTGCTCAATGAATACTTGTTGATTGAAGAAATAACATATTTCACTTACCGAGCACTTGCTACGTGCCAGGCACCATGTACACATGTCTCATGCTCATATTTAATTTTCCAGACACCCTGTGGGGTAGAGACCACCTTCTTCTCTGTGTCCCCAACATTCATCCCAGGCACTGTGTTAGTTTGAGGGAAACTGCTTCCCAGTGACAAACTCCATGCCCTCAGAAAGCTATGTGTCAGGAGAAGATGAATAAAAATAAAGAAATGCATGACCTGGATAATTTCAGGTAGAAACAAATCTTACATAGAAATGATAGAGAGGTGTGGAAGTCCTGGGCGGGGAGCTGCCTCCCCGCTCAGGGATCCTCTCTGAGCAGAGACTGGCTCCTAGCAGCAGGACAACAAAAGCCTCAAAGGAGGGTGAATTGGTTTTTTTGAGGGGCAGAAGGACCTGTGTGGCTGGAGCTGTCAGAGCATCAGGGGCACAAGGTGAAGCCAGCAAGGCAGGCTGGGCAGATCACAGCCTTGGGATTTCATTCCAGACACGAAGGGAGCAGTAGAGGAGTTCAGAGCAGGACACCCTTTGTCTAACCAGTCCTGGGGGGCTGCCCAGTGCCCAGGGACATCCTGATTTGGGAGCAAGACCAGCAAGCACTATTATTGGAGATCCTATCAAGCCAATCAATCCACAAATATGTTCTCAGTTGTTCTGATTGCTTGAACCTTCTAACAAGATCCTCGGCTCCCAGGAATGAACAAACTAGCTAATAAAGGAGTTGGGCAGACTTTGCCCCCTTGGCCTGTGTGGGGATTATTAGTCTCCATTCAACCTGAGGAGATATGAGGCAGGAGAGTGGAGGGATTTAGCCCTGAGGCTGGGAAGTCAGATAAAGTTGCATTTGAATCTGAGCTCTGTGTGACCTTGGGCAAGTGACTTCACCTCTCTTAGCACAGAAAGTGGGAAAAGGATATAAAGACCTTTATGAGGCTTTCTGCAGGATGAGAGGAGATGAAGCCCAGGTAAGCATCACTCACCTCCCCTCTCAGGTGAAAACAAAATTCAATTTTGAGGGCGCAAACCCAAGAACCATCTATTGCCATGACAAAAAAAAGATGCAAATTTTTTCCCTCTTTCCAGTCATACATGGGTTAGAATGGCCCAGAGCATCTTCCAACAGAATCTTTAATAACAAAAGGTGTGTTTACATGCACATCAGAGTGGATGGACACACGCATTCATGCACAGACAAAAACATATCCGTATATTCGTGCACATACACACAGCACATAATACGCACAGACACTCGTGTGCATACTGGCCACATGCCCATGCATACTCACCAACCCATGCATGTGCTCACAGATCAGTCAAGAAGAGCTTTTCTGTCCAAGATTGTCTGACAACACCAGAATAAATGTTTCCCTAGCTAATAGGTGTACCATGGATTTTCGTTAAAACACTTGTGTGAGCAGTCAGTAGCTATAAATGGCCAAGCAAAATAGTTGTTGCAGCCACAGTGGATGTGCAGAATGAGTGGTGGGGGATGGGGAGCCCCTGGTTCAGAGGTAAGGATGGGCTCAGGCCCTCCAGAGGCAGGTAGGTATATGCCCTAAAGGGCACCCATACAGCTAGTTCCCCTGAGGACATATTTTATTCAACTGGATCTTTGGGTGGGGATACTGGGAGAGAGTCCTGGCTCAGTAGCTAAAGGTACAGGATCTCAAACAGGGCACTAACCTCCTGGGGCTTCAATCTCTTTGTCTGCAGATGAAGACCATAATACTGCAGACCCCAAAAGGCTACTGGGGGCAGTGAGTGAAATTATGTGTGTCAGACAGATTCTGGGAACATGGCGGCCTGAATAGCATGGAGCCTCATGGCTGCCAGGACTTATAGCCCAGGATGTTTGTCAGGTCTTGGGCTCTGTTGAGAGAACTGGAGACCCAGAGGCACCCCTCCCTGGCCAATGGACTGGGACACCACTGAGAGGCCCCCCAGAGACCTGGGACAAGGTCCTGGGAGTGGAGAATCTAGAAAGACTGGGTTTTGGGTTTATGGAGACTTTCAGGGGTATGTTTCAGCATCAACCTCAAGAATGCATTGAGGAGAGTAGGTGGGCTGGAGCTTCTTTGTCCTCAAGGCTGGGATGGCTATATCTTACCTACGAGCCATAGGCTCACAGGGCCGGGGACCTACCTCGAAACCCTCTACCTTTCTACTGACTGTGGGATTCCTATGGCTGAGAAGTATCCCCCAAACCACACAAGTCCCACGGAGCCAAAGAGAAAAATAACTGCCTGCCTGAGGTACTCAGAAGACAAAGAGAAAAAGGCTGGGCAGGCCAATCAGAATAGCAACTACTAAAACAATCAGAAAACAAACCTGGTGTGTTAGTTTCCTATTGCTACTATAAAAATATTATCATAAATTTAGTGGCTCAAAACAGCACTAGTTTACTATCTCACCATTCTTGAGGTCAGAAATGGAAACTGGTTTGGCAGGGCTGCCTCCCTTCTGGAGGCTCTAGTGGAGAATCCTTTCCTTGCCTTTTCCAGAGCCTGCCCACATTCCTTGGCTCACTTGGTGGCCACATCACTGCAGTCTCTGACTCCAGATTCTCTGATCCTCTTGCCTCTCTCCCATCTTCTAAAGATCCCCTGTGATTATATGGGGTCCACCGGGATAATCCGGGATACTTACCTAATTGCCAGATCCATAACCATATCTACAAAGTCCATTTTGCCATGTAAGCTAACATATTCATGGCTTCCAAGGATTGGGACGTGGACATCTTTGGGGAAATTCAATGCTTCCTGCCTACCACACCTAGAGAAACAGAACAGTTGGAGAAAACAGATCAACTGCTGAGTAATATTAATTACAACAATAAAATTTAAGCTACAATTCATAGAACTATACACCAGAAAAAGGTCAATTTTATTGAGTGGTAATTTAAAAAACATTGTCCATTGACAATATTAAAAGAAGAGGTGAGAAGAGGGAAAAATGTAAGTAGTGCTTGTAGATGTACTCTGTTTTTAAGCAAGAATGGTTTTGATCCCCAATTCAAAAGGTATTGATTACTTAAGTATTTAATGAAGCCTTACTATGTGCTGGGCCCTGTTTCCAGGGCCAGATATACATCAGTTAAACTTCATCCAGGTATAGGGAGACATGCATGTAATAAGTTTAAATCTGAGAAAAGTGGGTATTTATGTTCAATAATTCTCTCTTGAAAATGTGGCAATGTATTAATTTGATTACTTTTTAAAAAACCAAGTATGTGGTTTACTCCATAAAACTAAAACAAAACAAAACACCTAGGGAAATTCAGGTGAAACTCTGAAGTGACTTCCTGGAGATTTAAAACCTGATTTCTAAGCTAAAAATTAAGTAGATGAATTGCAAAAATGGATGGTCCCTGTTGCAATCCAAATACTGACCTGGAAATGACTTGCAGGGAGTACCTCAGGGCCAAATAATGAAGAGGTACAAATGATCACCATTTCAGGAGGAGAGGCTGAAAATACGTGATACAAGAAATTTTTCTTCTGCTGGGGAAAGAGCCAAATCTGTAGCTTGAAAGAATCCCCAAGCTCCATGCTGGATGGATGTAGAAAAAAACACACACCAAGGTATATCCTGGTGAAATTCACAAACTCCCAAGATTAAGAGAAAATCTGACTAAGTCAGCATCAGACTCTTCCTTGGCGACACTGGAAGCAAGACATCAGAGAACAGAGAGAGAGCCCGTGGATCCTAGGTCCTGCAGAGTCTTGGTCATCTGACTGATTGAGGACAGCAGGAATATTTGTTTTCGATTTTCCTCAAGGTGTCCTGGTGGCTCAGGGTTTGGGAACTGGATGAATCAAGTTTGAGTCCAGGCCAGCTGTATGATCTGCAGTTTCTTCTTAGTCTCAATTTCCCCATCTGTAAAATGAGAATGATAATAGCACTCACTTCACAGGGTTTTCATGAGGCTTCAATCAAGTAGCTCATTGTGAGCACCCCATAAGTGTTAGTTGCTGTGATTATTTTGGGGTACTTGACAGTTAGACCCTCCTACTTGGGGCCAGGAGGTTTCCAACCTTTTCCCAGGCCTATAGGACAGGAATATTTGAAAGGGAGACAGTCTTTTTTCCGTTGACCATTAGGAGCCTTGCCATGGAACACCATGGAGCATTTCAGGGTCAAGGACTCCATTTGAATGTGGATTTAATGCCTTTGCCTGTGTTGACTGTTTTCAGTGGGTAGAAGGGAGACTTAGAATAAGGGAGACCCGTAAGGAACACTATATATAATAAGGCTTTGATTCCCGCTTTGCTAATCACTGCCCCTGATGTTCTTCTTCTCTCTCTCTTTTTTTGAAAGATTTTATTTTTTATTTATTTGAGGCGGGGGGAGAAGGGGGGGAGAGAATGAGCAGGGGGAGGTGCAGAGGGAGAGGCAGGGAGCTGAAACGGGGCTCTTCTGATGTTCTTCTCAAGTAAACAAGTTAAATCAGAATTTGAGTAATTGGGGGCTTGGGGGGCACAGGGAATGTTCTGTATCTTGACCTGGGTGCTGGTTGCCCAGATATACTACGTTTGGGAAGATTAGTGGAGCTGTACGTCTCTATAAGTACTCTTCTCTGTGTGCACGTTACATGTCCGGAAGAAGTTGAATCGATACTATGTGAACGAGTACACTCTTAATATAAAACAATTTGAAACATTACAGAAATATATTGACTTAAAAGCTTCTGTTCTACCATTGCGGCCAAATACTCCCTGAAGGGGATGTCTTTTGTGTGTTTAATGTAAAGTCTTCCAGACTCTATGTTTTTGTGTTTTTATGATTTTTTAAGTTAATTTTAATTCCAATGTAGTTAACATAGAGTATTATATTAGTTTCAGGAATACAATATAGTGATTTAACAATTCTGTATATTGCTCAGTGCTCATCATGACAGGTGTCCTCTCAATCCCCTTCACCTCTTTCACTCATCCCCCCACCTCATCTCCCCTCTGGTAACCACCAGCTTGTTCTCTCTATATGGTTAAGAGTCTGTTCTTTGGTTTGTCTCCTGTATTCCCTTTGTTCATTTGTTTTGTTTCTTAAATTCCACTCCACATGAGTGAAATCATATGGTATTTGTCTTTCTTTGACTGGTTTATTTCACTTAGCATTATACTCTCTAGATCAATCTGTGTTGTTGCAAATGGTAAGATTTCATTCTTTTTTATGGCAGCATAATATTCTGGCATATAATATAATATATAATACACATGTGTGTATATATATATATATATATATATATATATATATATATATACACACACACACACTACATCTTCTTTATCCATTGATCTATCAATGGACACTCAGGTTGCTTCCATAATTTGGCTATTGTAAATAATGCTGCAGTAAAACTTAAGGGTGTATATATCTTTTCAAATTAGTGTTTTTGTATTCTTTGGGTAAGTACCCAGCAGTGCTATTGCTGGATCATAAGGGAGTTCTATTTTAACTTTTTGAGGACCCTCCATACTGTCTTCCACAGTGGCTGCACCAGTTTGCATTCTACCAACAGTGCACCAGCATTCCTTTTTCTCCACATCCTTACCAATACTTGTTATGTTTTCCAGATTATATTTTTAATTGTTTGATTTTTTTAACTTGAGATGCACTTGTAGCAAAGTGCATGTCTTTTAAGTGCCCAGGGCAATGAGTTTTTGCCTATGTCCACGCTGTGTCACCACTCAAGTCAAGACAGAACATTCTAGCTCTCAAAGCTTTCCCTGCTGCCCATCAACATCTCCCCCTTCAAAAGTACCCCCTCATTTTTTACCTCTAGCACAGTAGATTAGTTTTTCCATTGTAGAACTTCATAGAATTCCTTCTAGACTTGCTTGAAATAAACTTTTAATTTTAGAACTTACAGAAAAGTTGCAGAGTTCCCATATACTCCTCACCCAGTTTCTCCTAATATTAATATCTTACATTACTGTGGGACACTGGTACATGACTATTCACCAAACTTCAGAGTTTATCTGATTTCTCTGACTTTTCCACTGTTGTCCTTGCTTCTGTTCCAGGATACCATCTTGCATTTCCTGACTCTTTCTCTCATTTGCACATACAAATATACATTTTTTCACGTTGATATCATACCACACACATACAACACCTACAAATACACTTTGTCATACACTGGTAACACACAGACAAACATGCACACCCCACCTGGGCCTTTCCATTCCAGGATCTGCCTTGGAGACGTTTAGAGGAGTCCCAGCCGTCACCTCGCTAATGAGGATAGAATGCATGTCTTCCCATTTCAGCCAACCGAGAGGCTGGTGGCAGAGCCAGGTCACGCAGCAGACACACTTAATACATGCTCTTTACAGCACCAGCTAAGCAGAGGTGCCAAGAACAAAACAAAGAAAAACTCCATAAACTTTTTTTGGGAAAGGATTAGATATATTTTTAAAAAGGATTAAAATAGCCGTCGTGGGGAAAATCAGAACACCGTGGGATGTTCTTACACTAGTTTGACCATTACGAACTGTTTTTATCTTTCATTTCACATGAGGCAGTGGGAGTCAGTGTCTTTTCCGTTTTTAGGTATTTTAGAAGTTTTAATCCAGCCCCAGCTGGGGGCATTTTAAAATTAATTTCTCCTCTCTAGCTCCTGGATTTCAGATCTAAGCTGTTATATCCCACTTTGTAAAGTAAACAGGAACCCCTTCTCCATATAGTTGTTTTATAAAATTCTTCAGCAAATCAAGGGAGTTCGTATATTGATATCAGTAACTTAAAGTGTTAATCTAGTAACACATTAATATCTAGGACAGAGCCTGACTCAGAAAAGTGCCAGATCTAAGCACTCACTATGGTACCACTGGAAGTTACTGGCTTAGCGGGTCAACTGGCCTTGGGGTGTCATGCCCCTTTAAGGCGGGTGGTGAAGTCAGTCATCTCCAGATAGAACAAAGGCATACCAGGCCCTGCCAGCCCAAAGCCTGGTGGCTGATAGACTCTGTCATCAAGTGATAGCGCCTATCTCCCTGTGTCAGGGCCCCCAGGCGTCAGCAGGAACCACCAAGTGGGGAAGGCGGCTTCTTCAGCAAGTCGGACTGGATGGACCAGGCCTTGTGCTTAGTGGAGACAGGTCGGCCACATTCATGGAACACTCGCTGCGTACCAAGTGCCACTTGGGCAAGCAATGTCAGCTCTGCCTGCCTTGGTTTCCTCATCTGTGAAACGCAGATAATGATGGCCCTTTAAACATTCTTGGGAGGTTTGAATGAGTGAGTATAGTTAGCTAATACTTGGGAAGTGCAAGGACATTGCCGGGCACACAACGAATGTTCAGGAACCGTCAGTTCCTATTCTTGGCTGTCACCTGGGTCCAGGGAAATGGGAATCAAAGAATAACATGATCAAATATGAATTCAATTTTTTCCTCTTTCTCTCCCAAACTTTTTTTTTTTTTAAGATTTTTATTTATTTGTTCATGATAGACACACACACACACACAGAGGCAGAGACAAAGGCAGAGTGAGAAGCAGGCGCCATGCAGGAAGCCCGATGTGGGACTCGATCCCGGGACTCCAAGATCACGCCCTGGGCTGAAGGCAGGCACTAAACTGCTGAGCCACCCGGAGATCCCCTCAAACTCTTTTTCTGGTAATGATTTTACTGCTCTTTTTGGCACCCAGACCAAAATCCTCAGCCATCTCAATTCTGCCCATTGGTGACAAAGTCTATCTCTTCTGCCTCCAGGATGTCTTTTATTTTTTTTTTTTTAAGATTTATTTACTTATTTGAGAGAAAGAGATTGAGAGTGCATGAACAGGGGCAGGGGCAGAGGAAAAGAGAGGGATGAAGGCAGACTCCTCGGAGCTCTAGGGAGGACTCCATCTCACGACCCCAAGATCATGACTTGAGCTGAAATCAAGAGTTGGATGCCTCTAGAATGTATTGCAAATCTACTTCCCTTAGTCCTGTCCCAGATCTGGCCCATGGTAAATTGGTTTGGGGCCTGTCTTTTTTGGGGGGGGGGTGGGGGGCTGTCTTTTCATGACTTTCTACCCTTATTTTTCACATACCCCCATTCTAAATACTTTCCTCCATGCCTTGCTCTGATGATGACCCACACATGTCCCAGAACCCTCAATGGTTCCCTACTATGTCAGGAAGAAATCTCCCCTTCTTGGCTCGACAGTTAATATCTTTTAGCACTTGACCTTGACCTACCAGAATGGTGCAATGATTGAAAGCTGGGTTCCAGGTCAGCAACTCCACTTTCTTAAGTGGAGTTCAGGTGGGACCCTGAACAAATGACTTAGCCACACTAAACCTCAGATTCCTTGCTTGATAAACAGGGGAAATAATGGTGCTGACCCCAGAGGTTGTTTTTAAAATAAAACTAGAAAATTGTGATACTAATGATAGCAGCTAACATTTATTATGTACTTACTCTGTGCCAGGCTCTGTTCCAAGTGCCATCTACACAGCAACTCTTGCAGTGTGTATGAGTGGCTTTATATAGTGCTGGGCACACAGTACATGCATCATGAGTATGTGCATGTGTGCACATACATATGTATATGTGTATGTGTGTGTGTGTGTGTGGTTATTATGGTTTATCTTTCTAGGCTCATTTTCTATTCCAGCCACCCCCCTCACCTGCTAGTCCCCTCATGCAAAGCTCTTGAGAGAAGATGATCGTGGCACCTGGCAAATATGATTCATGTTTTAAAAAGATTTTATTTATTTATTTGAGAGAGGGAGTGAATGAGAGAGAGAGCACAGCAGGAGGATGGAGAGAAAGAAGCAGATTCCCTGCTGAGCAGGGAGCCTGACACAGGGCCCAATCCCAGGACCCCGAGATCAGAACTTGAACTGAAGGGAGATGCTTAACCAACTGAGCCATCAAGGCTCCCCTCATTTTTTGTGTTGTACCACTTTTAATGACAGCTTTGTGGTGAAGAAAGACAAACATGAGCTGGCTGAGTATAGCAAGTGTGTGTTGGCTCCTGGAGGGGTTATTAAGTCTGGTGGTGGATCCTTGGAGGAAAGCAAGGACTGGGGATAGTAGGCCTACCATCATGGCTACCACCCAGCCACTGCCCCTTGAGCTTGCCAATCTGAGGTCCCCAAAGAAAACCTGACTCTCACTTATCTAGAGCTTCCTGTGTAACAGGCATTGCACTCGGTGCTTTACCCACCATCTTATTTCATTTTCAAACAACACTGTGAGGAAGGTACTAATATTAGACCCATTTTCCAGATGAGTAAACAGGCTCAGGGAGGAGCAGTCAGTCTGCAGGGCCGCACTGCAAGTACCTGCCAGATTTTAACCCAGGACATCAGATTCTACCTCTGGGCCTGTCCCCACCCTGATATTCTGATCATAGGTCTTGGGGGATCTGGGCCCCAGCTCTCATCACTTGCAGGGAGCCCAGAGGTCGGATCCAGCCCCAGGCAGCCAGACAACCCTTCAGTGGCTTTTTCTTTCCTGGTATTTTTAGCTCTTGGTCATCTGCCTTGCCTGGGTGGGAGACAGAAGCACCCAGACAATTCCATTTTTACTGGTGCCCTTCAGATGCCCGCCTGCCCACACCCGCCCGCCCCGCAGGCTCAGCTGTCTTCGTGGTGTGCCTGGCGTTCCAGGGGGCATTGTTCCTCTTGTGAGGCCCAGATTCCAGCAGCAGCTGCTGCCCCAAATTCCCCCCACCAGCTTTTCCACACCCTCCTCTGTCGGCCTGTCAGAGCCCCTTTGCTGAGGCCGTGGCACTGTGACAGCCAAACCTGTCACTATTGCCCTGCTCTGGAGCTATATAAAGGTCTCACTCCTGGCTCATTAGTCATCCGACCTGAGGTTCTCAGGTGAAGGACCTTTCAGCATACTGTCAGCTAACACACAGATTTGCAGGGCCGGGGCCCCTGTCCCTTCCCAGTGCAGACATGGCTGTTCACAGGGCTTTGATTCTGGAGGATTCTCAGCCTCAGCTCTATTGACATTTTGGGTGAGATCATTCTTTATTATGGGCAAGGAGGCTGTCCTGGGCATTGTAGGATACTGAGCAGCATCCCTGACCTTTGCCCAGTAGATGCCAGTATGCCAGTAGCAACACCCCCCCCACACCTACACACACACATTAGGACAACCAAAAATGTCTCCGGATACTGCCAACTGTCCCCTTAGCAGGGAAATTATCCTGGGTTGAGAACCACTGACCTAGAGATGAGAGAACCACTGACTAGGATGAGAGAGAGGGGTTCCCTGCTGGTAGAGAGTTTGAGGGTGGTTTAGGGGTGCTGAATTCACCGACCACCCTTTGCCCTTCCTCCTGGTATCTCCTGGCCTACCTGTAGGGAAGAAGGGGAAATTTACAGCCAGGTCTAGGATAGAATGCTCCCTCTGCCACTTGCTAGCTGGATGAGGGAAGGCAAGTGGCTTTTCCTTGTAGAACCTTTCTTTTCTTATCTGTGAAATGGGTTGGGTAAGAATACTGACCCCATTGGGGGAGTTGTGAGGCTGCATTAAGATAATGTTGAACAACAACAACAACAAAAAGATAATGTAGAACAAAATGCAATTTTGTTTTTGCCTTCCTGTTTCCCAGAGTAATCTAGTCTGCCCTTAGATAAAAAGGCAAGACTTTTCTGCTCGTGGCTTTTCTGCTCACTCCTATATGGTCATTTAATCCCCAACACAATCCTAAATCAGTATTTAGAATGGTCATCCCCAAATGGGAGCCCAGCTCAAAACATGTTCTTTGATTTCATGTCCAGTCTCCTATCCTCCCTCAGCTCAGGCCTGCCGAGAGTGTACAGCTATCCTGATCAAATCCCTATAACCACCAACCTGGATGACTCCAAAAATCTCCCCCCAAGTACCTCCCTACTTTTAGCCTTTGGCTTTCTGCAGACTGTCGCCACATGGCCGGCAGTCAGAGGGAACTTTTCGAAGTTGGTTGTCACCACTCGTACTTTTAAATGACCACTCACTCCCCTAAGATAAAGACTCTTCCTAATAGTGAAAGGGAATATAAGGGAAGGGAGAAGAAATGTGTGGGAAATATCAGAAAGAGAGACAGAACATAAAGACTCCTAACTCTGGGAAACGAACTAGGGGTGGTGGAAGGGGAGGAGGGCGGGGGGTGGGGGTGAGTGGGTGACAGGCACTGAGGGGGATACTTGACGGGATGAGCACTGGGTGTTATTCTGTATGTTGGTAAATTGAACACCAATAAAAATTATTTTATTAAAAAAAAGACTCTTCCATCCCTCCTCTTTATAAAGGAATCCCTCCTCTAGATAGAGAGAGGAGGGACCCTTCTTCCCTGCTCTCTTTATCTAGATCAGGGTTTCTCAATGTCACGGTCATGCCATGCATGGCCCTAGAACCTTTTTTCAGGTCTCTGAGGGAGGGTACCTACAAAGGAGGAATAGCAAATGCAGTACCACTGCCTCATTCAGTGCCCATGGCATACATTGCTAATCAATCACAGCACTCTCTAATTGAGCCAGGGTGGCCATGTTACATTGGAGTTGGCAGGGGAGATGAGCTGACATCTTTGACCTCTCCAACATGGTTGGAGGTGGAGGATAAAGTGTGTTGTCATCAGTACTATTGACATTTGGGGCTGGATAATTTTTTGTTGTAGGGAGCTGACCTGCGCATTAGAGGATATTCAGTAGCATCCCTGGCCTTTTCCCACTAGATGCCACCCAGTTGTGACAATCCAAGATGTCTCCAGACATTGCTACATGTCTCCTCAGGGGTAAAATTGCCCCTGTTAGAAAACCACTGGTTTGCTCATGGCTTTTTTTCTGGCTTTTAGGTAAAAGAATGCTTAGGGCTTTATCACACATGTTCTGGACTCCCCCTGGGACCATTCCCAGTCTTTTTTGAATTCAATTTCATTAGTCTATAGTGATCACCTATTATGTGCCAGGGCCAGGAGCCCCGGGGAAGATGAATGAATCCTGGCCTCTGTCCTGGAAGGTTCTAAAGAAAGGGACAGACTGGGATCCCTGGGTGGCGCAGCGGTTTGGCGCCTGCCTTTGGCCCAGGGCGCGATCCTGGAGACCTGGGATCGAATCCCACGTCGGGCTCCCGGTGCATGGAGCCTGCTTCTCCCTCTGCCTGTGTCTTTGCCTCTCTCTCTCTCTGTGTGTGTGTCTGACTATCATAAATTAAAAAAAAAAAAAAAAGAAAGGGACAGACTAACAAGATGATAAAGCAGAATGCAGTGAATGATGCAAGAGGGTGCCATTCAGTCACTCAACAAATACTGAGTGACTACTCTGTGCCAGGTGCTGTGTTGGGTGTTAGGGGATAATGATGAGCAAGATAGACACAGTCTTTGCCCTCTGGAGCTACAGCCCAAGCAGAGTCATGCTCATCAAATAATCAGACAAATAAATATGAAATGCAACTGTGTTAAGTGAGGGAGAGAGGGGCCTGGTGCTGGAGACCTTTATCTGGGAAACTGGGTAAGAATAAATAACTGGGAAACATAAATAAGCTGACATCTTTGATGGTCTACTTAATCTCCCCGCCAACTCCAATTTAGCCTCGCCATTCTGGCTCAATAAGAGGGAGCGCTGTGATTGATTAGCAATGTCTGCCATGGGTACTGGATCGGAGAGTGGTGGTGCATGCCATGTGCCATGTGTTTGCTATTCCTCCTTTGTAGATATCCTCCGAGACAAGACAGAAAAAAAAAAAAATCTGGGGCTATGTGTGTTAGAAGAACAGAGAATTTGGAGGTTGGGACACATAATGGAACAGTTCTATTTCCCCAGGAAAAGCCAGACAGAAAAGCTAGGCTTGCCCTGTTCTCCTAGGTGACTTTGGACAAGGGAACAGGAGCCTAAGGGATTAAGGGGGAGTACATGCTAACATTTCTGCATCCCAGCCAGGGTCCAGGGCATTTGACAAAGGACAAAAATAGATAGGGGAGACAAGAAAGACAAAGAGGGATGGATCACAGAATCTGTTCTGGAATGAAGGTATGAGGCCAACTAGGGCCTCTGAGGTGAGTCACGGTCTTAGAAGGGGAACAGGTCCCAGGGAAGGGAAAGGTTCTGCTTGATACAATGCCCAGAGACTGTCCTCAGGGTGAACGAGTGAGTGTTAATACAAGTTAAGGGAGAAAACCAGGCTAATCTTTCTTCTGAACATAGAGCTGAGACCCCTGGATCAGTGAGGAATGCTTTGGGCTGCAGGTGACAGAAGACCATTAGCAGCAGCTTAAACCAAGAGCGAGTTATTTTTCTCTTATAACAAGGAGTTTGGGAATAGAGAGTCCCATGGTAGTTTGGTAGCTGGACACGATCAGAGATCCTATTTCTTTCCCTTAATGCTTCCAAGAGAGTGGCCACTGATCCAAGTAGCCTGTTGCCTTCTTCTCAAAGAGAGGAATATATTTTCCAGAAGCCTCCAGGGAGTTCTCCATACATTTCATGGGCCAAAACAAGGTAAGATGCCCATGTCTACGCCAAGCCTGGCCATTTTCCTTGAGATCAAAGGCTCTTTGGCCAAATCCTGAACATGATTGAAGTTCTGTTAGCAAGAAAAACAAAAGTGGCAAATGGATTTGGGGTAGTACCAAATACAGTCTACTCACCCCATCCCCTACGAAATAGCTGAAGTAATTTCTCCCAGAAATTTATAGTGGAATACAAGATGTAATGTAACCAGAAGCTTCTCTAGCCAGAGTCTAATTAAATAAGTTCTTCCATTATAGAAATTCTCAGAGCCTTTTAACAATAGCAATTAGTATGTATTGAGTACTGACTACTTGTGAAACATTAGTTGCCTTATTTCTATTATCTCATTAAATCCTTATAATAAATCTATGGGACAAAGGATGTGGGAACTAAAGAAGATGGATCCAGAACTAGAACCCAGGATTCTGATTCTAGACCACTGTGCTAAACCGTATTCCATAGAGCAAACATTTACTAAAGTGGGCAAATTATTCCTCTTTTGGGAAATGCTTTGCCAAGGCTGAAAGCCTGGAAATTTCCTTCATCAAGAATGCTGCTGGCTCCTAGGAGAAAAATTCAGGTTTAAATGCCATGTTCTCATATGGACCTCTCCAAATCAAAGCCTACCCCTGCTTCTCTTTTTCACAATATCCTGTTCTCTCCTGTTAGATCACTTACTACAGTGTTTTTTTTTAAAGATTTTATTTATGTATTTATTCATAAGAGACACAGAGAAAGAGGCGGAGACACAAGCAGAGGAGAAGCAGGCTCCCCGCAGAGAGCCCAATGCGGGACTCAGGACTCAATCTGGACCAAGGATCACACCTTGAGCCAAAGGCAGACGCTCAACCAACCACTGAGCCACCCAGGCGTCCCACTGCAGTGTTAAATTAGGTATTTGAATTTATTTATGGGCTAAGCATCTGTCTTCCCACTAGAATATCAACTCTATGGTGTCTGAGATTTTTGTCTTTTTCTCTATTGTATTCCCAGGACTTAGCATCATGTCCAGCCAACAGTGACTGCTCTGTAAAAATGCCGAGTCACTGAATGAATCTGGCCAATCCATTTACCCTTCCATAACTGAATTGGCATATTCGTTGAAAAGTCTGGGTAAGGGGCACCGTGGTTGGGTGTCTGCCTTTGGCTCATGTTGTGATCCAGGGTCCAGGGATTGGGTCTGTATCGGGCTCCCCACAGGAAACCTGCTTCTCCCTCTGCCTGTGTCTCTGCCTCTCTCTGTGGGTCTTTCATGAATAAATAAAATAAATAAAATCTTTAAAATAAATAAATAAAATTTTAAAAGTCTGGGTAAAAACTGGGTTTGAAATTTTTGTTTTGCGGGGTGGGTTGGATAAAAGAATACACGCTAAACACAAACCTGGAGGAAAACTCTGGACTTGAACTGACTCTAGAGAAACCAGAAGTTTGAAAAAAAAGACCACTGGAGGATTGACTTAGAATTAGGGCTGATTTCCATCAAGGTCAGGCCAGACCAAGTTTTTCAACAGGAGAAATCCATCCATTGTGAGCAATGAACTCTGTCTAAATTAGGACTCGGAGCCAAGGGAAAGGGCCTCAATTCCCTTTTTTTTTTTTTTTTTAAGATTTTGTTTATTTATTCATGAGAGACACAGAAAGAGAGAGACAGAGACACAGGCAGAGGGAGAAGCAGGCTCTATGCAGGGAGCCTGGGACTCTGGGATTATATCCTGGGCCAAAGGCAGGCGCCAAACCGCTGAGCCACCCTGGAGTCCCTGGGCCCCAATTCCTTCTCAGCCCCCCTTCCAGTCTGAAAGGCCTCCAGAGACTTATCTGGTTGCCAGGGGAGAACGTAGGGGCCTCCTCCACCCGGTTACTTTCCAAATTCCCAGGTTTAATTCTTTGAAATGCATCTGGGCCATCCACTGAGCATCGCAGTTCATCACACTTTCCCAGCAGGGGGCGGTGTGACTTTAGGGCTCAGCCCAGCTGGGGCTGCTCTCTGGCAAATTCAGGGAGCAGGAATCTAGAAGGTGAGAGGGACATCTTTTCTCCCCACTGTCCCTCCCAGGCCTGCCAGATCCATCTCATCCACACCCCTTCTGAAAATCAGAAGGGTGAGGACGAAAGTTTTTGTAAAGGAAAACCATTTGCTTGTTTGTATTTCTTTCATTCATTTGTTCATTCATTCCTCCAGGATTTATTGAGCTCCCACTAAGCTCCAAGCAAGCCTTGTTCTAGACTCTCAGAATCAAAAGGGAACAAAATAGACAGAAATACCTGCTCCGGGACCTGACCTGGGTAGGAAGAAGATGGGGAGGAGATCGTAGGTGATGACCATAATAAGTAAGCAAATTACATATTAGGGTAGAAATTATTACGTTCTTCTATGGAATAAAAGGAAATACCATATAGTAAGAGGAAAGTGAGAGAGGTGTGTGTGTGTGTAATTTTAAATAATGTGGTCAGGAAGGGTCCTGGAGAAAATGACATTTGAGCAAAGACTTGGAGGAAGTGGAGGATAGCTGAGGGAGACTATTCCAGGCAGAAGCACTGCCAAGGTCAAGGTCAAGCTGTTTTAAAAAGTGCAAAAGTTTTAAAAAGTGCAAAGTAATATCTACTTACTATGGGAAAATCAGATATTGAAAAAGAAAATGATTACTTGTAATCCCTCTTCTCAGAAATAACTTGGTGTATATTTTTGTGGTCTATTTTTAAGCACATACACAAACAAATGTACATATATGTTCTTTTTTTTAACAAAATGAGTTATTCCATTCATACAGTTTGCTTCATAGCCACTTGTTTGCTCAAGAATATAACCAGAAGATGATTCCATGTCACTAAATATTGATCCACATCATTACTGTACCAGCTGCAGAATGTCCCATTGTATGCCCCATATTTTATTTATTCATATCCTCTTATAATGGGCATTTAGACTGTTTTCCATCTTTCTTTATAAATGGTGATACAGCCACCATTCTTGTAACATTTTTATATTGTCCTAGTATCCAATTATTTCCTTAGGATGCACTTTTACAAGTGGAAATGCTGGCCTTAAGTTGTGCACCTTTTGAAAGCTGTTATACATGGGATCTATGTGTTTGTCAAGAAGGCATATGAGAGGGCTTCAGGGGGACCCTATGGTGGCCTGAAGATGTGCTCCTTGGTGTGAAATCGCCTTTTCTGAAGAGAAATAAATATCCTGCAGGAGGGTTTGTCTCCAGGGGCTGGCCATATGGGTAATTTTTATTTTAATTTTCTTCTTTACACATTTCTATATTAATTTTTTTCTATATTGGGCATGAATTGCTTTTTATATTAGTTTTTCTCACAAGAGCAATATTTGCTTCTTATAAAAGCCAAACACAGGAGAAGTGTGGAAAGTAGAAAGGGAAAGGTCCTATCTCTGCAGAAGTCGCCACAACCAATTTTATGGGTCCAGCTTCTAGACAGGGTCCAACCCTTGTTCACATTTCTGATTCTACTGACATATCTCTCTCACCTGTGCTCACTCTGCTCTAGTCACTCTGGCCTTCTTGCTTTTCCTCAAGGACACCAAGCTCATTTGGCCCCAGGGCCTTTGCACCAACTGTTCTTGCTGTCTGGAGCCCTTCTCTCAGATCTTTGCATAGTTAGCTCTTTGTCCTCAACACATCTGAGCCCAAATGACCCCTCCTGAGAGAGAGGCCCTCCTGACCCCCAGAGTAAAGAAGTCCTCCTCTGACTCAGACATCACCTTGCTTACTTTCTTCTTTTTTTTTTTTTTAAGATTTTATTTATTTATTCATGAGAGACACACAGAGAGAGAGAGAGAGAGGCAGAGACACAGGCAGAGGGAGAAGCAGGCTCCATGCAAGGAGCCCGATGTGGCACTCAATCCTGGGTCTCCAGGATCACACCTCGGGTTGTAGGCGGTGCTAAACCGCTGAGCCACCAGGGCTGCCCCTTACTTTCTTCTTAACACACATGGGAATCAGAACAGATCTTGTTTTATTTATTTATTTTTTGCTTCCTTATTTTCTGTCTCCCCTGTTAGACTAGAAGTTCCTTATAGGCAAGCATTTTTGTCTGTCTTGTCTACCATGGGACAGTGGCTGGCACACAGAAGGTGTTCATTAAACATTTATGAATGCTATTGAATGAGTGGACATACATAAACATGCATATGCTGAAAAACTAAATGGAGAACTCTTACAACTCAACAACACAATGATAAATAACTCAATTTAAAAATGGGCCAAAGACTTGAATAGACATGGCCAGAAGCACAAGAAAAGATACTCAACATCATTAGTCATTAGGGAAATGCAATCAAAACCATAATGAAATCCCACTTTACAGTCATTAGGATGGCTATTAAGAAAAAAGAACCCAGAAAAGAAGAAGTGTTGACAAGAACATGGAGAATTTGAAACCCTTGCAAATTGCTAGTAGTAATGTAAAATGGTATATAACTGCTGTAGGAAACCGTGTGGCATTTCCTCAAAAAGTCAAACAGAATTGCTATGTGACCCAGTCCCACTCGTAGATGTAGACCTAAAAGAAATGAAAACAGGTACTCGGACAAAATCCAAACACAGACATTCGTAGGAGCTCTATTTGCGATAGCCAAAAGGTGGACACAGCCCACATGTCCAGCAACGAGAAATGGACAATGTGCTATACCCAGACAATGGAATATTATTCAGCTTTAAAAAAAGAATGAAGCATGACACCCTCCATGGATGATCTTTGAAAACGGGAAGCCAGTTATAAAAGGTCCATACTGTATGATCCCCTTTATATGAAATATCCAGAATGAGAAAGGCCACAGAGACAGAAGGCAGATGGGTGGTTGCCGGGGGCTGGCGGCGGGAATGACCAGTTAACGGTGCGCGCTTCCTTTGGGATGATGACAATGTTTTGGAATTAGACAGAGGCAAGGATTGCAACAACCTTGTGAGTGTGCGAAATGCTACTGAGTTTTTCCACTTTAAAAATGGTTAATTTTATGTTTTGTGAATTCTACCTCGTTAACAAAGAATACTGTCATAACAATAATCAATCAATCAATCAAATTAAGATCATGTTACACATTAAAAAAAATCACACGGACTCATTTAAAACGTGTCTGCTCGCTTTCTTCACTTAATATATCTTAGATATTGTTCTCTAAGGGGCTCCTTTGGTCTTTGTAATGGAGATTTCCATTGTGCAGAAGTCCTGAGTTATTGATCTGATCCCTTGTGGACGGACAGCCGGGGGTTTTGCCATTATTAACAATGATGCACGGAGCATTTTCTTGAGGGCACGATCAGACCGAGCATGGCTGGGGAGGTAGCCGACTTCAGCAGCAGCCCTGCCTGCGTGCTCTGCCTACCTAGCACAGGGCTTCACCTCAGGGCTTGTCCAGGAAGGAGGGACAAAAGGAAGAAATGGACCAGAGAAAGGCGTGAGATGGGAGATGTCGGGAGAGGAAGGACAGAGCAGACCGCGGTCCCCGGGGGGCGTGGGAGATAGGCAGCCTGGGCTTGAGCCCGCTCTGTACCTCCTACCTCCTACCTCTACCTCCTACCTCCTACCTCTGTGCCTCCTACCTGTCAGACTACGGGCAGCACACTTAGCCTCTTGGAGCCCAGGTGTCCCTATCTGTCAAGCAGGTGCAATCACCGTCCCCGCCTCATGGCATTGTGAAGCTTAAGTGACCAAGTTCTGCAAGCGTATTGTACAGGGCTGGACATGTGGTAGGTCTTTAGAAGTAGTGGCTAATATTCATGTTGGTGTTATTTCTAGTACTGTTGCTATTTTACCTCTATGAGTGGCTAGGGAGAAGTCTAATGTACCCATTTTACAGATAAAGAAGTTGAAGGAAAAGGCCACCAGCTGGGTCACATAACCTATAACACACACGCGGCAAGGAAGAACTCATTCAGGAATGCACCACATTCCCAGACTCCTTCAGCTTCTCCCACAACATCCTTCCTAGCCTTGATGATCTACCCCAGATGTCCAGGATGGGAACTCCCAAGCTCTCCTAGGCAGCCAGCATCAGGTATCCAGAGAACAAAGAACCAGGCTGCTCAAAGAAAGTTGGCATCTGGAGGCATGGCTTGACCATCTCTACTCAGGGGAGTTGTATGTCACAGGTTTGAGGCTTGAAGAAGCATCAGAAAGCAGTGGGGCAGATGCTCTAGCAGGAGCCCAGTGCCATGGACAGGCAAGGCAAGGGGCAGTGAATGAGATCGTGGATCCTCGGGTACCTTACTCCACTGGCCCCAGATGCTGGAAGACCTGAGGAGGGCTAGTAAGTGAGCTGTGTGGATTACAGGACTGTGATCCAAGACTCTCCTCCAAGGATATTTCTGGGCAAGACGACTTCGCCCAAGACAACTTTAGGGTCTGCCGAGACTTCAGCAGATGTTTCATGATGTGTTTTGAGATCCACAGATGAGAACAGCCGTGGGATTCATAGGAGTGTTTTCATTTTCCAGCCAGAACTACATCTGTGATTTTCTGTAGTTGTTAAAAAAAAAAAAAAAAAAAAAAAAAGGTTTGCCTAAAATTTTCTGATAGGAGTAATATATAGCCAAATAAAGGTTAGAAAACGCAGATGAGTCTAAAGAAGAAAAAAAGTTGTCTTGAGCTCCCCCACCCAGAAATGAGCATGGGTAACATTTCTTCTAGACCTCTAATGTATTCAGACACATGCACTCCTCCGCCCCCATACTGTACATACACTTCTTATTCTGCATCTTTTTACACTTAAAATATGTCACGAACACCTCTGCATGTCAATAAATATAGCAGAATGTATCCTTTTTAAAGGTTGTACTGTAGTCTATGGATGTGCCGGCATTTCTTCGCAGACCCCCTCTTCCTGGACCTCTAGGCTGATACAAATTTTTGCCTGATTATAAGTCATTCTCTGTTGCTATCCTTGTATCTTATCTACTTCTTTAGAATTAATTCCTAGTAGTACAATTGTGGGGTAATGGCACTTTCTAAAGGGATTTGATGCATAGAACCAAACTGCCTTCCAGAAAGATGCTAATTTACACACTCACCAGCTGTACATTATCCCACACCCTCACTAAAACTGCTTACTTGAGAGCTTGAATATATTTCCAAAGTGCTTTTTAGCCATTTTGATTCCCCTCCTCCTCTTCATCCTTCTTGTATTGCATTTCAGGTTTCTGTCACTTTCCCACATTAAAAAAAAGGCAATATATTACAGTTATTTTTTCCAAATACATTGCAAATATTTTCCCAGTTTTCTGTGTCTTTAACTTATTTTATTTCATTTTTATTGTAAAATATTCATGTATAAAATTTACCATTGTAATCATATTTTCAAAGATTTTATTTATTTATTCATGTGTGACACAGAGAGAGAGGCAGAGACATAGGTAGAGGGAGAAGCAGGCTTCCTGCGGTGAGTCTGATGCAGGATTTGATCCCAGGACTCCAGGCTCACGAGCTGAGCCAAAGGCAGACACTCAACCACTGAGCCACCCAGGTGTCCCCATTGTAACCATTTTTAAATGTGCAGCTAAGGGGCATTAAGTGCATGCATCCACATGGCTATGCAGCCATCTCCACCATCCATCTCAGGAACTTTTTCATCCTTCCCAACGAATCTTTATACCCATTAAACACGAACTCCCAATCCCTCCCTTCCCTCAGCCCCTGGTAACTTCTATTCTTCTTTCTGTCTCTCTGACTTTGACTACTCTAGAAACCTCATATAAGTGGAATCATACAGTATTTGTCCTTTTGTGACCGCATTATTTCACTTAGCATAATGTCTTCAGGGCTTATCCATGCTGTAGCATGTGTTAGAGCTTCCTTCCTTTTTAAGGCTGGGTAGTATTTCACTGTATGGATACACCACACTTTGTTTATCCTTTCATGCATCGGTGAACTGTGGTGGTTAGAAATAATGCTAATATGAACATGGATGTAGAAACATGTGTCTGAGTCCCAAACATCTGTCTGCATCCCTAGCTTTCAGTTCTTTTGTATATATGCCCAGAAGTAAATGTCCTTAACTTTTAACTTTGCCTCTTAATTGTATGACTTTTTTTTCACATGCAGAAGTTTTCCATTTTGAAGTATTCAGAAGTATTTATCTATTAAACTTTTCTTATTGCTTTGACTCTATATTATTTTTTAAATACCTCTAGGTAAGGACTCTGTTTATTCATTACTATATAACAAACTACCCCATAATGTAGGGAATTGAACAAACAGTAATCATTTATACCACTCATGAATCAGCAATTTGGACAGGACCCAGTGGGGTTAGCTTATATTTGCTCCAAAGGGCTTCAGCTGAGGTAGCTCATTGGGAGGTAGGCAGATCCACTCCTAACAAGGCTCACTCATATGGCTGGCATCTTTTTTTTTTTCTTTTTTTTTTTTTTTTAGAGGGAGTTTGAGAGAGAGCAAGAGCAGGGGGAAGGAGAAGCAGACTCCTCGCTGAGGAAGCCCAGGGTGGGGTTCGATCCCAAGACACTGGGATCATGACCTGAGCTGAAGGCAGACGCTTAACCGACTGAGCCACCCAGGTGCCCCAGGGCTGATGTCTTGGTGCTGTTAGCTAGGTGCTCAGTCAGGGCACTAGACTGAAGATGTTGATTCCTTTCTATATGAACCTCTTCAAGCGCCACTGGGACTTCCTCACATGATGGTGGCAGGGTTAAGGCTGGGCTTGGGAGCCCAAGAGATCAAGGCAGAAATGTATGGTATTTCAGTGACTTAGCTTCAGAAGTCAGTGTCATTTTTGTTGTACTTCATTTGTCCAGGTAGTCCTAAAAGCCAACCTGAGTTCAAGGGGATAAGACATAAATTCCACCTGTTGAGAGAAGAGTTGCAACATTCTAGAAAAGCATATGAAATGGGAAATATTGTTGCAGCCATTTTTGGAAAACATAATCTTCCAGGTTTGCTCTCGGGCCACAATAATTCACATCCCTCTCATATGCAAAATACATCTCTCCAAGATTTCCCAAAAGTTTTATCCCATTACAGGGTCAGGCTCAGTACCAAGACACAGGATCTTGTTAGCTTAATCAGGTCCATGCACAGATGAAACTTCCCAAATATAACGCCTTGGGTACAGCTCCTTGAGTACCTTTCTTTTTGGCCTGTGAACTAAAAAGCAAATCATCTGCCTCCCACACCCAATATACAATGGGGGGCAGGGCAGGCATAGGATAAGTGATATGGACATCATTGTTCAAAGAGGAAGAAATTAGGCCTTTCACGAATATGGTGCCAAAGGTGAAGAAGGAAGCCCCTGCCCTTCTCAAAGCCAAAGCCAAAACAAAGGCTTTGAAAGCTAAAAAAGCGGTGCTGAAAGGCATGCACAGTCACACAAAAAAAGAAGATCCACACATCACCTACATTCCGATGACCCAAGACTCTGCATCTCCAAAGGCAGCCCAAATATCCTCGAAAGAGCGCCCCCAGGAGAAACAAGCTTGGTCACTATGCCATCATCAAGTTCCCCCTGACTACTGAGTCATCCATGAAGAAAATAGAAGACAACAACACACTTATGTTCATTGTGGATGTCAAGGCCAATAAGCACCAGATCAAACAGGCTGTGAAGAAGCTCTGCAACACTGATGTGGCCAAGGTCAACACCTTGACAAGGCCTGTTGGGGAGAAGAAAGTGTATGTTTGACTGGCTCCTGGCTATGATGTTTTGGATTTTGCCAATAAAATTGGTATCAACTAAACTGAGTCCAGCTGGCTATAAATCTAAATCTAAATTTTTTTCACCATAAAAAAAACCCACAAAGAATGAGAAATTGGGAGGTATATAGCAATCCATAGCAATTCTGAATCCAGCTGGGCAGATGTCTCCAATTCCTTGATTAGGACACAGTATTGCTTGCTGATGGCCAGTATGATTCTGAGCCATCCTTCTTTTTCCATAAAATATAGCCCATGTTTGCAGCTAAGTGGTTTTCTCAGCTTGCTTCCTACGCAAAGAAGGTTTGGAATCCAAAGACCTCATTTTATTTTGCGCTGTTTCTGTTCCTTTTAGTCCCAGCTGGCACTGCTTCCACCAGAACAATTCTATTAAAAACTCTGTGGGTTTTCTACAAATCTTATTGAGAGTCACACCGTTAAAGAAAAGCCAAAATAGCAAATCACCTCAAGATAAATCCTTCTTTACTTTGGGCTCCCACTGAGGCCACTGCCTTTAAGGTTCTTAGAAGCCTAAGCTTTGCTCAGTGTCAGTATTGTAGCCAATGAGGTTTTTCCAAGGAGTGATTATTGCTAATTCAAAGATTCTTAGAAGCCTAATTGTACAGAGAAAAGTATCTGGGAGGCACGGCCTTTATCCCTAAAGGGGTTCTTGTCTACTTGAAAGGTTCTATAAGGTGCTGCTTTGTATCTTTCTGGTGTCTTAACCAAGGAATTTATAGTCCCAACCTGGATTTGATATTTGGTTTGAGGCTCTTCTTTTCATCTTCCCTCCTTCATCCCTTTCTTTACATTATTCCTTTTTTTCTTTACTACATCTCTTACCTCTCCTTTTACTAAGTCAAATTTATTGAGGTGTACTTTACATATAGTAAAATCCAGCCTTTTTTAGGGATACAGTTGTATACATTCTAATAAATGCATACAATTATATAACTACCACTACAATTCAAGTAGAGGGTATTTCATCACCCTAAAAAGTTCTATTACACCTCTGGAGTTGCTTCCATTACCCATTCCAGCCCTGAAATCCCTTTTATCTTTTCTTTGTATTTTTTAAAATATTTTTAAGTATTCTCTACACCTAACATGGGGCTCAAACTCATGACCCTGAGATCAAGAGTCACATGCTCCACCAACCAACCCAGCCAGACATTCCATCCCTCTTTGATTTTCTGTCCCTCTAGTTCTGCCTTTTCCAGAATGCCATATGATGGGAATGATGTCGTATGTAGGTGAGTAGAATTCCATTGCATGGATATTCCATGATTCTTTTATTCATGCACCTGTTGATGGATATTTGGCTATTACAAATAAAACTGCTATGGCATTAGTACGCAAGTTTTTGTATCGATACATGTCTTCATGTTGGTTTCCTATAATTGCTTTAACAAATTACCACAAATGTAGTGGCTTAAAACAACACAAATTTATTATTTTATAGTTTTGAGGGTCAGAAGTCCAAAATGGGTTTCACTAGGCTAAAATCAAGGTGTCAGCACGTCTGCATTCCTTCTGGAGGTTCTAGAGGAGAATCTGTCCAACTTGCTTTTTCCAGCTTCTAGAAGCCACCTGAAAAAAAAATTTTTTTAAATTTTTTTTAAAGCTCATTGGCCCCTTCCTCCATCTTCAAAGGCATAAGCACTACTCAAGTCTTTTCACATGGTGTCACTCTGACATGTACTCTTCTGCTTTGCTCTTTCACTTACAGTGACCCTTGTGATTACATTGGCCCCACCTGGATAATCCAGGCCAATCTTCCTGTCTCAAGATCCTTAGCTTAATCATACTTGTAAAGTACCTTTCGATACGTAATGTAACATGTTTATAGGTTCTGAGGATTTGGGTGTGGACATCTTGGGGCAGAGGATTATTGTGCCTCCCACAGCTTTCTTTGGTTTGTTTTGTTTTTCTGTTGGGTAAATAGGGGCAGAATGGCTGGATCATATGGCAGGCGTATACTTAACTTTTTAAGAAACTGTCAAACTGTTTTCCAAAGTGGTTGTACTATTTTGCATTCCCATCAGCTCTGTGTGAGAGTTCTGGTTCCCTCTGCATCCTTGCCAACATTTGGAATGGTCAATAAATTAGATTCCAAAGGCTTCTGTAACAAATTGCCAGAGGGACACCTGGGTAGCTCAGTGGTTAAGCGTGTCTGCCTTCAGCTCAGGGCATGATCCTGGAGTACCTGAATTGAGTCCCACATCAGGCTCCCCGCATGGAGCCTGCTTCTCCCTCTGCCTATGTCTCTGCCTCTCTTTCTGTGTCTCTCATGAATAAATAAATAAAATCTTAAAAAAACAAATTGCCACAAACTGGGTGGCTTAAAACAACAGAAATGAATTCTCTCACAGAACTGGAAGCTAGAAGTTTGACATCGAGGTGTCTTTACATGGCCTTCTTAAGGACACCAGTCATTGGATTTAGGGCCTATCCTAATCCAGTATGACCTTGCTTTAATTAATTATATCTTCCCAAATTAGGGCACATTCTGAGGTTTCAGTGGACATGCATTTTTTTTAGACATGCATTTTTGAGGGACACTACTCAACCCAATACAGTCTTTTGAATTTAGCCATTCTAATAGATATTGTAGTAGTGTCTCACTGCATTTTTAATCTGCATTTGCCTAACAACTAGTGATGCTGAGTATCTGTTCATGTGCTTATTCGCTATTGTACATTTCTTTGGTGAAATGTCTGTTCAAGTCTTTTGCCCAGTTCAAAAATTGAGTGGTTTATTTTCATATTATTTAATTTTGAAAGTTCTTTGTATATTGTGTGTACAAGTCCTTTTTCAGATATGTGACTTCCAAATATTTGCTCCTAGTCTATGACTTGCTTTTTCATTATTTTAATGCTGTTATTCAAAGAGAAGAAATTTTAAAATTTCATAAAGTCTAATTTACCAATTCTTAAATGGTTCACACTTTTAGTGTTATATTTAAGTAATCTTTGCTTAGCCCAAGGTCACAAAAACGTCTCTTGCCTCAGGACATTTTATAGTTTTATATTTAGGCCTAAGAACCATTTTTAGTTTATAAATATTATATATATATATATATATATATGGATGAGGTATAGAATGTCTTCTATCACCTGACCATTTCTATTCAACTTTGTACTGCAGGTTATGCTTTGATAAGGCAAAGACAAGAAATAAAAGACATTATATTGGAGAAGTAAAATTTGCAGAGGACATGATCACCAACATAAAAAAATCTGATGGAAGCTTCCAAAAAAGCTGCTAGAACTGGTAAGTTTAGCAAGGTTGCAGGATACAAGATCATTATACAAAAATCAATTGCATTTCTTTATACAAGCAATAAACAGTTGGAAATAGGAACTTTAAAAAACATGCCATTTACAATAACATCAAAAAATAAGAAATATTTAGGGATAAATCTGATAAAAGATGTACAAGGCTCAAACTGAAAACTGCAAAATACTGCCAAGAAAAATTTTAAGAGACCTAAATAAAAGGAGAGATATAGCTTGCTCATGGGTCAGAAGCTTCAATATTGTTGAGATGTCAATTCTCAAATTGAGCTATAAATTTAATACAATCCTGATCAGAATCATAGCAGGCTTTTTGTAGAAACTGCCAAGCTGATTCTAAAATTCATATGGAAATGCAAAAGACCTAGTATAGTCAAAATAAGGTTGAAAAGGAATAACAAAGTTGCAGAACTAACATTACCTGATTTCAAGACATAAAACTATGGTATTGAAGACAGTGTGGTATTGGTACAAGGACAGACACAGAGATCAATGAAACAGAATAGAGTCAGAGATAGACCCATATATAAATGCACAAATGATTTTTAACAAAGGTGCAAAAGCAATTCAGTAGAGAGCAGATAGTCTTCTGCCCGTTCTAAATTGTGTTGTTTTATAATAAAATTGAAGTTTTTAAAAATAGAGTTTCAAGAATTTTTTTAAATAATTTATTTATTTATGATAGTCACAGAGAGAGAGAGAGAGAGGCAGAGACATAGGCAGAGGGAGAAGCAGGCTCTATGCACCAGGAGCCCAACGTGGGATTTGATCCCGGGTCTCCAGGATCGTGCCCTGGGCCAAAGGCAGGCGCTAAACCGCTGCACCACCCAGGGATCCCTCAAGAATTTTTTTAAATCCACTTATCCTGGTTATCAATTCTTCTTAAGATGTTTTTTGCAAATACTTTTTCCCAGTATGTAGCTCCTTGGCTTTTCATTTTCCTAACAGTGCCTTTGAAAGAGCAGAAAGTTTTAAATTTTGATGAAGTCCAGTTTACCAGTTTTCTCTTAATGTGTGTTTTTGTGTCCTATATAAGCAATCTTAAGTCACAAAGATTTTCTCTGATACCTTTAGGTTTTACATTTAGGTCTATGATCTATTTCAAGTTAATTTTTGTATAGACATGTGCTGTTTTCTTTTTTCTTTCTTTCTTTCTTTTTTTTCTTTTCTTTTCCTTTTTTTTTTTTTTTGCATGCGGATATCCAGTTGTTCTAGCACTATTTGTAGAAAAGACTATCCTTTCTCTATTGAATTGCCTTTGTACATTGGTTGAAAATCAATTGACCACATATGAGTGGTCTATTTCTGGGCTCTCTATTCTGCTCCATTGATCTATGTGTCTGTTCTTTCACCAGTACCACACTGTCTTGATTACTGTAGCTTTATAGTAAGTCTTGAAATCAGGTAATAAAAGCCTGAGGTCTTTTCTCAGTTGGAGAAAATTTTTTGTCATCCAGAGAGGCTGGGAACGAGAAATGCTTTTGTTTGGGGGCCCAGCAGGCCCTGGATCCTTTATTTATATATTTATATATCTATTTATCTATTTATATATATATTTATATAAAATATTTATATATTTTTAAAGATTTTATTTATTTATTCATCAGAGAGAGAGAGAGAGAGAGAGAGAGGCAGAGACACAGGCAGAGGGAGAAGCAGGCTCCATTCAGGGAGCCCGACGTGGGACTCGATCCCAGGTCTCCAGGATCACATCCTGGGCTGAAGGCGGCGCTAAACTGCTGAGCCACCAGCGCTGCCTGCTCCTTTATATTTAATAGTTGTTCTTTGGACATCTTTCTCCTTTTGCACTTATTATAGGTAGTAAGAAAAAGCCAGATGACACTTTCAATATTCTGCTCTACCATGGAGATCATTACATACGTTTTCTCTTTTCCACATTACTGCAGGTGACCATCTTTCTGCCACCACAAGGTTTCCCTTTCTCTCAGTATCAAACGACATTTTCTTCAAGTTCTCACTGACATCCTCCTCAAAGCTCTACAGGCTTTTAGTATCTCCAAGGCCCTGGGAAGATCCCATATGTGTGTTTGGGCTCAGATTCTCTTGTGCAGCTGAGGTCAAGAGGAACTAGAGCTGGGCCAGCAGGGGACATTTCTCTCCTCATCATGGAGTCCCAGGGCCTCTCCATGTGGTATCTCCACATAGGCTGGTTGGGACTTCCTTCCTGCATGGCTATCTTAGAGCAGCCAGACTGCTTAAGAAGCTGAAAGTTCAAGCGTGTGAGTGTTCCGCTTCCCAAGGAAGAAGCTACACCATCTTTTATGATCTTGGAAATGACCTGTGGATAGAAGTCACTTTACCCTGGTATATGGACCCAAACTATCACAAGCTCCCCCACAATTCAAGGGGAGAAGACTGACTCCACCTATTGATGGGGCAGTGTTGAGCTTCTAGAAGACATCTGGCAATAAGAGATATTTTTGTGGCCGTCTTTGCAAAATACAATCTGACATAATAAGGAAACCCCTCATTGATGAAAATTTCTGTATGCCAAATTAAAAAAAAACCTCTCATACCTGATAATTATTTAATGCATTTCCTCATTTTGTCTTTCTTGAGACTTCCTTTGGGGATTCAGGTATCAAAACCAGTGGGATGTTGGAAGTAGCTTACACAAGCTCCTAAAAGCCAATTGTAAAATTTTTAGGAATTCTGCATGCTGGTTGTTAAACACAGCAATTATTTTAAATTACATTATATAATCTCACACTGGAATAGATTAAATTAAAAACAGGTAAAAAAATATGCAACCCTCATTACTTTCTAATTATTTTATAAATTTTGCTATTACCTATGCTCTTGAGGTGACGTAGTCTGTTGTGTCTTTACTGCGGAACCACTGCACAACAATGTGCCAGTGCACAGTCCATGTTCAGTGACTTTGCCCTGGTAGCTTGCCTTTGGCCACAGTGGGAACTTTTCCACCACGGAAATTGGCAGTTGCTACAAATTAGGGCTTTGTGTGTTTGCTCGCCTACCCCTAAAAACAGACAGAGAAAATGTTAGTGCAGATTAAACTTTGAAGTGGGTTGTGTTGGGGGTCCCTGGGTGGCTCAGCAGTTTGGCGCCTGCCTTTGGTCCTGGGCATGATCCTGGAGTCCTGGGATCAAGTCCCACATCGGGCTCCCTGCATGAAGCCTGCTTCTCCCTCTGCTTCTCTCTCTCTCTCTCTCTGTGTGTCTCATGAATAAATAAATAAAATCTTAAAAAAAATAAAGTGGGTTGTGTTGTATGCACCAAAAACTGGGAGAATATTCTCCTGGTATTCAAAAACTATTATTTAATGTAGTTGCTTAAGTCATTGATGGATGAATGAAGTTCTAACATCTGTGTTCATTGTTCCACTGTCATCTCATCCATTAATGTAAATGGAAAATCAACGAACATTCATCTCAGAACTACATTCATGGCTGGAGTATATACCACTCCATTTGTCAGATCATGATGGATTTACAGCCTCAGGTGGACAGTGGATACAGAGTTTGGCAAAAATCAATGAAATGTTATCATTTATGACAAAATATAGTATATGTTACAAATATTATCAGTAGCTTTTGTGCTACACATCCTTTATATTCATAAAATTTATTATTAAAAATGCACATATATGCATGCATATATTATTTTAGGAGATCCTGTTGTCACCATCTACCACTGATCACATCCTAACATGGAAAGAATAACTTTCAGTAACAGAGAAGTTGGTGTCAGAAATTATAACAGCTAATGTTCATTGAGTGCTAGCTCTGTGCCAGGGGCTATTCTAAGTCCTCCAAGTGCCTTATTTCATTTTATCCTCACGACCCCCTGTCGTGGGCACCATTTTAATATCAAACAACTAAGGCGGAGAGAGAGGCAGAGTGACTTGCCCAAGGTCACACAGCTGATAAATGACAGAGCCAGGACTTGAAGCCATGGAGACTGGATCCAGAGCCTGTGTTCTTACTTCCAGCTCTCTGCTGCTTCTCCAGGGGCAGGGTGCTAAGTGTCTTGCAGAGTCATAAAATCATTGTAATGATTCCAGTGACAATACCAACAGCTGACTTTTTCAGAATCAAATACTTACTTTGTACCAGGCTTGATGCTAAGTGATTTCCATGTCTTGTCATGCAATTCCCAAACATCATCCGATTTCTGCTGTCATCCCCATTTTGTAAGGGAGGAAACTGAGACACAGAGATTAAGATCTCTTGACCAGGAATTGGTGGACTGGGACTGGAACCCTAGGTCTGTGTGAATTTAGGGCCTGGGCTCTGTACCACACATTGTTAGCCTGATCTCAGGCTATCTAAAAATGATACACCCTCAAATAGAAAAGCTGGAGGAAACATCAGAGAGCTCAGAATCCCATTTCAACCTTGACCACGGTTCTGGGATGCATTTCTTTTTTGGAACATCTGCCTGTTGGGGTTAATCTGGAGCAGAGGCCAGGCTTGCCTAACAAAATTGAGATTCAGTGATACAGAGCTTTGGTTTTAAGAGCTGCACAAACTCAGCCGGGTCCTTCTGTCCACTGTCTCTGTCTCCAGCTGCCTCAGCGCAAGGAGCAGTTACAGAGGCAGAGAGAACACAGTGGGGCGGGGCCACAGGGAGGAAAGGTGAATCTCAGCGCAGGTGGGGAGGGCTGGAAGCAGTGAGGCAGAGAGAGGCGCGAGCCTTTATTAATTAATTAAGGGAGGGATGTAAAGTAGGACGGAATACACAGAGGAAGCCACTGCTCCGTCTTGAATTTATGGGTCACTTTTCTGGTGGCAGTTCAGGTTGCCCCAAAGAGAATAGTACCTCGGTCCATTGCCTCCTGACAAGCAAAAGCGGCCTCCAAGGCAAAGTGGAATGTGCCCCGTCCTGGCCTGTAATCAAAAGCATTCCCTCCCCGGATTCCATGGACTGGCCTTAGCTATGTGGAGTGGTCATGGTGGGCTGCTCTGGAGCCACACTGCTGGTTCCAATCTTGACTGTGCTGGTACCTGCTGTGTGACCTCAAGTGAGTGAGTTGACCTCTCTGTGCCTCAATACTTCCCTTGTGAAATGGTAATAACTTCCTCATAGGTTGCAATAAGAATTAAATGCTTGAAATATGCCAGATATACAGTTAGCATTCAACAACTGATGGTTATTATGTACTAATAAAGGATGGGGGTCTTGGTGCTGAGAAGAAGAAAGGTGCCTCAGTTTACCATGGATTCCACATTTGACCAACTGCCAGTTGGGAAGGGAGGGGCAGTGGTAGTATCAGGTGCCACTAATAAAAGAAATGTTGTGGGGGGAGTTATGGCATGCACTTGGTTGCCGACTGACAGCACACCTCTCTTTTCTTCCTTGCAAGAGGTAACCTCTGAGGGATTCTGGGAAGTTTATTTTCCCTAATAAGAGGAAAAGATGTTATAGAAGAATCTCTCTGCTCTAAGACTTTAGTTATTTCCTCCTCTGAATGCAGTTGTGTGAGGATGTGACGCTTGCAGCTGTGGCAGCTATTTTGTGACCATGAGGGGAAGACCAAGAAAATAACACAGACACTAGTCCAGAGCCCTGAGTATTTGCCATTCTCCAAACCAACTCTGGGAGCCTTCATCTCCAGATTCCTTGTTATATAAGAAAAACCAACCCCTGTTCATTTAAGCCAAGATTTGGCAAATGTTTTCTATAAAGGACCACACAATAGATTTTTTTTTTTAAGTGGGCTCCATGCCCTGTGTGGAGCCCAATGCAGGGCTCAAACTCATGACTGTGAGATCAAGACCTGAGCTGAGATCAAGAGTTGGACACTTAATTAATGGAGCCACCCAGATGCCCCAAACATAGTAGCTATTTCAAGTATGAATTTGTGGGCCATATGGTCTCTGTTGCAATGATTCAGCTCTGTTGAATCATGAAATCAGCCATAGACAGAACAAAGGGATGTGACTGTGTTCCAATAAATCTTTATTTTCAGAATTTCACGGGGGCCACAAATTTACCCTGTGATGCCAACCTCTATATTTATCCATGTTTCCTGAATTTACTGTTCTTTGAACCCAAAGCATTTTTTAAAATTTTTATTTATTTATTTGAGAGAGAGAGAGAGAGAAAAGCAAGCACAAGCAGGGGGAGGGGCAGAGGGAGAAGCAGACTCCCCGCTGAGAAGGGAGCCCAATGTGGGAGCCCAGGACCCCAGGATCATAACCCAAGCCAAAGGCAGACACTTAACCAACTGAGCCACCCAGGGGCCCTGAACCCAAAGCATTTCTAACAATATATATTAGCTGCCTTGGAGGGTAGTCTCCCACCCCAAATGCAGCTGTGTTCACAGGCCTTCACTGCCACTTGTACTTACAAGTTTCTAATAGACTTATTTGTATATCAGTTAATTTTCTTCTACCAGTATTTCTTCCTTTCTTTCTTCCTGCCTATCACAAACTTCTGTTGAGCACCTGCTACGTAACAGAAACTGTTCAAATGCTGAGGTTACAATAGGGAATGTTGGATCCTGCCCTTAGGGACCTCTCTCATTATATAACAATGGGAATCCAGAAAGGCTTCCCAGAGGAGAAGCTAATTTAACTCCAAAGGATGAGTAGGAGTTGAAAAAGTGAAAGGCAAAGAGAGCGTGTGGGGTTGGGGAAGTAGAACATTCTAGGCAAAAGTCCTCAGGTAGGAGGAGACCTGGCACACACATGGCTAGAATGGGGAGAGTAGAGACTGGCAGAGAAGAGCCTACAGAGATCATGTGGGGCCAGATCACCTGGATCTGCAGGCCACTGGCTTTCATACTGAGTGGGATGGAGCTCTTGGAGGCCTATGAATACAACAGGACAGCAACTTATTGATGGCAGTTTAAGCCAGGAAGGGAGCAGGGGAGTTGGAGAGGAGATGGCCTTAACAGGTCTGAGAGTAGGTGGAACTTGAGAGGGTGGATGAAGGAGGCATCAAAGATGACAGGCAGGGCTCCGATTCTTGACTATTTGGTTTCATCTCTAAGGAAGTAGTGATATAGCAGAGGGGAATTCAGAAAAGTGTTTTTGAGACCTTTATGTAGTGGCTTTATCAGAAGGAAAGAAGTAAGCAACAGAAAGGAGCTCAGGATTCTGCTGTATTACCAAACTTTGAATTGTGTTTGTCCTGGAAAGTTAACTGAATTAATTGGACTTCAGCACAATTATCTTAATTTACAGCATTAGGGAAAATCTATAAATGTCAAGATGTGCAGTACAGGAATGTAATGGGGATTGTCAAAGAGGCTACTATATCTGCAGTATTCTCCACTATCCATCAGAGAGGTGCGCTGTCTAAAGACTCTGGGAGGACTTAGCCCAGGAGCTGTGGGAGAACTAGAAAGGGATCAAAAAATGACAGGAACCGTGTACGTGCCAGGCAATCTCTGTTCCAAACGTTCTACCTGTTTTTATTTTTTTAAAGATTTTATTTATTTATTCATGACACACACACACATACACACACACACACACACAGGCAGAGACACAGGCAGAGACACAGGCAGAGGGAGAAGCAGGCTTCCAGCAAGGAGCCCGATGTGGGACTCGATCCCGGATCCCAGGATCATGCCCTGAGATGAAGGCAAATGCCCAACTGCTGAGCCACCCAGGCGTCCCCCTACCTGTTTTTAAATTTAATTGTAATGATTATCAAAATAATGCAGATACATTGATGAATAGCCCTTATATCTGCTATGGATTGCACATGACTATAAATGATAGAAAACCTAAATGCTGGTAACATTAACTGGAAGAGTTGATTTAAATATTTTAGTTGTTCACAAATATGGGTCCAGAGGTGAGCAGTTCGTTTTAGTGGCCCAACTGCATTAGGACAGATATTTCTTTCATTTCTTGGCCTTTCCTCATGACCACAAAATGGCTGTGGCAGCTCCTCAAGTCATCAGTTACATCTGCGTCCCAGGCAGAAGCAAGGTGGCAAAGTCCTTCCCAGAAATCCCCAGCAGGTTTCTGATTATATCATTGGCCAAAATTGTGTATTTTGATCCCTCCTAGCTGCAAAGGAGTCTTGGAGGTGAGAGTTTTTCTTTTTTAGCTTTTTAGACTCTACAGAAGAAAGGGAAGGAGATGGAGGTTGGGATGGGTTTTGGGTGGGTCAACCCTCAGTGTCTTCTGCTACAGTCTCTGTCCCATCACTTCTCACCCTGAACTCTCATTTCCCTGAAGCAATTATTTTCAACTCTTTTAATGATTTCTTTTTCCTCTGTGTTTTATCTGCGTTTTCCTAAATACAATATTTATTCTGTCATTCCTCGATTTTTTTTTCTAATCAGATACCTATTATCTCTCAACTATAGAAGGTAAAGATTTATTTTTATTCAGTCCTGCCCCTAGAATATTCCACATACCACAGACACATATAGACTTCTCCACTTCATATTCTAAGTATAGTTACAGTATTATTTTATTTTTAAAGTTATATTATATTTTTATTTTATATTTAATATTTTAAAAATAACACACACTGTTTCAGTCATATGAGCAAGGTCAATATCAGCAGTGATAAATCATGATGGTAGTATGTACCCTTGATATGATATGATGAAAATAGCACTTTATCCCTGTGGTCTTCCTCCCAACCTATAACCCAGTCTACTCATGAAGGAAGTATCAGACAAACCCCAGCTGAGCAACACTCTCTAAGATATTTTATCAGTACTGCTCAAAACAGTCAAATCATCAAGAACAAGGACAGTCTGAGAAACTGTCACAGTCAGAAGGAGCCTAAGGAGATGTTGATTTCACCTAATGCAATGTTGATTTCCTGGAACAGAAAAAGACATTAGGTAAAACTAAGGAAATCAGAATAATCTATAGATGCTAGTGATAGGAGCAACTGGGTATGAGGTATAAGATAATTCTATAAACTCTCCATACTATCAATTTTCCTGTAAATCTAAGATTTTTCTAAAAAATACATCTATTAAAATATTGAATTAATATTCAGTGTTTATATTATGATGATTGCTTATATTGTTCACAACTAGTCCTTATATACTAAGTCTACAACACTTTTGTTTTCCCTAGAGTTAGTAATTGCCTCTTTTTTTCTTTTTATTTTCTTTGGGGGGAGAGGGTCTTTTTGTGTTTTTATCAATAATCTCTATACTCATCATGGGGCTCGAACTTACAACCCCAAGATTAAGAGCCGCATGCTCTATGAACTGAGCCAGCCAGGTGCCACCAGCACTCCCCTTTTTTGACTGAGGAACAACAACAATAATCATAGCTATCATCTGTTGAGTGCTGTCTGGGTACCAGGCACTGTGCCAAGCATTTATATCCAGGATCTAATGTGATCTGTAAAACAAGTCAGTGAATTTACCTTGAGTGGGATACATGCCTTCTCCAGTGAGGCACCACCCCCAGGATTCTTGTTTCACATCTATTAACTTTATTCATTTACTTCCATGTCTGGCCTCCTAAAAGCCATCTAAATTTGGGACCCCAGAAACTCTCCACTCCAGGTAAGGCTCTGTTTCCAAGTTCCAAGGAGAGATGATCTGGCCTCAATCAGTCCTCAATCAGTCCTTGTGGCCTTGTACAGCAGCTAAAGCAATCACTCATTTTGCAGGACTCTGCCCTCAGCTCCTTTTTCCTCTTGCATGCTGGGTGTGATGACAGCTGTCAAGAGGGGTCAGGCATTCAAAGTGGGAAGTTTTCCAGACCCAAAAAGGGGATTAGCATTTGCAAGTTTCAGGGCTTGCCTTGGGGCTGACTTCTCTTGTAATCATTTACTTTAAGAACCACTTGGGATACCTACTGTACATCTGGCACTTTGTCAGGCATCAGAGCTTCCACCCCACAAGGTCAGGTGCCTCCGTCATCTTCTCTCTTGTGTGTTTCCTTCCAGTTAAGGCCCTGCTCCTGCAGCCAGGGCCAAATGCCATCTCATCTCAATCTATACATCTTTAGTGAGCACCTACTATGTGCCAGGCATCAGGCATTATCTTGGTGCTTCTCCATCTACAGTCACTGAAATTCCCCTTCATGGTTTTTGAAAGTTCCATTTGTACTATTTTTGACTTACCCATCTTTAAATTGGCCATCTTTTCTATTTCAATAAATTTTATTTGAAAAGGAACTTTAGATCACTGCCATCAATGAAAAACCAGGATCAGTTGCCAAAAGCAGACAGTAACCTTAAAAACAAAAACAACTATTAAAATAAAAACTGTCAATGCTATCCAACTTATAACTACCTCTGATACCTGGCAATCATGTGTATAGCCAGAGTAGGACTTTATCTCCTTTATAGCTCACCATGCCCCCATAAGATGGGTTCCATCATCATCCTCATTCTACGGGTAGAATTGAGGCTCAAAGAGGTGACAGACTTGTCTAGGAAAGAGGGCTGGGAAATGATGGGACTGAGCTTCAAATCCAGGTCTCAGCCATAAGGCTTGGGGTCCAACCAAGGCCCAGTCCTGGTTCTTGAGATGCCTACATAGACCTGTTTCAGTTTTCTTGGCCGTCACTGTCATAAGAACTGAACTTCCTTAGAGCCATGAGGAAGTCCTACTTTTACACGCTTCAGGCATTTATCCACACGTATAAGAGGCAGAGGTCACTGAGAGAGCTTCCTGATGATGTGGGAGAGCCTTAAAGGTTCTACCTCGCATCACCTGACCCAGCCTAGTTCACCACCCATTCCCCTCAACTGCCAATTGCACTAGTCTCTCCAGGGAACCCTCTATCCTGGGATTACTGTAAAAGCCTCCTTTTCTTTAGTTTCAAAGAGGTGGTACTGGTTTGGGGTGTATAGAAGGTTGCATCACTCATGACTTCTTTGATTGCAAGTGACAGAACCATAAAACTCAATGGCTTATATAAATAAGAGGATTTATTGATTCATGTAACTGAGAGGTCCTGGTGTGAAGGACTCAAGCATAGCTGGATCCAAGCTTTACACCAGCTCATCTGGACTCAATCTCTCTCTCTTTCCTGCTGTCCTTCACTCCTCTCTCCACTTGCTTCCCAGCTCTTCTTTCTTTCTCCTGTGTTGGCTTATTCTCTTGCAATGGCAAAAGTGGCCATCAGCAGCTCCATGCCTACAAATTATTAGCTCAATGACTCCTATAGAAAGAGAGTGCTTTTTTCCTAATAGCTCCAGGAAAAGTCCCAGGCCAAATTTCAGTGGCCCTAGATCAAAGGCCCCTCCCTGAAACCATTACTATAACTCTAAATGGCTGGGCCTGAGTCAAGACAAGATCACCAATGAACCACATGCAGTAAGAGTGGGAGGGGGTAGTCTAGGAAAGGAAAATAGGAAAATAGGCTGCTTTTACCAGAGGAGGGCAAGGAGATGTCCAGGAGGCCAGACAACGGGTATCCCCTATGGACATAAAGTTGGTATTTGCAAAACAGCAGCAAGACCCAGATATTCCTATTACTGGAACAGCAAAGAGCTGGATCACCTCACTTTGTCGGACTCCTGTAGTGTTTCTGAGGGAAGGTTACCAGGGCCCAGTAACGGGGACTTCAGCCCCTCTTCCTGGTGCCCTGAAAGCATTGACCTCTATCTTCTCCAGCCCTTGCCTCTCCCTATTGGGAGGCAAGGAGACTCTGGGTGTGCCACCTTTTAACTGATTAACCCGGAGATTTTGAACAGGTTCCTTCTCTCTCACCACAAACCTTCATCCAGTAGACAGCCTTGGGGCAAGAAGAATTTACACTGAGGGTAAATTTACACAGAGGGTAGCTCAGGGCAGAGGGGCTAAGAACAAGGGATTGGCAGAGATGGTAATTCTCCTCCACCTCTTCCCCCGCCCCCGCCCCCCGTCTTCTTTCCCCTCCTCTTCCTTTCTCTTCTCCATCTCTGTCTCTCTCACTATCCTCTGCACCCTAATCCTCTCTCTTCCCATGCACATGGCCCTACGAGGTTTCCCCACTGCCCTGTTTCCTCTTTTTAAGATCTAAGCACAGCCCGAGTAGCTCCCCTAATTCTGATTAAAAAAAAAAAAAAAAAAGACTGTATTTATTTGACAGAGAGAGAGCACAAGCAGGGGGACCAGCAGAGGGAGAGGGAGAAGCGGGCTCACCACTGAGCAGAGAGCCCCATGCGGGGCTGGACTCTCCGACCCTGGGACCACAACCCCAGGGGAAGGCAGACACTTAACCCACTGAGCCACCCAGGCCCGCCCCGATTTTTGGGTGAGAGGATCTGATTGGCCCAGACGCGGCCAGGGAGCTCCAGCCTGAGCCAATCAGCTCCGGGCAGGGTAGGGTCATGTGATCTCAAGCCCTACCCGGAAAAGCGAAGGCCAGGTTTCTTAACACAAGGTGGTGGTAGTCCCAAAAGAATCCACCGAAATTCACCAGCCTGAACTTAAATCTAGTGACTTCTTACATTTTATTTTAAAAGCAAGCCTTTCTTAGGGTATTGGTGAGGTGGAGGGCATGAGGTGTGCCTCGCTAAAGATTTCAGAACCTTGTCAAAATTTCCAAAGACTATACATGCAAGCACCCTTCTGGGAAGACCAGGCTGCGGGAGGCACTGCGCTCCTCTGCTCGGCACTCCTGGGCCTGAGATAACATTTATTTGGGCGCTTGCATCACACATGTGCCACATGACGGATTGCTGGACGTTGACAGCATGGCTCCGATACTAAAAACATATGACTCCATATGGAACGCCGTGGTGTGGGGTGGAAATCCTGGACGGCTCGAGGCTGCAGATGGCCATGTATAATTCACGGGATTTGTAAGACTCTGCATCTGCTCCGTTGCTCATTCTTCAGTTGTCAGACAGACATAATCCCGAGCCTCTTATTTTATAACACAGATCTGCCAAAGGGAGTGGGGAGGGGAGGCGGGGGAGGCAGAGACGCTGCCAGGAGAACTCAGAAATAATTTGGGGGAGAACATTCGGCGTGTCAGCAAGGACAGAAGCACACATCGCAGGAAGCCCAGGCGAAGTTGGTAACCGGCTGCTGGCTCCCTGGTCTCTCATAGGAGGCCAGGTTCCTGAGGAGATTTCTGGAAGGAGGTATGTTTTGATCTTGTCTCCATCCTGGAGCCCCACTATGGGATTTTGGTTCAGCCTGAATGGGCCTTGTGGATGAGCCAGCAGGTCAAATGTCAAGATATGCAGGCGGTTTACTACATCAAGTCAGCCTTCCTTACACACTGTCTCATGTTGTCAGATTGCAGCATTCTGTGGCAAAAGGAGGGTTGATTTTGCATCACTTCCCTCGGAAGCCTCTTGAACCCTTCTTCACTGGATGAGGTCCCTGTGTGGCAGTGGTTGCTGGTGCATAACTCCTCCACCCACGCGGGGCTCATCTGCACACATATCTGGTGCGAGACAAGGGTGTCTTGTCTTGGGACTTTATTTTAGATAAAGTCCTGCTTGGCGCAGGAGTAGGATAGGCCAGAGTGCCTGAGAGGTAATGCCCCCCAGGAGCTGCTCTCAACCAGCAAGGGAGGAGAGGTGGTGAATAAATATCCCACTCCTCACGCAGGTAAGGCAACTCTGAGCTGTGTTCTGCATGGTTCTCCGGAGGGCCCCAGGCTCCACTGGAGACGCAAGGTGAGCCGCTGTTTCCCACTGTGTAAAACTTATTACCATGCCTTTATTAGCACATATTCTGTTCCCACTTTATCTTCGCTTTTCCACCTACACCTCCTGGAACCACCTCCCTCAAATTTATGTGCTCTCCAGTGTTGCCTCAGGATCAGCTTTTGGGGAGCTGAAATTAAGATCGAGACCTTCTTTCATGTTTCCTCAGACTTTTAGATTTCTATCATATTATTGTTCATATTTGGTTGCCAACACCTGATAAAATGTCTACTCCCTCTTACTCCAGGGGAGAAGAGACTATTTCTTTATTTTATTCTCCATTGTATCTACAGCCCTTGGCACCTAGTAGGTGCTTAATAAACCTTTGTGACATTAACACTGTGAAACGCTCCTGGCTTCCCTACTCACCAGCTATGAGATCTTTAGCAAATCACTTTACAACTCTCAGCTTATCCGTTCTTTCATTTGTCTCATCTGCTTCCTGGAGTTGTAGTGAAGATTAAATTAAAATATCATGGAGGAATCACCGTAGATTCTGAAATGCTCAAAGTAATGACCCTACCAGGTCTCAATTTCTAAAAGTGTAACCCTCCTCTGGTTTATATTGGTCAGTTACAGACTTAAAAGCAACTTTATTTGAATAATTACATATTTACTTGAATTAAATTAGAAAAAGACACAAGTAGCCCATCAAACTTAAATGTATTAAATGGGGATGCATTTGACTTCAAATAACTGAAAGCTCAGTCAACAGTGGCTTAATCAAGTGAGGAGTTAAAATTTTTTCAATCATCAGCATTTTTGAACATCAACAGTCCAAGGCTGGTGCAGCAATCCAAGGATGTTGTGAAAGATCCAGGCTCCTTCTAATTTCCTGCTTTAATCCTCAGCCTGAGGCTTTTATCCTCATGGCCTCAAAATAGTTGCTCTCCTCCAGGCATTGCACCCCCATTCCAGGCAGGAAGAAGAGAAGGAAAGGAAGGGAAAAGGCTGTATAGCTGAGTCTGTCTACCATCACCACCAATGCCAGCCCTACCACTACCATCATTATCATCATCAGTTTTTTAATTAGGAAGCAAAGAGTTTTCTAGGAGCTCCACCCAATGGACTTCTGCCTACATTTTATTGGCTAGGACTAAGTTCTCTGGCCATTTCTAGCTACAAGGGAGTCTGAGAAGGCATTTTTAAAAAAGATTTTATTTATTTATTTGAGTGAGAGTGAGAGAGCATGAGCAGGGGGAGGGGCAGAGGGAGAGGGAGAAGCAGGCTCCCACTCAGCAGGAAGTCCATTGTGGGGCTCCATCCCAGGACCCAGGAGATCATGACCTGAATTGAAGGCAGACACTCAATGGGCTGAGCTACTCAGGAACCCTGAGAAGGCATTTTTAACCGGGCATAGTGCTTTTCCTGACATTGATAAGGACATTGTGACTTCAGAAATAGCTTAGTAAAATAACAGGAGTAGGTTTAAAAACAAATATCAAATAGACAGTAATGCTGCTGGAACCAAGTTTGAGAAAGATCCATTTCCCTGTACTTATCTCCATTATCTCCATTTCCCTGTACTTATCTTTTTTACTCAGAATTATACTGTGTTTAGACTCTTTCCTTCTGGCTCCAGTACTTGCTGGCTTCTTGAGGAGAGGGCTGGGTTTTATTCAACATTGTATCCCAAGGTCGGAGCACATTGCCTGGCATGGAACAGGTACAGCACATATTCCTAGTCATTGTTTCATGTGTTTGTTATTTATTATTCATTGTTCTCAGCAAGGTGCTTAAACATGTTGAACCAAATCTTATGGCTTTCTTTTTTTTTTTCTTATGGCTTTCTTAAAACCCAATCAAAACTATTATATTGAGTGAAAGAAACCTTATACAAAAGGGTATATACCATATGATTCCATATACCTGAAGTTCTAGAACAGACTAAACTAACCTATGTTGAGAAAAGTCAGAATAGTAGTGTCCTTTTGGGCAAGCGGGTGTGGGTATTGACTGGAAAGAACAGGCGGGAATTTTCTGGGCTTGGTGATCATCTGTACCTTATAGGGGTTAGGGCTACATGGTTTAGATATTTACCAAAACTCATAAAGTGACATACAAAAGATTTGTACATTTCACTGTATTTCAATTTCACCTAAAAAGCAAAAACAAATATAGACTCTAGTTAATGATACACAAGTTGAAGTGTTTAAGAATGAAATGTGTGATGCCTGCAACTTACTTTGAAGACAGGGAGATAAAAGGGTGAATGGCTAGATGGGTAGAAGGATGGAGAAGTTGATAGCCATATGATGAAACAAACATAAGATAATGTTAATTATAGAATGTGGGAGATGGGTACATGGATGTTTGCAACTCCTACTTCTCTGTGTTTGCAACTCCTACTTCTTTGTGTTGGAGTTTTTCATAATAAAATATTGGGGAGGAAAAAGACCAAAAAAAATTTCTGACAACACCAAAATAGGACTCCAGAAGGGTGCTGTATTAGTTTGTTAGGGCAGCCGTAGCAAAGTACCACAAACTGGGGGGGGAGTTCTTAAGTGGTGGTTCAGGCCTCCAAGCATGAGGACCTTTTATGACCTAGCTTCAGATTTCACAGAGTACGTCACTTCCTCCAGACTCTGTTGGCCAAAGCAGTCACAAACTCATCCAGATTTAAGTGGAGAGGACAGAGGGACACCGCATCTCAATGGGAGAACCGTCTAGGAATTTGAGGTCATGTTTTCAAACCACCACCCATCTAGAAAGACATTATCTGGCCACCTATCCTGTTTCTCGCAGGAGGAGAGAGGAAAAAGAAGTTTCTCATCTCTGCAAAGAGAAGAATTAAATTGGGCCATAACTCAGTAAACACATTGCTCTGTGACTTGCTTTTACTGGACCAGGGAGGGCTTCCCTTGGCACAAGCCACAGCTAGGACAACCAGCAGACACCAGGTCACCCAGCATGGGACATCACAACAGCTGATTTTCCTCTGTCTCATCTCAGTTCCTGACCTTTTGACTTTGAGTGTACCACCCACCCTCCTGTATGGTCTCTCCCCTCCCTGCACCGCCCAAACCTCCCGCCCTCTGTCTCCAGACTGAGCCAACTCTCTTACTTGGGAACAATGGAAGCCTTCATCATCCTTCCCTTCCTCGGGGTGGGCCACCATCTGTATGAGAATCCAGATTACCCTTGCAGGCTGTACTGGAGATTACCTCTGAGAATCTCTTCATACCAACCTCTCCTGGCAGGCTGGGGGAAATCAGGGCTGCACAAAAGGAAGAATGTTATCACGGTAAACCAGGACGGGCCCCGCTTGGCTCTGTTGCAGAAAACACACTTCACTCATGCAGAACACGCCAAATTGAAAAGATTGTGGGTTAATCAAATCCTTTTCTCCTCTGTTTTTATCAAACTCAAGAGGGGCTGGCCTATTAATTAGAAACGCTTTTTCATGTAAAACACGGGCACTTTGGAGATAAGGAGGGAAGACCCTTGATTCTACAGTCACAATGATGTTTTAGTTATTTCATTACAAGACGCCTCATTCACCGCCGGCCCCATGGACACAGCGCAGACCTCCCATTGCTCTCCTGGAAAAACTCCCTGAGACTCAGAAAGTTTCCTTGCCAGCAGACAAGGGCAAGAGTTTCTTTTCCTGAAGTCAGGAAGCACTGAAGACCTCGCATTTCTATACAATGCCAACAGAAAAATTTAGCAGGCTTTTATGGTAGCCACTAGCCTCATGTGGCTACTTAAATTAAAATTAATTAAAATTTACAATCTGCTTTCATTTCAAGTGCTCAATAGCAACATGGTAACTAGTGGCTTCCAGACTCGACAGCGCAGATAGAGAGTATTCCCATCATTACAGAAAGTTCTATTGGACAGACAACAGTGCTTCTCTCAATGAGCTCACAAAACTTCCTATTTGTCATTTGGGAGAAATACGAAAAGAATGTCAGGATGGCTCAATATGAGCCATCTCCTCTACTGGAAAAAGACAAGACTCTACTATATTTCTGTAGTGACACTTGTTGGCACTTCCTGCCCAGCACTATTCCCCTTCTTTGAGAAAAGCACCCTGATTCCCCCCCGCCCCAGACCCTCCTACTCAGGGGCTACCCCACTGCCTAGCTTCAGTGGAAGTTCCCAGGACATAAGCCTGAACAATTGGGATACTCCTTTTCCTTGTCCTTGGTGATCAGTTTAATCATATTGGCCTGTCAGAAGTAAACTCTGGAACTTTGGCTGGAATCAGTGGGAAGGGGCACTCTCTTCCTGTTGGAATTGCCAAGGTGGTAGGATATAAGCCAGAAACTGCAGGTGGCCGACAGACCTTATCCTGGAAGTCAGTCCATAGACGACTCCTCCACATAAGAAGGCAGAACAGAGAGAAAGACAGGGAAAGAGAGTCCTGGTGACGCCGTCAGATCTTTTGGATTCAGCTGTATTTGGTGATAGATCTAGCCCTAAACTCCCCGGGTCACGGGAAGCTATCACTATTAACACCTTGGTGCTACTGATTCGTCCAAACCCTCTTTCAAATCCTCATGCTTAGGCCTGTTTAAACTGATCTTCCGTCACTCACAACCAAAAAAATTCTGGCTAATCTGTGCTCTGAGAATGCAGACTCATTTACGAAGGATAAGGAGGCTATTTTTTTTCCTCTATGGATGCATTTCTAGTCTCAAGCTAGTATTAAGATCCACTTCATATGATAGGAGTGTATTTGTTCCAGATGGGTTTCCCTGCCCCTACCTGGCTCCAGGTAGGCCCTAGTTACATCACGAAGCTCCCTGACCTGGGGGAGCCAGTGCCTTAGGCTGAGGCAACACCAGCCAGATTCCCTCTTTCTTAAGAATTTGGATAACGTTGAAATAAAAACTGCGTTCATGGTGGGGTCATGTCAATTGGGGGTTTTTAAATGAAAGGTGCCAGCTTCATTTCTCCATTGCAACTCAAAGTTAAGGTTTCTTATCGCTTACTTTGAAAAGCAGCAGTTCCTTTACCCTTGCCCCAAACTGCACGTTTTACTTCTGATATGTTAACAGAATAGACTTAAATATTGGAAAATGGGGTGGAACTGAAATTTAGACCCACAGTCTCTTGTACTGCTGAATAGACATTATAGTCTACTCAGAGTAAGCTTATGCTCATTTTGGAATGGCTGTTTACATCTATGCCTTCAGCAGCAAACAATCAGTGCCCAACACTGACCTTTCCCTGGTAGAGAACAGTCTCAAGTAAAAGCTGCATATAACTAGCAATAACTGAATTGAGTGGTTATATTGTATGTTTTAAGACTTCTATATGCATTGCTCTTTCCAAACTCTGTATAACTTTTAAATGGCTGGAACTACTCTTGTATGGACTAAGACTGTATTTTTGACATGCACATATTTTTGTGACTTGAAAAAAATAAAATTTGCCTTGTGACAAGTTAAAAAAAAATGACCACAGACTTCACACTTTGGCTGCTGGAAGCCTTTCGGAACTCTGTTCTCCCCTGTGCCTGAGGCAAGCATCCTTTCCATAACACCCCTTGAACTTAAGCTAGTTCAAGCAGGGGTCTGTTCTCCACAACCAAATATGCCTAATTAAGAAAACATTAGAAACTTGAAAGGTGCTGTATTTGGACCAAGCAATTCCACTTCTAAGAATTTATTTCCAGAAGGGCCCAAAGTATATGTGTAAAGATTTAGCTTTGAGGATATTTAGGGCAGTGCTCTTTATCCAGGTAAGAAGCTGGGAAGAACCTACTTACAATATTAGAGGCTCAGCTAAATGCTTTCTGAGGCACGATTTTAGGCACTCAATAAATATATCCCGAGGGAATGAATGAAATACTAGGTAACCATAAATTTCTGTTGGGGAGAGGAACCGCTTAATGTGGAATATAGTTGTGATATATTAAATTAAAAAATGCTAAGAAATGATATATATACTCTGTATGATCTCATTAAAAAAGAAAATCACCATATGTTTGCATATGCACAGAAGAGGGTTTGGAAGAATCAATAGCACCAAGGTGTGAATAGTAATATCTTCTGAGTAGGTGCAACTATAGTTCTTTTTTTTTTCTATTTATTTTTTAATTTAAATTTTAATTTATTTTCCTTTACATTTGTTTTTATTTAAGTTCGATTTGCCAACATTTAGTATAACAACCAGTGCTCATCCCATCAAGTGCTCATCACCCAGTTACCCCATCCCCACCCACCTCCCCTTCTGCAACCCTTTGTTTCCCAAAGTTAAGAGTCTCTCATGGTTTGTCTCCCTCCCTAATTTTTCCAACTCAGTTCCCCTCCTTTCCCTTATAATCCCTTTCACTATTTCTTATATTCCACATACGAGTGAAACCATATGATGATTGTCCTTCTCCGATTGACTTACTTCACTCAGCATAATACCCTCCAGTTCCATCCATGTTGAAGCAAATGGTGGGTATTCGTCCTTTCTGATGGCTGAGTAATATTCCATTGTCTATATATATATATATGTATATATATATATGTATATATATATATATACAAGTCACAAGCACATCTTCTTTATCCATTCATCTGTCAAAGGACATCATGGGTCCTTCCACAGTTTGGCTATTTTAGACATTGCTGCTATGAACATGAGGGTGTAGGTGTCCCAGTGTTTCACTACACCTGTATCTTTGGGGTAAATACCCAGTAGTACAATTGCTAGGTCATTCATAGGGTAGCTCTATTTTTAACTTCTTGAGAAACCTCCATACTGTTTTCCAGAGAGGCTGTACCAGTTTGTATTCCCACCAACAGTGCAAAAGGGTTCCCCATTCTCCACATCCTCTCCAACTTTTGTTGTTTCCTGTCTTGTTAATTTTCACCATTCTCACTGCTGTGAGGTGGTATCTCATTGTGGGTTTGATTTGTATTTCCCTGATGGCAAATAATGTGGAGCATTTTCCCATGTGCTTGTTGGCCATGTGTATGTCAAACTTCTTTGGTGAAATTTCTGTTCATGTCTTCTGCCCATTTCATGATTGGATTTTTTGTTTCTTGGGTGTTGATTTGATAAGTTCTTTATAGATCTTGGATACTAGCTCCTTATCTGGTATGTCATTTGCAAATATCTTCTCCTGTTCTGCAGGTTGTCTTTTAGTTTTGTTGACTGTTTCTTTTGCTGTGCAGAAGCTTTTTATCTTGATTAAGTCCCAGTAGTTCATTTTTGCTTTTGTTTCCCTTGCCTTCATAGATGTATCTTGCAAGAAATTACTGTGGCCAAGTTCAAAAAGGTTGTTGCCTGTGTTCTCCTCTAGGACTTTGATGGATTCTTGTCTCACATTTAGATCTTTCAACAATTTTGAGATTATCTTTGTGTATAGTGTAAGAGAATGGTCTAGTTTCATTCTTCTGCATGTGGCTGTCCAATTTTTCCAACACCATTTATTGAAGAGACTGTCTTTTTTCCATTGGAAATTCTTTCCTGCTTTGTCAAATATTAGTTGACCATAGAGTTGAGTGCCCATTACTGGATTCTGTATTCTCTAGTTCTTGTTGTTTCTGATGTAGTCTTGCTTGTTTGCTTTGTTTTCATTTTGATTTTTGGTAGTGAATATTGCTCTCCTTGTATGATAGTACCAGCCTTCTTTTCTTTTACATAAAATAGTCAAATGGTGATGTTTCTTTTTTTTAAGATTTTATTTATTTATTCATGAGAGACACACACACACAGAGGCTGAGACACAGGCAGAGGGAGAAGCAAGCTCCCTGTGGGGAGCCCGATTCAGGATTCGATCCCAGGACTCTGGGATCATGCTCTAAGCCAAAGGAAGATGCTCAATCACTGAGCCACCCAGGTGTCCCAAATGGTGATATTTCTATCAAAACAGTATTAAACCTTCAAATGAATTTAAGTTCTGGGACTCCAACCAAGGATTCGTACTTGTTCTTGATAATCACTGGGTGAATGTCACTCTACGATTCCTAAATATATACCCCAAAGAATTGAAAAAAGACTCAAACGGATAGTTGTATGCCAGTGCTTACTGCAGCATTATTCACTGTAGCCAAAGGGTAGAAACAACTCAGGTGTCCATCAACTGATGAACAGATAAACAAAATGTGGCATAGCCATACAATGAAATAATCTTCATTCGTAAAAAGGAATGAACCATTGATGCCTGCTACAACCTGGCTAAACCCTGAACACTTGATGCTCAGTGAAAGTAGCCAAGCCCAAAAGACCACATACTGTATGATTCCACTTATATGAAATGTCCAAAAATAGGCAAATCCAAAACATAAAGTAAATTAGAGCCTATCAAGGATTGTGGGGAGGGAGGAAATTATTGCTTAATGGCTACAGAATTTTTGCTTGGGGCGATGAAAAAGTTTTGGAAGTTGATAGTGGTGATAGTTGCATCACATTGTGAATATACTTAGTGCCATTGAAACATATAAACTTAAAAAGTGGCTAAAATGTCAAATTTCATGTTACATATATTGTACCACACAGTAAGATATATTCTTTTCTTATTCCTTTTTTTTTAAATTTTTTTTATTTATTTATGATAGTCACACAGAGAGAGAGAGAGAGGCAGAGACATAGGCAGAGGGAGAAGCAGGCTCCATGAACCGGGAGCCCGACGTGGGATTCGATCCCAGGTCTCCAGGATCGCGCCCTGGGCCAAAGGCAGGCGCCAAACCGCTGTGCTACCCAGGGATCCCTCTTATTCCTTTTTTAAAGATTTATTTATTTATTTATTTATTTATTTATTTAAATAGAGAAAGAGATTACTAGTGGGGAGTAGTGGATCAGAGGGAGAGGGAGAGAATCTCAAGCAAACTCCCTACTGAGTGGGGAGTCCCATGTGGGGCTCGATATCACGACCCTGAGATCAAGAGTCAGATGCCCAACTGAAAGAGACATCCACGTGCCCTCACAATAAAATATTTTTCAAAAAAATGGAGTGAGGGTGAGTTCTGATTGCTGAATGCCCGCTTTAAACAACTTACACCTTCTCTTTGAATTTAACATCCTATTTGGTGACCAAATCAACACTGATTGCCAAATGCAATGAGCTGCATTAATTTACCCCCAAATCAGGCCCTAGGACCATGTCCAGGGGTGGAATGGGGCAGAAATGAATGTTTCTATCTCTTCATTTGGTGTGATGTTTATTGAACATCTACTATGTGCCAAGCACGAGCCAATTTGTGGAAATGCAGTGACTTGCACCCTTTGTGGTCTTCTGGAATTTTTTAAAGATTTTATTTATTGATTGATTCATGAGAGACATGCAGAGAAAGGCAGAGACATAGGCAGAGGGAAAGGCAGGCTCCCTGTGGGGAGCCTGATGTGGGACTCAGTCTCAAGACCCCGGGATCACAACCTGAGCCAAAGCCAGAAACTCAACCGCTGAGCCACCCAGGCGTCTCTGCCCTCCTGGGACTTATGTACTAGGTAAAAACTACTACATAATCACTTTGGCCTTAGAAGAAGTACCAAGAGCTCTGGTAACCTAGAAGAAAGTTACTAACCTTGATGGATGCAGGGTGTAGTCTCAGGAGGTTTCCTGGGGGGAGTTGCATTTACTCTCAAACCTGAAGAATAAAGAAAACTAGTCAGAGCCAGAGCCAGAAACCAAGTAAGGTTAAGACCTTTACCTCAGACCTAAGCATGGAAGAGATGATGATGGGAATCTATGTAGGGCTCAAAAGAAAAAGAATACTAAACAGCAAAATAAGTACAGGGGAACTCTAAGAAATGTGATTTCCTCCATGTTCAATGCTTTTTTTCAGAGAAAGATAAACATTTAAATTATTTCAAACACTTGGAGCATCTGCTTTACTGGTGCCCTATGCATGAACTGGATCTTCACGACGATCAGAAAAGTATTCCAGACACAGGGAAGAGTAAGTGCAAAGGCTAAGAGGTAGAGTGGGCAGGGCTTTTACTGGGAATTTTCAGAACTTGAGCGATGGGATCATAGCATGGGAGGGGTGAGCAGCCAGGAAAGCAGGACCCAATCATGAAGGTTTCTTGTGGGTCATTTGAAGAATTCAATTTGATCTTTGAGATCATGGGAAGTCAGTAAGTTTAAGCTGGGAAATGACATGTCACAGTGTTTTTAGAAAGATCTTCTTTCAGAGTTAACAAAAATGAGATATTATTAGCTGTAGCGGTTAGAGAAATTGCTTAAAAAAAAAAAACAACCCTGCAGGCACAATTTTTAACTTGACAGTGTTTCATAGACATTCTGGAGTAGTTTTTTTTTTTTTAATTCATTATGCTGACACTAACTATCAAACCCCATTCCCTTGAGCTCAGCTGTGTTGTAGCTGAAAACTTGTTCAGTATGTTTACTCCACACACCACCCAATTTTCCAAATCTCTGCAAATTTGCCCTTAACAGTAAAATACTGGGTACAGAGCATCTTCCCACTCCACCCAAATTATCCCTTTTGGCGTGTGCTAACAGTCTGATGCTATGATAGTTGTTACGATGGAAAAGATTGGAGCCCTGTCTTATTTGTGAGCTTTTCTGGAGGAATTTGTGGGCATCTCCTGCTGTAACTTTGTTGAAACACAGCATGAGGTCATTGGCAATTTATTGGTCCTCTGTAACAGGAGAGACTGTATACGCTGCCATAACAAACATCTCCTAAGTTTTCACAACTTCCAACAACACAGGTTTATTTCTTGCTCAAGTTATGTGTCGATCATGTGTTGATTATGTGTTGTGGCTCTGTTTCATGTCTTTTTATTGGGATTCAGGCCTATGGAGTGGCCTCTATCTGGGACATCACTGGGCTTGTGGCAGAAAAGGAAAAAACAAACCATATTTTGTTTGCTCTTAAAGCTTCTGCTGAAAAGAAATGTGAATTCATCATCTCCCCATCCTTTCACTCTCCCTCCATTGGCTGTCTTTTAACCATTGTTAATATTATCCTGAATAATTATAATGATGATGAGAATAATTATACTAAGTCTCATTTACTGAGGACCTAATGAGTCCCAGACGTTATGATAGTGCCTTCTGGGCCTTATCTCATTTAATCCTATGCAACAAGTGCTCTTATTATCAGCAATTCAAAGATAAGATGGAAAGCTTTGTGAAGTTAAGAGACTTGTCTAAAATCAACAGTTAGTGGGGAGCTTGAGTGGCTCAATTGGTTAAACTTCAGGCTTAGGTCATGATCTCAGGGGCCTGGGATTGAGCCCTGCTAGCAGTCTCTGGGCTCAGAGGGAGCCAGCTTCTCCCTCTCCCTGTGCCCCTACCCCCACTTGTGCTGGCTCCTTCTCAAATAAATAAATAAAATAAAAAATCAAGTCACATCAAATCAACAGCTAGTATGTGGGGAGAGTTTGGGTTCAAGCCCAGGCAGCCTCATTCCAGAGATGATATTTTAGGTGCCATGCCTTTGCTTCCTCCTTTTCATCAACTCCTCTCCCCTCCTTGACCTCTACACCCTTAGGTCATATTATTTACAGCTCCTATCACCTAATTTCTCTACTATTGCAAGCCCTAGTACTTTTTGCCTGGGCTATTGCAGTATCCTCTTAACTGGTTTCTCAGATTTAAGGCTTTGCCTCATCTTAATCACACTGCCATATTCCTCTTTGGGAAGCTTGGGTTTGATTATGCTCCTCTTCTGCTCAAAACCTTGGTGGCTCCCCATTGTCTGCTACAACAAGCTATAGCTTGGCCTCCAAGCCCTCCATGTCTAACTTCAGTTTCATGGATCCCAGTTTGTTCTTCTGTTCCAGCTAGATTGGACTAATTGTTCTGAGAACATTATTTGAGCTCTTACATTCATTCTTAGAGATTTTCATCACCACCACTCCCTAATTCCCATTGAAATTCTCCATTATTATTACTTGAGTATGATTTCTAGCTTCTTTTTTTATTATTTTTTTTTAATTTTTATTTACTTATGATAGGCACACAGTGAGAGAGAGAGAGGCAGAGACACAGGCAGAGGGAGAAGCAGGCTCCATGCACCAGGAGCCCGACGTGGGATTCGATCCTGGGTCTCCAGGATTGCGCCCTGGGCCAAAGGCAGGCGCTAAACCGCTACGCCACCCAGGGATCCCTGATTTCTAGCTTCTCTTCTTGATCTTGAGTTCTACGGGGGAATCATGTCATGATGGGGGGGAGGGCAAGTTATAAAAGTAACTTAACAGTGTTCCATAAATATAAGTTGACAGAAATAAAGAACAACACTTCTCTGCCAATAGGATAAAAGACAGCAGAAGATAGAGAAGTTTTATACTAACTTGCATTAGAGAGAGACTAGTCATCGTGTATTTTTTAATTAAAGTATAATCATGTAAAGAGCACATATCTTGACTATCCAGTTCAATGAATGTTGGCAAATATATACCACTCTATAGCCACCACTCAGCTCAACATACAGAATATGCACAGCGTCCTGGAAGATTCCCTCACCTCACTTGCCCTTTAATACCCATTCCTGCCCCACCCGAGGGAATCATTATTTTAACCTTGGTTCATTTTGCCTATTCTTATCCTTCACATAAATGAATTCATACAGTGTCTGGCTTCTTTCACTCAGCATAATTTCTGTCTCTCATAGTTTTGATTACTGCATAAAGCATAAAATGATTTGCACAAACTTAAGAGAAAAAGTTAACATTGAAATGATGGTTTTCACCAAGAAAGAAGATGGAGAACCCAAACCAATTCAGACCAATGAATCCCACCCCTGTAGCAAGATGGTGCAATGATGGAAGGAACCAGAAGTTTGGCACTAATTTAACCCTCAGACCTTGGGCAAGAACACATTAGCACATTAAAACTTTTCCAAGAAGGTTAAGGGTGAGAACTGGGTGGAGAAAAGAAAGGGGACAGAAGAAGGAGGGGTGTGTAGTTTTATGTAAAGCATGCATATTTGGGGTCTTTTTAAACACTACAGGCCTGTAACTTTTCTCCCTGGCTCTAGGTGGGTCAGCGCTTGTATAAATCACCAAGTGGCCCACGTGTCTGTAGGATCTAGGATTGGCCTCCTGACCACTGCATCATCCTGGACAGCGGGAGGAGATGGGCAGCAGAAGAGGCTGACAAGCTTCCTGGGGATGTGGAAGTTCTCTCCCAGCTTTGCGGCACCCTCCCCAGCACATGGCGCATAGCAGGTGGGCTGTGTGACCTCTAGAGGGAGGAGCCAGAGTACTTATACTCCCATATCACCATTTGTTGGTTAAGAGCTTTATTTGGGATGGGGCATGGAGAGAGAGGAGAGGCCATATAATAAATTCCCAAGTACTTTCGCCTCTTCATGTACCCAAGCTGAGAGATTTCTGGAAGCCTGCGGGCAGTCTTTGGACAGAGAGAACAGATGCAGGCTGACAGGAGTGTAAGCACACGGTGAGGCTGTATGCCTAAAAATGGAGGAGATCTCTGAAGGTATACAGGTGGGGCACTGGCAGTGTCTGCTCCATCAGGAAAGTGGGAACACAGCAGCACCTGCCTCACATGGGAGCCTTGAGGGTCACACGAAAGCCTGTTTATAGAACATTTAGCCAAGGTCCTGGCATGCAGTAAATGCTTGGTAATGGACAACTGCTACTCTTTATACCATACGCTGAACTGACGATTTGCAGGAGTGGCACCCCCAGCTGGGCCCGTGAAGGAGGTGGATGTGAGGTAGGGCCTGGAAAGGAAAGCATATAATTCTCAAGTACACTATGCTAAGCAATGACTGAAATAAGGACAGAGCTGTGAGCCCCTGACCAATGGCTGTTCCCACCTCTACTCCTCAGAAGCACATACCTCTCCTGCCTCCTGATGATAGGGCTGGCAACTCTGTCAGTTTCCTTTGAGGAAGCTTCCAGGATGAAGAAGAAGCTGTCCTGATCCAAACTCCTTTGAGACCTGGGACAGGTCAGTTCTCTCTCTGAGCCTTTGTTTCCTCCTCTGTAAAATGGACATTGAGGAACCCAGTCCCCGAGTTCTCCTCAACTCCCTATCTTACACTTGACCCACTTTATCCAGTAATAATTCTCTTGGCCCCTAAAGGCATTCTGACCTGGGACCCCAGACCCAGAGACTTTGTAGTGTGCTTTTTTCCCACTGCTCAGTGTCCAGGTGTTATTTCTGAGTCCTGTAGAGATAGACATCTGATTGCTGACAATCCACACGATATCTTGAGATACATGCAAATAGTAGAAGCAGTTCTGCAGATTCTATAGCAGAAGTTTTTTAGCCCCCACTTATTCTTGATTAGATCATCAGCAAATATCCTGCAGCTTTGTTATTTGTTATTTGGAAATACTGCCATGAAACAGAATAATTCTGATTCCAATTCAGGCATCCTCTGGTTGGGATTCACTTTGTGGTTGACTGGAGTGTATCTTCAAGTAGCTTTCTCAAAAAGCTCACATGAAAGTTGTATTTTCTGAGCCTTTGATTATCTTAGAATGTCTTTTTGTCACCTTTTAACACAAGGAATAGTTTGAGTATAAAATTACTGGATCATTATCTCTTCCATAATTCTAGGAATGTTGTTTTAGCATTTAGGGTTGCATATGAGGAATCTGATTTTTATTTTTCTCAGGTAATCTGTGTTATGCAACCTGGATCCTTGTAGGTTTCTCCTTCAGATGTTGTCAAGGGTATGTCGGTGCGTATGGGCTTGTTTTTAAGATGAGCATATCAATTCCTTCCTTCCTTGTACATACATCTTTCCCAGATTAAGACGTAGAGTCTCTTCCTTCCTCTACTTCCTTGATATGGCCAATGGAGCAACGTGGAAAAGACTTTGTGACATCTGAGGTTAGGTCCTAAGAAATCTTGAAGTTCTAGTTTAAAGCCTTTAGGTTGTTCCCTCTGGAGGATTCAAGCCACCCTGTGAGAAGTCTAGTAACTGATCGAATCCATTCCTTGCCATAAGGAACTAAGGGAGAACATTAAAAACTGCAACCCCCAGACACCCTCTGTCTCCGTTCCTCCCTCACCTGTAACACTCCTGGAAGCTGTTCCTCTTGGGATACAAAATGCTTTTGACATTCTTCCCTCCATTCCAGACCCCCTCCCCTGAATTTTTGCCTTCTGAAAACTTCAGTCTCTAAATGGTGGAAGCATGGGCCAACAAGAAGGAAGAGTACTCTGCCTACAGAATTGTCCCCCAGACAATGGAGAAAAGTCCCTCTTTCCTTGCTACCCTGATTTTCTGGTTGGATCAGACTCTGGCTCTCAGAGTCTGGGGTTGCAAGTGGGGAAGGAGTTGAGTATTTCCTCACTCCTTTTGTCCTGGAGGGGTGCCCTGTTTCAGACAAAAAAACTTGAATAGGTTCCCGATTATTTATCTCAACCCAGCTCCATCTGCCTTATATTTATGGAAATTCCTCCCAGATTCTGGCAACAGGCGCCTGTCAGTCTTGGGTGTCAGCACTGTGAGCTTTCAATTCTTGCTGCCTTCTTAGGTATTTTAGTAGAAAGCTGGGAAAATATGTCTCAGGGGCTGCTACTCTGGTGCCAGTTTAAATCAGTGACACCAAACCTCTTTCTTTTACAGTTTCACCTACTTTTTCACTCATTCACTCATTCAGTCAACAAACGTTCATAGAGTGCCTAAAATGTACTGGGTATTGTGCCATGTACTGGGAATAGAAGGTGAGTTGAAGCCTCATCTTGCTCTTGAAAAGGACTGTCTTTTGGAGGAAGCAGATTCATAATTACAGCCTTAGTCCTAGAGTGATGTGTGATGCTGACACCTGTATAAACCAGAGTGGTTTGGTTACCTATGCAAGGATGCATAGTAAATTGGAGCAAGATCCAGAGAAGAGGCTGGTTCTCCTGGTTTTCCAGTCCACATTCCTGCCACTGTGCCTCTTAGGCTCCTCCTTTCCCGGGTGTCGTCCTCACCCTCCCATCCCCCCCCTGCTGCCAAGATAACCCATAGTCATTGATCCCTTCCTTTTTTTTTTTTTTTTAAAGATTTTATTTATTCATGACAGACAGAGAGAGAGAGAGAGAGAGGCAGAGACACAGGCAGAGGGAGAAGCAGGCTTCATGCAGGGAACCTGATGTGGGACTTGATCTTGGGTCTCCAGGATCACACCCCAGGCCGAAGGCGAAGGCGGCACCAAACCGCTGGGCCACTGGGGCTGCCCCATTGATCCCTTCCTTACAGATATTTATATGTGGAGCTCTATCTTCTCCCTCCTCTCACCCAGTCCCTGGTCTTTCTTACTCTAGATCACCTTCCAGGCCATAAACATCTTGTTCTACAAATTAGAGAAGGCACCTATAAGTCTCTGCTATCCCCTCCCGATTTGGTGGCTTAACTCCTTTGCTTTTCTGTTTTGACCAGAAAGTCCTTAGAGCTCACAGTGTGAAGTCTATGACTTTGGTATCCAGAGAATCTGACTCAAAGCACTCTGCCACTTCTTTGCTGTGTGCCCTCAGCCAGGTTGCTTACTGTCTCTGAACCTCCCATCTTTACTTGTAAAATGCGAATAATACTAGTGTCCTTCTGAGATGTTTAAATGAGCTTGTTTAGGGCAGCTCCAGTGGCTCAGCGGTTTAGCGCCCCCTTCAGCCTGGGACGTGATCCTGGAGACCCGGGATCTAGTCCCATGTCGGGCTCCTCCCTCTGCCTGTGTCTCTGCCTCTCTCTGTCTCTCATGAATAAATAGATAAAATCTTTTAAAAAATAAATAAATAAACGAGCTTGTTTAAATAGGCCATTTAGCATGGTATCTGGCATTATAGTAAGGGCTCAATAAATGATACCTGCTATTATTGGTATTATTATTTCAAGTGTTCTCCATGTTAGACTGTCTTCTCCTGGAGAGCAGAGACTGCATCTTTTGCAGGATGCCTCCCCAGCACTGACAAAGTAAGTCACTGATGAATCAGTGTTTTTTGTTTTTTGGGAGTTTTTCTTGTTGTTTTTTTTTTTTTTTTTTGAATCAGTGTTTTGATTGACATATTAAAGTCCAGTCGAGGTGATTAGACTGCACTCTCAATTGTAAGAAAGTTAAACTTGAAAAGGAAGTTGTAACCTAGCAGTTCCCAAATCGAGATCTCTGAAACCCCAGTTCTGTAGCTTGCTCTGCGGGAAAATGGTTCCTTGCACAAATCAACTTGGAAAACACTGATTCCTCTATCTCTTTCTGGAAAAGTCAAATGAACCTTAGGATTTTAAAGGCTCTGATAATTCCTGCATGAAAGAAACCTGTGGAACTTTGTTAATCCCTCTGTTGCCCAAACTTAACTGACCCAGAAACTCTTTTCTCATGAAACATCTATTATCAACTGAGTCCCTGATGCATACCATTCCTGAATCCCATCCTGTAGCTACCACCCTGGAGGAATATACCACCAATCTGCTTGCCTTTGGAATATTTGATAGGGGCTAAGTTCAGATTCGATGAACTGAACTCCATGGGGGAGTCCTACAAAAAGCTCTGCGAAAGTCTCTCATGAGGCCAGGAACCTGTGGGAAAACCAAAGGCACTGTGACTTCTATTTTAATTAACAACAGAGTAGTTACCAATTTGTTGTTTTTTTTTTAAATCCTCAATTTTTTGTACAAATCACAATGCATAATTGGTTTTCTATAAAGACGGAATGGAGATAGCTCATGCATACTTACCAAAGGTTACTTGGAACAATGGGATATTTGCAAGTGACCTGAAAACTTGCTCTTGTCACGGTCGCTTTCAAAACATCACATACATTCAAGTTCCTGGTAGAATGACTATTTTCCTTGTCTGGTAAGAAATATGACATGGAAACTACGTGTTTATTCTTTGCAATAAATGTTATGGTCGAATGAGATCTGAGGACTCCCAGAATTCCTCCTGAGCATGTTAAGTCGGATCAAGAGAAAGGCTCATTTCTCCTTTTCCCCTCCTTACGCCCACAGGCATCTCCAACCCAACCAAACATTTTTCAGTTCAGGCCTGTGCCTTATCTCCACCTAACTCTCTGCCTTTGCCATCACTGTTGCCCTTGCCTTGAACACCTTTCCCCTCACCAGCAATAATAACTACCATTGTATGTTTATCACGTACTGTGGGCCAGGTTCCGCTAAGATCTTTATAGCTATGACCTGATTTAGTGGAAGTTTAGGAACCCCATTGGAAGACGGGTAAACTGTGGAACCAAGAGGCTACATAACCTGCCCCTCTTCATACAGATTTGAATCTAAGAAGTTGGGGTCCAGATCCCCGACATTTGCCCCTAAGTGTTCCTACTTTTTACTGAGGTGAACTTCACACAATGTGAAAGCAACCGTTATGAAGTGCATGATTCAGTGGCATTGAACGCATTCAGTGTCATGCAACCACCACCTCTGTCTAGTTCCACGACATTCTCAGTACCCCAAAAGGAGACCCCCTTTACCCTCCCCCACCCGGCACCACCCACCTGCATTCTCCTAGTTATTTTCCCTGTCCTGCATCTAATTTCCACTGGAACAACGCTTCCTTTTCCTGTGGGGAAATCATTCTTTCCTCATATACGCATTAACAGCCAGGATGTGGGATCCTACAGGACAGTGACTGGATCTTGCTTACTTCTACATCCCCAGTGATCATCCCTGAGCACAATGCTTATTGAGACAACATGACCTGAAAGTCCCACCTTGTTTCCAGTTTTTCCTTGTCATCTATTGAATTTATTGAGGCCCTACCATGTGCCACTGTATGAATCCTTGGAATACCTCTATGGGGATGCAGGAAAGATTATCCCTGTCATACAGATGAGGAAAGCTAAAACCATTTTTTTAAAATATTTTATTTATTTATTCATGAGAGACACAGGGAGAGAGAGAGAGGCAGAGACACAGGCAGAGAGAGACACATGCAGGGACTCGATCCCGGGTCTGTAGAATCACACCCTGGGCTGAAGGCGGTGCTAAATCGCTGAGCCACCTGGGCTGCCCCTAAAACCATTTTTTATCTTTGTTCTGTGCCTGTAGAACTATCCCCTTGCCTTGAACACCCTTCCACCAGAATTTTCTGCTTCCAATGCTCTTGCGTCTCTCCCCTGTTTGTTTGGGCTCTGGGCTTGCTCCTATGTTGAAAAAGCAGAAACCCAACACACAAAGGAAACTGATGCATTCATCTTTCATAAAGCCACTTGGGCTACTTCGGATCCCCAGTTCCTCTGCTTTTGGCTGAGATTCTCTCAGCTTCAGGTGCCTCCTGCTAATCGGAAGCCCTGGTCTGCAGTTTGTGTGTCTTTGATGAATAAAAAATGGAAACACGAATTAATTATTACTTAATAAATTCAGTTTGGTTGACAAAAATCTTTCAAAACATAAGGCCCCTAGGTTGGAGCCAGCCCAGGTGTCCGTCAGCAGGTGGATAGTGAAGTAGGTGATAGCATGATGGCGTGCCAGGAAGTAAGAGCTACGGGCACTGATGTGGAAGTGTGGCTAGGATGTAGGGTTAGAAGGGAAAAGAAAATTACAGAAGAATTTGGACAGCACAAACTCATTCTCATAGAAGAGAAGTACATATGTGTGAGAATGTAGACATAGATATATTCACGGGAAAAAGACCATTTTAAAAAAAGATTTATTCATTTATTTGAGAGAAACAGAAAGAGCACACATGTGTGTGGGTTGGGGAGGGGCAGAGGGAGGGAATCTCCAGCAGACTCTCTGATGCAATGTGGAGCTCGATCTTACAACCCTAAGATCACAACTTGAACCGAAACCAAGAGTCAGACTCTCAACCGACTGAGCCACCTAGGCTCCCCAAGAACACTATTTTTTAATTGTGGTAAAATACACATAAAACTTGCCATCTTGACCATTTTTAAGTGTGCAGCTTAATGGTATTACATACATTCATGATGTGCAACCATCACCACCATCCATCCTCAAAACTCTTCAGCTGTAAAACCACAACTCTGCCCCATTAAACAATAACTCCTTGTTATCTCCTTTACTCTCTTAGAGTAAAATAGAACCCACGGTTCTATTTTCTGGCTCTATGATTGTGACTACTCTTGAGTACTTCATATAAATAGAATCATACAGTATATCTTTTTGTGTCTGGCTTATTTAATTCAGCATAATGCCATCAAGGCTCATTAACGTGATAGTATGTGTCAGAATTTTCTTCCTTTTTTAAGGCTGAATAATATTCCATTATATGGCCATGCTACATTTTGCTTATCCATTCATCCACTAATGAACATCCACATTGCTCAGCATTCTAGCTACATGCTTCTAGAAACAGGGAAGAACATCATTTTTTTTTAAGAAAACTAATCTTTGGGGATGCCTGGGTGGCTCAGTCAGTTAAACATCTGCCTTCGGCTCAGGTCATGATCCTGAGGTCCTGGAATCAAGCCCCACATCGGGCTCCCTATTCAGTAGGGAGCCTCCTTCGCTATCACCTCCTGGCTTCTGCTCTTTCTTGCTATCTCTGTTGCTCTCTGTTTCTCTGTCTCAGATAAATACATAAAATCTTTAAAAAAAAACTAATAAAAAAAACAATTAACTAATATTTGGGTGGGAGAATAGAATTATGAGGAATTTTTACTTCTTTTCCCTCACTGCAAATAATTTAACTACCAAATGTACAAAAAGACCTAAAATCTAAAGAAAGCCCTGACCCCCATATATGTCTTACAGAAATATAGCCACAGTTTGAGGTATATTCTTTCACATGTTTTTCCTTGCACATGTGAAGCTATAATATACATATAAATACTTTCAGAAAGTGAAAACTAAATTAGTTTTGTAGAATGACATAGCTTGCTCTGTCTGTGGACATCATATCGTGGGCATCTTCCCAAGTCAGTTCATGTAGATTGACTTCATTCTGTTCAACTGCTTCTTAATATTCCATTACTTACTTATATGCTCCAAGTACATTTAACCAGTCCTTTATAAACTTAGCGTTTCAGTTGTTTCCAGTTTTTTTGCTGTTATAAACTATGTTGCCATGAATATCCTTGAACAATTATCTTTGCACAGGTGAGAATAACTGTTGTAAGACAAGTGATCAGAAGCAGAGTTGTCACTCCATAAAGGGCATACACTTTCAAAATGTGGATAGATATTGCTCAGTTGTCTTCCAAAAGAGTTTGTTCTGATTTACCCCCATCATCAGTGTGGATGGGGAATACCTTTCCAACTGACCCCAGATAATCTCTCACTTTTTAATTTAAGAAAGATAAAGCTTCTTATGGTTTCAATCTACCATCTTCAATTATGAGTGCATTTTAATTCTTTTTAAGTTTAGTGGCCAGTGGTTTTTCTTCTGTGAATGTTTATATGCTTTGCCCACTTTTTGTTTAAGGGGGAGGCTTTTCTGTTTCCTTAAGGCTTTCCCTTTCTACATGATGTCATTTGATTTTTTTTTTATTACAACTAGCAAGTTCAAGTCTGCAATCCCTTATCTAAAACCTTTGGGGAAGATGTGTTTCAGAATTCAGAATCTGTTTGGCTCTTGGAAAGACATCGGGGTCCATGTGGCTTATCTAACACTCCCAGGAAGTCTGGGGCAGCCCCCTTGTACTCAAACACGTTAATATTTCTGCAGTGAAAAGGATAAACATTCCCACAAAGTGGGATGAATAAAGAATATAAATAGCCTCACATCCTTTCAATTCAGGTTTTGCCACCAAATGTGTTAGCAATAAAAACTCACAGTTTTCATAGTTTTTTGGACTTTAGAATTTTGGCTAACAGATTGCAGACCTGTTTGTATCCCTTGTATTTGCAGGAAGAAAAATAGTAAAGATTACTTTTAAATTAAATAAATGAAGGCTCATGCAGGGAAATTAATGGTGAGAGACAAGATCAGGATTCCTCCTTCGATCTGCAGGCTTTGAGAGGATCTGGGCAGGTGGGACAAGTCACAAATGTTGACACTTAGCCCAAGCTCTTAGGGACAGGAACACCTACATCCCTGTTACTGTCAACTTTACCTGGCTAGCTTCCACCTTCTAACTTGCAAGCTTTTTCCTTTTCCAGCCCAGTGGCCCTAATCTCACTACGCCTCCTATATCTCTTGGGACTGCCTCCTGCGCTCAGCCCAGCGTGGACCACCTTCCCAGCAGCCCCTTCTTTTGTGTGACTGCTATATGCAGTTCCTTGTGCGCCACACCTGAATGCAGATGAAATTAATTCAGTCCCACGAAGTAGCCTAGCTGGAGATGATCTCCCCTTCCCGCCATCCAAGGACGTAAGTCAGTGATTTCCATGAGGAAGCCCTGATGCTAATTCTTCCCCCAATATATAAAACCAGGTGCTTCCAGGAACTGTAAATATGAATCTACTTTAGGCTTTTAGAGCTACTGTGGAATTGAATAATCATAAAAGATACTTCTTCCATAGAGATTTATGCCCTCCACGCACCCCCACCCCCAGTTCCCAACCGATAAAAAAAACATATTTTACCAAAATATATCTCCCATCAGTGGTCCTGGAACACCTCACTAACTGACTATATTTATTGGGAAATGATTCACATTAATTTCAGGCGTCATCCTAATATTATATTTATGACAGACTGTGTGAGCTCCGGCAAGGGCCCTTGCCTCGTTCCTGGCATACATTCTCTGTTTCTGCAAATACATATTGTAAACACTGCCTGGAGAGATAAAATCATAAAACCAAAATAGGTTATCTTTGGAAAATCTGTTAATCCTAATCAAATAAGACAGCTGCTTGCCTGATTTGAGAAGCCGAGAGGCTGTGCCCAGGGTCTGTGGGAGTATTTCTCTTGGAACTTCCTTATTCCAAATTTCACTGCCCCCCCTTCCCCCATTCCCTCACCCCCCTGCCCATGTGATGCGACTTTTTCATGGAAGGGAGACACTCACAGAGAAAGAGGTTTGACTTACAAATCTTGCTGGTGAATAGTTGCTCAATGCACAGAAGGAGAAACCAAAAGGAGAGAGGAGGGGATCCCTGGGTGGCTCAACGGTTTAGTGCCTGCCTCCGGCCCAGGGTGTGATCTTGGAGTCCCGGGATCCAGTCCCACATCAGGCTCCCTGCATAGAACTGCTTCTGCCTCTCTCTCTCTCTCTCTCTCTCTCTCTCTCTCTCTCTCTCTCTCCCTCCCTCCCCCTCTCTCTCTCCTTCCCTCTCCCTTTCTCTCTCTCTGTGTCTCTCCTGAATAAACAAAATCTTAAAAAAAAAAAAAAAGAGAAGAGCCCTGATGTGGAATAAAATGGTAGCAACTTTGTCCAGTGAATCCATCTTAGGTGGCCAGATGCAGGCGAGTGTGGGTATGGACCCAGATACTATTTGGACAAACCAGAGAAAGCGAGGAACAGGAGCCATTCTCTAATGCTAGGAGAGAAAGAATTGAGGGTTTATAAGAATAGATATCTAATATTTAATTTTAATTGTCCGTGCAGCATGATGTACACACATACCCACATCATTGCAGCTGTCATGTCCAGTAAACGCCACCATCCAGGACAATCTCTAGTGGGTGATATTTTGGGAAAAAGGGACAAGGGGCTTTGTGCCACTTTGGGGTAGTTGTGGTCTGATGCAGCTGTTTCTGCCTGTCTTCCATACATTCCTGCATCCAAGAACAGCACCCTTCACCCCTCCCTCATCACAATCCCAGCACTTGATTGAAGTCCACCTCAACCCTTGGTGCCAAGGATGGGCACATGACTTAGACCTAGCCAATCAGAGTTTGCTATCCTTCTGGCTATAGCAGTTGCCTCCAGGAGGGACACATGACCCAGGACTGGCTAATAAGAATAGCTCAGATACCTGGCCCCAGAAGTCAGTACCGGAAAGGGAAGAGCTCAAAGTCAGGTTGAAGAAAGCCACTCTAGGATTTCTGCTGCGTGCAGGTTTAGGGAAGAAAAAGACAAATTCTCCTTAGGCTGGGATTTCTGAGGGGTGAGAAATAACCTTGAGTGCCTGGCAACCATTTTTGCCACCATGAGGGTCAACCTGTCTGAGAATAAAGACCGTCGAGGAAAACACAGTTGAGTGATGGAAAGCCAGATTCCTAATGATGATAAAGATGATGATAATAATCCTAATACTAATAATGGCAAGCTCTTGTATTCTGCTTACCATTGTGAAACTCTTCTCTAGAAACTTCTATAGAAACCTATAGTGATTCATTTGGTCCTCCTAATAACTCTGAGAGATAGGCACTTTTATTACTTCCATTTCACAGATGAGGAAATGGAGGCAGAGAGGTCACCCAGTAAGTGGTAGAGCCAGAATTTGAAAGCAAGTAATTTGGCTCCAAGTCCATGTTCATAACTACTATGCAACACTCCACAAACATATATTGAACACCTACTATGTGCCTGGCTGTCTAGGGACTTCGAATGATTCAGCCCTGGTCCCTAGTCTCCAGGGGCTCAGAGTCCAGGAAGGGCATCAGGAAAGCAGGCAGCCTGGCCCATTGGATGTGATCAAGTGTGACTGTGGTAGCTGCCCTCAGCTTGTGACTACTGTACCACCTGCTTCGATTTGCAGAGAAACCCATTCCCTTCAGGAGAGCAGCTCCAGTCCTAACAGGCCTTTAAAAATGTCAGGGTATTTTTAGCTCAGAGAGTTGGTAAGTCCAGTGGCAGATTAGAGAAACAAGACTGTGCTCTGGGGAGATGGAATGTGAAGCCACAAGAAACTCTATTTCAGGGGAGGCCTTGTGGCTTCAGGGAGACAAGAGGAGAGAAGCCAGGCTACTGGGCATCTGGAACTGAGGAGGAGGGTTACACTCAAAGGGCCTGGGCCTGGAACTTTCCCTGGACCACCCCCAGGATAGTATGAAGGTCCTCTAGAATATGCCACCTTAGAAGGTCTACACAGGGAGTAGCAGCACGATGTCCAAGTGAGCACAAAACATGAGGAAGGGCCCTTTAGTTATTCAACAAACTTATGTGCTATTGCTCCAGAGCCTGACATACCATCTGTACTCAAAACATTATGCTTAATGAATGAGCACCTATTCCCTAAAGGAGCATCCGTGCTGGTTCAGGACCATGCTAGAAGCCAAGAATACAAAGGAGACAGTGCAGCCTCTGCCCTTATACAGATGGAAGTGGGAAACTGTAGAGTGGTGTGGTCAAGACTACTGCAGTTTGGTAGCCCCATGGGCTGTGGGAACTCCACAGAGAGCCACTTAGCCCATTTGCAAGGTCAGGGAAGGCTTCCTGAAAGAGGTGAGTCTTGAATTACAGGCTTGAAAAAAACAATCTGAAGTGAGCCAGGCAGAGAAGGGAGTTAAGTGCAAAGGCATAGAGGTGTATCGAGAAGAAAAATGAACTAAGAAATAACAAATTAGGGGCACCTGACTGACTCAGTGGATAGAGTATGGGACTCTTGATCTCAGGGTCATGAGTTCAAGCCCCACATTGAGCATAGAGCTTACTTAAAAAAAAAAAAAAAAAAAAAAAAAAACCAAACCAAAATAAAAGCTCCCTTTTCCTATGCCCTTCCTGAGGGCCAGGCACTGTGCTAAGTATATAAAAGCCAGGCCTCATTTAATCCTTCACACAACCATAGGAGGAAAGAGCTATTATACTCTCAACAACAATTTATAGAGAGGAAATCTGGTCCCAAAGAGTGAAGGGCATGGAATCAAGCTAGGTGGCCCAGATCTGAATCCTGACGTTGACACTTGCCAGGTGTGTCACTCGAGACAGTGATTTCTCTCTGGGCCTGAGGCTCCCCATATGCACAAGGGAGAGATAATGACAGCACCTACAACATTTAGTGTTGTTGTGGGAGTCATATCAATTGCTATAAGGAAAGTACTTAAAACACTGTGCAGTATCTAGCCATTGTGCAGCAAGTGTTGAATAAATGAAATGAAGGAATGAAATTAGGGCTCAGAATAGTATCACAGCTTTAAAAAAAAGATTTTATTTATTTATTTGAGGCAAGGGAAGGCAAGAGAGGGACAAGTAGACTCGGTGCTGAGCACAGAACCCGTCCTGGGACTTGATCTCACCACCCTGAGATCATGACCTGAGCCAAAACCAAGTCGGACACATAACTGACTGAGCCACCCAGGCACCTCTAGTATAACTTTCTAAGGCCACACAGAAAGAAAAACCAAGGTTAGAATTTGAATTCAGATCTGACTCTGGATTCTGAGCCTCTCTTTTTTATTGTCAACTCAGTGTTTAATAAAATAAGACAGTGAGGAAATTCATAACCCTTGAGGCTTGAATGGACGGATGGAGCAATGACTTCATGCTGGGAACTGGGCTGAGTGCTTTCCATGCATCACCCCCTCCCTTAGCCCTCACGCAAGTCCACAGGGTAGATCAGAATACTTTCTTCATCTTACAGATGAAGAAACTGAGTGTCTAAATGACTATGAGACTTGCTCGAGCTGCACAAGTAGCAAGTGGCTATGCTGGGATTTGACTCCAGCTCTGTGTGGCCTTTATCTAGGCACACATAAGCCATAAAGAAGTTGATAAACGATTGTGCTGGAATGTACAGCTGGCTCGCACACATTCCTTGTTCTGTTCTTACCATAGCCTTATGAAATGGCTGGTGGGTTTTCAGTCCCATTTTAAAGACAAGGAAACTGAAGCTGAGAGGCTAACTAATTTGCCTAATGCCAAGCAGATTGTTGGCTGCAGTGCCTTCAATCCAGCAGCTGACAGAAAAGCCTCTGGGGCTAGAGTCAGTGTCAGGGCTCCACCCCTAGTGGCCGCCACAGCTGGCAGGCCTGGGAGAAGAAAGCTCCTTTAACTTGTCCTCCATCCTCTTCCAACACACATTCCTATCCATCCTCTGATTTTCATTTTGCTGATACTGTAACAGTCCGGGACAGTGTGATCCCTCACCGGGATGGCACCTCTCAGGTGTCCTGCTGTGATGCCTCCTTCCCTGACCCCCAATACACAGAGTCCATTCTCCCCTGGCAGCTACCCCTGAACTCTGTGTAAAACCCACTGGTGCCACATAGACCCAAGAGAATTGAGAAACAAGGACTCAAACCAACATTTGCACAAATATGAACACTAGCCGAAAGGTGGAAACAACCCAAATGCCCATCAACACAGGACTAGAGAAACCAGTTGTAGTCTATCCACACAATGGAATATATTGCAGTCGTAGGAAGGAATGAGAGAGACTACTCCATGGTTGAGCCTTGACATTACGTTGAGTGACAGAAGCAAGACACAAAAGGCCACATATTGTATGATTTCCTGTGTGTGAGATATCAAGGGTAGATAAACTTACAGAGATGGAAATCAGATTGGTTGGTGCCAGGGACTTGGAGAGAGGAAGAAATGGAGAGGAACTAGTGGGCTTGGGGTTTCCATTTGAGGTGGTGAGAATGTTCTGGAACTGGGTAGAAGTGGTCACACAACATTGTGTATCTACTAAATGAGACTGAGCTTCATTTTTAAATGATTAATTGTATGTATGTGTGGGTGCATGCATGCAAAACTCAAGAAAGTTGTATTTTTATTGGTTGTTTTTACCGTAGTAAAATACATATAAAATTTACCATTTTAACACATGTTCACCATTTCCATCACCCCAAGAAGAAATTCTATACTCATTAGGCAATCAGTCTCCCTTTCCTCTCCCTCCAGTCCCTGACAACCACTAATCTGTCTCCCTATGGATTTGCCTGTTTGGACATTTCATATAAGTAGAATCACAGTATGTGATCTTTTGTGTCCGGCTTTTTTACATAGTATCATGTTTGCAAGTTTGATCCATGTCGTAGCATGAATCAGTGCTTTGCTCTTTTTTATGGTTGAATACTAGTCCATTGTATGGATGGACAACATTTTGTTTACCCATTCATAAAAGGAGGGACATCTGGGCTGTTCCCACCTTTTGGCTATTGTGAATAGTGCTGTTGTAAACATTTATATATGTGTATTTGTCTGAATATCTGTTTTCCAATTCTCTGGGATAGATAGATACCTAGGAATGGAGTTGCTGGTCATATGGGTAGCTTTACATTTAACCTTGAGAACCACCAAACTTTTGCATAGCAGCTGTGCCATTTTACATTTCCTGCCAGCAGTGTATGAGGGCCTAGGGTAGCTCTGAGGTTTTGATGCAGTAATACATGCGGAGGGCTTACCCAGGGCTTGAAACATAATAATTGCTCCAAAAATATGAGGAATTATGATTATTCTTGTTAACAATCATTACTATGCACCTCTTCTGGGCCAGGCCCTGGTAGGCGCTAAGGGAACCGAGATGAATACAAAATTATTCCTTTCAAGGAGCTCCTGTGCATCCGAATGGCTTCTCCTCTGGCTATTCCAAGTAACTGGTTTGATGAACAACAACAACAATGATGATGATAATAATAATAGCTACAAATCCAATGCCTGCTCATAACATGTCTGGTGTTGTGCCAGTTTCTTTATTCACTGCTCTCATGTGAGCTTCACAACAACCTCAAGTGTAGGCAATATTATCATCCCCTTTTACAGATGAGAAGACTGAGCCTCCAGAGCGGGTGAGTGTGCCTGAGCCTCACAGCTGGCATGGAGCCAGGGTTTGAAGGTGAGGCAGGTACCTTACCAACTGCCATCTCTGGAACCAGACAGTGGATCTGTTTACTCTGGATTTTTCCCAAATCCTAGGTTTAATTCATTTTTGTTTTGGTCTTTGCACAGACTCACCTGGATTCTGTAGATTTCAGCATGACAGGGTGTCTAGTGGCCAACTTCTGACACCAGTCTCAAGCGTAATCAGGGCCAGGCCCTGGAGGCACAGCCATTGTTGAGTTCAAGGGGTTACTTTATAGGCCTGAATTCATAAAGTGTCTGGGCCTCCAATACCCAAAGGACAGGTGCTAACTTGCATTTAATTCTTCCTCTCAGGCTGCAGGACTTTCCTTCAAAAGCACTCTCCTCAGCCCCCCACCCCCTCACCAGGCACCAGCCACCCCTTGGTGGCCCTGCCTCTCCAGGCATTTGTCCTTCTCTGCCAGACACCACCAGTTTGTGTTTAGGAGAGGAACACTCTGTCTGGTCTGCCTTCCTTGTGTGCCCATGCATCTAAGAGGGGTTGGGAGAGGCTCTTTCTGCAGGGCTCTCATCTATATGGACTGCTGGGTGGGTTTCCATGAACCAGGATTCACATTGAATTTCTGGAATCTCCCAGATCAGCTAGTGGCATCTCTGGCAGTGCCCGCTGGGGAACTGAAGTAACCATGCTCAATGATGTAGGAAACATGTTAGGCTTTGAAGCCAAACAGCCAAGAAAGAATTCTTGAGACATCTTTGGTGCAAAAAGTGTCTCTAATAAAGCACAGGGACAGGACTTGGGGGCAGAAAGAGATGCTCTGGGGTCATGAGTTAGTGGCCCATGATAGACTTTCAAGTTGGGAGGGGGCTAGGATCAGTGTAAATCTCTAAGGAATGTTGGAAGTAAGGTTTCCAGGACCTTGAGGGGGCTAGCTATTGTTGGCAGAATGTCATTTATTACCATCTAATAAAACCTGAGTCATGGGACCCTTCAGATGAATATCAGTGAGTCATACACTTGGGGGATGATTGCCAACATGTATGTTGGAAAGGAAGTTTTTCAAAGGAATTTAAAAAAATTTTTTTTGTATATTTTTTATTGGAGTTTGATTTGCCAACATATAGTATATCACCCAGTGCTCATCCCGTCAAGTGCCCCACTCAGTGCCCGTCACCCAGTCACCCCATCCTCCCACCCACCTCCCCTTCCACTACCCCTTGTTCATTTCCCAGAGTTAGGAGTCTCTCATGTCCTGTCACCCTCTCTGATTTTTCCCACTCATTTTCTTTCCTTTCCCCTTTAATCCCTTTCACTATTTTTTATATTTCCCGAAAGAATGAGACCATATAATGTTTGTCCTTCTCCGATTGACTTACTTCACTCAGCATAATACCTTCCAGTTCTATCCACTTTGAGGCAAATGGTGGGTATTTGTCATTTCTAACAGCTGAGTAATATTCCACTGTATATATAGACCACATACCACATCTTTATCCATTCATCTTCCTTTTTTAAAAAAAGATTTTATTTATCTATTCATGAGAGACAGAAAGAGAGAGACAGGCAGAGACACAGGCAGAGGAAGAAGCAGGCTCCACACAGGGAGCCTGACGTGGGACTCGATCCCGGGTCTCCAGGATCAGGCCCTGGGCTGAAGGTGGCACTAAACCGCTGAGCCACCGGAGCTCCCCTAGACCACATCTTCTTTATCCAGTCATCTTTAATGGACACTGAGGCTCCTTCCACAGTTTGGCTATTGTAGACATTGCTGCTATAAACATTGGGGTGCAGGTGTCTTGGTTTTTCACTGCATCTGTATCTTTGGGGTAAATCCCCAGCAGTGCAATTGCTGGGTCATAGGGTGGCTCTATTTTTAACTCTTTGAGGAACCTCCACACAGTTTTCCAGAGTGGCTGTACCGGTTCACATTCCCACTAACAGTGCAAGAGGGTTCCCCTTTCTCCACATCCTTCCCAACATTTGTTGTTTCCTGTCTTGTTAATTTTCCCCATTCTCACTGGTGTGAGGTGGTATCTCATTGTGGTTTTGATTTGTATTTCCCTGATGGCAAGTGATGCAGAGCATTTTCCCATGTGCTTGTTGGCCATGTCTATGTCTTCCTCTGTGAGATTTCTGTTCATGTCTTTTGCCCATTTAATGATTGGATTGTTTCTTTGCTGTTGAGTTTAATAAGTTATAGCCCTTTATCTGATATGTCATTTGCAAATATCTCCTCCCATTCTGTAGGTTGTCTTTTAGTTTTGTTGACTGTTTCTTTTTTTTTTTTTTTTTAGTTATTTATTTATTTATGATAGTCACAGAGAGAGAGAGAGAGAGGCAGAGACATAGGCAGAGGGAGAAGCAGGCTCCATGTACCAGGAGCCCGACGTGGGATTCGATCCCGGGTCCCCAGGATCGTGCCCTGGGCCAAAGGCAGGCGCCAAACCGCTGCGCCACCCAGGGATCCCTGTTGACTGTTTCTTTTGCTGTGCAGAAGCTTTTCATCTTGATCAAGTCCCAATAGTTCATTTTTGCTTTTGTTTCCCTTGCCTTCATAGCTGTATCTCGCAAGAAGTTGCTATAGCCAAGTTCAAAAAGGTTGTTGCCTGTGTTCTCCTCTAGGATTTTGATGGATTCTTGTCTCACATTGAGATCTTTAATCCATTTTGAGTTTATCTTTGTGTATGGTGTAAGAGAATGGTCTAGTTTCGTTCTCCTGCATGTGGCTGTCCAATTTCTCCAGCACCATTTATTGAAGAGACTGTCTCCAAATGAATTTTTATATGTTAAAGTAGACTTACAGGTCCTCAGAGTCAATGTAAGATTGCCTTTTGCCCTTAGCAAAGTATCAACATTGAGGCAGCTGAGTCCCGACCTGCCTGTGTTCAAGGACTTGTCAATGGGATGTAGGTAGTAAGAAAATTTTTCTTTTTTTTTTTTTAGTAAGAAAATGTCATAATTCTTTTCTACCTTTGTTTCCCACATCACTCAAGGCCACCTCCCTAGGCCTCCAGAGCCAAAGAGAGGCCAGGCACAGGGTCTGTGGGCCTAGGGAATCACTGCACACCACAGAAGACACCCTGAGGTTCTGGGCCTAGGGAATCACTGCACACCACAGAAGACATCCTGAGGTTCTGGAAACCCCAGGAATGAGCCCTCGCACCCCTTCAGCTTAGCTCCAGCTCCCTACAATGGCAGTCTCCACACTTGTCCTGCATCCTTACGACAGCCAGTTGGGTACCACACTTCACCGTATTTTGCCATATCCGTGAACCACTGCTATTGTCACTTATTTTATACTTTTCTTCAAATTGACTCACTTTCCTTTTTTTTTTTTTTCTTCCACTTTCAGCATGTGTTTTGGAGAGGGAAACTATGTTGCTACTGTCAATGAAAGAGCAATTTTCCTTTTCAGGAACAGAACCTAACATGAAAATAAACACATAAATATTAAATTTTAAAATGTTTTAATGTCACCTTGGCACTGTCTTATCTATAGTATCTCCCCCAGAGATTTCTTACTAATTACAAAAGGAAAAAAATTATAGTGGGGAAACCTGGCAGATACCCCACCCCCATTAGAGTTAGAGTTTAGAGGTTAGAGTTTGCAACACCAGAAATGCAACAAATTGCCATCAGGTACCTCCTGAGAAAATGCACTGAGAAGAACAGGGCATCATTTGATGGTGTTCTTGCCAAAAGTGCATAACTTGAATCTACTCATAAGGAAACATCAGACAAACCCAAACTGAGGGGCAGGTTCCAAAATGGACCCTTCAAAAATGTCAAGGTCAAGAAAGACAAAGGAAGGCTGAGGCACTATTCTAGATTAAAGAAACATGACAAGTAATTCAGTGTGTAATCCTGGATTAGATCCTAGACGAGAAAAATAATTGCTATAACATACAGTTAAAAACAAAACAAAAAAATTAAAAAACAAAAACAAAACAAAGCAAAATACAGTTCAATTTTAGGTCAACTGGTGAAATTTGAACATGGAACCTAAAATTCAGATTCTAGAGCCATATTAAGTTAAGTTTCCTGAATGTGATAATTATACAGTAATAATCTTGTTCTTAGGAGATACATACTGGTCTGTATGTGTTAAAGGATTGGGTAGTGACTGCATTAACTCACAAATGGTTCAGGGGGAAAGTGTGTACACACATACACACACAGAAAGAAAGCAAATGTAGCAAAATGTCAGCATGTGGCAAACCTGGAAAAGTTCAGAGTGTTCATTGCACTCTTCTTGCAACTCTTCTGTTACAATTTTTTTTCCAAGTAAAAAGTTGTGAAAGATGTCTGCTTGAGGAGACCAAAAGCAGCCACACATGACAAGGGAGGTGGGGGTCCCACACTTTGGGAAACATTACTCAGTTGGTACAATTTCTCCATCTCTAATTCTCTTTTCCCTTTGGTAGTTCTTACCTTCACAGCTCAGTGCTCTCCAGAGTAGGTTCTATTTCTTCATTCCCCTCTGAGAGATTATTTTATTTTATTTTAAGATTTTATTTATTTATTCATGAGAGACACATAGAGACAGAGACACAGGCAGAGGGAAAAGCAGCTCCCTGAGGGGATTCTTATGCAGAACTCGATCTCAGGACCGCAGAGTCACAACCTGAGCCAAAGGTGCTCAACCACTGAGCCACCCAGGTGTCCCTACTCTGAAAGATTTTAGAGACCAGGTTAGCATGAGAAAGGCTCTGAAGAGTCCTGCAGCCACAAAAATTGGTGGAATGCTTTTTGTTGGGGTGAGAGGCTACTGTGTGCTGAGCCCTTACCATGTCCCTGGTGTGCTGACAGCCCTAGGAGATGGACACTGTTCATTCTACCCATTTTACAGATGAAGGAATGGAGGCTCAAAGAGGCAAAGCCATTTATCCAAAGGTTCCTAGGAAGCTGCAGAGCAAGGATTGTGTACTCTCCTTAATTGCCATGATATGCCTGCTTTGGGAGTCACAAAACAATTAATGGAGGCAGTCTAGTGGTCGAGAACAGGGACTCTGGATTCAGATCTCTACTGCTTGCTAGTCGTGTGATCTGAAACAAATCACTTACCTGTACCACGGGGTTATGATGCCTATTAAATGAATCGATATCTGGACAGCACTTAGAGCAGTATCTGACACAATGCTTGGGAGCAATGGAGACTCAGAGAGGTTGAGCCACTTGGCCAAGGACACAGAGGAGGTATCAAGCTCAGAGTCTGAACCCAGGCCTGGTAGACCCCAGCACCCTGTGTCCCGTTAGCCTTGAGCTAGCTCACCTTCTGATTCTGGCCTCCACTTGCTCCTAGATCTCAGGCTCCTTTCTACCTCCCCTTGCCCTACTCAAGGCCTACAACCATTTTACTGGTCTAGGGTAGCTCCCATCAGTTCTTTTGAGGACAGGATATATTCCTTCTGGGCTGTTTGCTTGGATCTCCAGCTCATATCCCACACCCAGCCTCAGTGGGGATGATGAATGCACCTTACCTGCCACCAAGAGAGATTTTTTTTTAAGATTTATTTATTTATTTATTTATTTATTTATTTATTTATGAGAGACACAGAGAGAGAGATAGAGACACAGGGGCTCCATGCAGGGAGCCCGATGCGAGACTCGATCCCAGAACCCCAGGATCACACCCTGGACCAAAGGCAGACACTCAACCGCTGAGCCACCCAGGCATCCCTGGGAGTTTTAACTGCTGCTGAAGTCAGCACATCCATTCGCAAACCCATGAGTTACCAGAATGTTCCTCAAGCTCAGCCACCTGCATTCCTTCAAGTGAACTGGGCCACAGGAAAGCCAGCGTGGGAGATATTTGTTCAGTGAAAGAGAATAAAACAACAACAACAACGACAACAACAGGGTCAGAATCCATTTCAGTCTAACCGATATTTTACACAATTGGATACGTTTGACTAAACTAATACATATGTATGGAGACTGGTGCATTTCCATTCAAACCAATGTAAATTACCTTTGACCAATATATTTTCCTGGAAATCAATGCATTTTAACACGAGATAATATTTATGAAATTGAATTTTTTATTGAAGCTAATGCAATTCTATTCTATTTTATGCATTTTTATTAAACTAATGCATTTTAAATTAATCCATTGTATATTAAGTACAACAGACATTGGTACTTACAGTAAAATAATATATGCCCACTGAAATCAATACAGTTTCAAAACCTGGTGTTTTCCATTTAACTGAAGGATGTCAAGAATACGCAGCCATGAGTTTAGGGCATGTGAATGTGAAATTATGTCTTTTCTTTTCTTTTTTTCAAAATCATTATCACTTTAAAGATATTGTGCCTCAGGATATGGCCAGAGGCCCAAGGATTTAGAATTAATTCATGATTCTAACCGTCAACTCAATTGAACATCCCACTTGACCTACTTTTTGACCAAGTGGACTGGTGATTCTTAATCATGAGGTGTGACACAAGTCACTTGTCACTACTAATAAAATACTGAAGTTTGCAAACAATTTACCTTGGAAAGAAGCTAGTGTTTTGCATCAGTCTGTGTCCTGGCAGGAAAAGGTGATATACTCAAACTGGTATTTTGAGAAGTGTTTAACAAAGAGACTATTAAGGTGAGAGGTATAAGAAAAGCAATACTGCAGCCCCCTGGGACTAGTAACCCAGGAAGCTGTTACCATCTGGGCATTACTCGGACCTGGAGGGAGCAGCTGGCAGAGAGAGAGAGAGAGAAAGAGGGAGAGAGAAAGAGAGAGAGAGAGAGAGAGAGAGAGAGAGAGAGAGAAGCTGTAGCTTTCAGGAGAGAAATTCAGCCTCCTTTAGCATCCCACAGAGAGGAAGCTATAAAAATAAATACCTGACCTCTCTCTACGCCCTCCTCCTCTCCTGTTGATACTTTCCATTGACCATATCAACCAGAAACCAGAGGATAAGGGAAATTGTTGTTGCAGTCCTGGGGCAGCACAGAATAAGAAGAAAGATAAAGGAGGGTGAATCTGGACAGACAAAAAGAAAATACCCATATATCTACTAAGTGCTGATTATACATGACATGCTTTCTTATTTAATTCTCACAACACCCTATGAGGAAAAGAACTATTATTTCCATTTCTGAATTGGAGAAATTGAAGCTCAAAGAGGCTGAGAGGGAGAGCTAGGGCTTGAACAGAAGTCCACCCAACTCTGTGGATGAAGAAAATAGATTCTGGGAAAGAAAATAAAATTTAATAAAGGAGGATGAGGGTTTTTTTGGCCCCCATTTTACTCCTTTCCTTACTGTTTGAAACTGTGACATGAGAACCTGGTGTCTGGAGCTATGGCTGCCATCTTGTAACCATGAAGGGAGACATCACCAACACAATGAGTACAGCAGGGCAGGAAGAACAAAGGAATTTGGGTTCTTGTTGATATTGTTTAGTCCCTAAACCCAGCCCAGAACTACCTACCTTCAGGCTTCCTGTTAATTAACAATACACTCTTGTCTTTTAAGCCAAGTTTACTGAGTTTATTGTTATTTGTCCCAGAAGCATTCCTAACTGATAGACTATTACTTATACATTACTTGAATTTTTAATAATGAATATGTATTATTTTTGTGAAAAACACAAAATCCAATAATAACTGTTTAATCACTCCCCTCATCCAACTTCACCAAACTGGTCATGGATTTTTTTCTTCTTCAGGACAAAACCCAGATGCACATGATTTTTTAAGGCTGAATTCACAGACCTATTTTATTGCATTTTATACAAGTTTTTTTCATTATGGACATTTAGATGGTAGAACAGCTCAAGCATATGCATCTCTGTATTCCCTCTTGCTGGGGACCCCATTTGCAGCTCTCACAGGGCACAGCACTGCTATTGTTGCAGTTCCTATGAAAGTCCCTTAAAAGCTGGCTCTCTCCCACCTTCATCAGCTCTCAGTTCAGGGAAAAAACTTCCAGGATTTTCAGATCCAGCCTCAGTCCATGGGGGGATGGGAGGAGCCCATGGCATTTCCCAAGAACTCCCAGTTGACAATCAGCATCTTCCTTCTGTGAGAGGAGAATTTTGTTCTAAATTTCCATCTTGCCTTATTCTCTTTGAATACAGACTCAGGAGATTCTAGCACCTCAAGGGTTTTGGAAAAAAATCTTTGGCTTTGAAAAATTTACTTCTTCAAAGATTTATAGTTGTGAGATTCCCTAATTTCATTTGCTCACCCATTGCTTTAGCCCCACTGAGCCTCAGTTTTCTCATGTGGAAAATGGGGGTGATGCTAGGACTTAGCTCACAGGATTGTGAAAGGAAGACAGTTAAAACAATTGGAATGACTGGCACAGAATGTAGGCTCATATGAATAGCAAAAGTGATATCATTACTAACTCTTTGAGAATCAAAAGGTCTTAATGCATCCATTCATAGCACAGCCAGCTTCTTCAGCAATGGCTGTCCTTAGAGAAATCTAGGTCATTGTGATGTCTCAACTTTGGATGAATATCTCTTTTGTGAACCCATCCATAGCACTGATTAGCCAAGGAGATTCAATGGAAGTTAAGAATTTGGGCATCAAATCAGAGAGATCTAAGTTCAAATCTTACCTCTGCTTCCCAGCTATGTGATCTTGGGCAAGTCACTTTGCCTCTCTGAGCCCCTCAGCTTCCTCATTTGGAAAATAATGACTGCCTCACAAACTAGCTTGAAGATTAAATGAGGTTATACGTGGAGTACTCTGAACACAGGGCACTTAAGAGCATCTGCCATCTCTTTATAGCTGTCATTTTTTTTCCTCTGGCATGCACGGAAATAAGTATGGAGAGATGGATGCAAAGTTCTGTGGTCTACGTGCTATTCTGTCTGTAGAGACAGATGGAGAGGAAGAAAGTGCAAGGAGGTTATTGGTTGAGTTAGAAATTTCCTTTCTTAAATAAAAGTGATCTCAAAGTCTACAGAAAAGATAGAAGGGATCTATTATCAATATTTTAACATTAGCTTTTAGATTCTAAACTCTTTGTGAGCAAAGTCTCAGCTAATGCACCTTAGTATCCTGCACAGGACCTGGCACTCAGCAGGTACCTAATCAATGCTTGTTGCTTTAAATCCATCCCTGTATTAGTCAGCTTGGGCTGCCATAATACAATACTATATATTTAAAATCAGGTATTTATTTTCTCACGGTTCCAGAAGCTGGATATCTGAGATCAGGGTGCCAGCGTGGTCGGGATCTGGTGAAAGCCCTCTTCCTGGCCCAAAGACAGCTGCCTTCTTGCTGTATCTTCACATGGCAGAGAGGGAGAGACAGAAAGCCAGCTAGTTCTTGTGTCTCTTTTTGGGAGGGCATTAATCCCATCATGGGGCCCTACCCTCATGACCTCATATAAATCTAATTATCTCCCAAAGGCACCATTCCAAATACCATGATATTAGGTGTTAAGGATTCAACATTGAATGGGGGAGGGCACAATTCAGTCCACAGCCTTCCCCTAACATTTTGCAGTTCAGTTGCAAAATAGACCAAACCTCAATGTGAGAAAAGTGGGCGAGACTCATTAGAGAAGGAGGATGGGGAATGAAGAGAGCTTGGAGTGGGCATTATTAGGGAACCACAGACCCACCCACCATCCTGGCATGCCCTGGCCATTAGTATAATGGCTAGAAGTTCAGGAGCTAGAGTTCATGCCTTGGATCCACTGCTTAGAATTAAGTTTCTCTATCAGTAAAACCAGGACTGTGGAAAACAGTGCTGCTTATGCCTGTATGCCATTACCCTTTCTTGGGAAAGCAGCCTTTTGGTTTTCCTAATGCCCTTGTGGCTTTACCCTCCACTACCACCCTGCCTCAGTTCGGGGAATTGGGCGTGTCATTTGGGCCCAGTCTAGCAGAGTCAGGGTGATTGGCTCAGGCATAGGCATGTGATCTGACCCAGACTAATGAGAGCCTTCCCTAGGATTTCTGACAGAACTTTTAGGAAGAGGCTTTATCTTTCTCCTGGGGACAAGAACCTGGGAGGATGGAAGCCTGGGCCAACAGCAGCTAGCTAGACCTGACTGAGGATGAAGCCAACACAGAAGAAATCAGAGCCCAGAGAAAGAGAATGACAGTGTCTGATATTGACCTTCAGGCTATGCCTGGAGCCCATCCGCTCACTGTTAAACTTTCCAGTTAAATAAGCTAATAAATTACTTTTGGTTAGGCCAATTTTTGTTTCTGTCAGTTGCCACCAGCAGCATATGAGTAACCTAAAAGCATTGGCCAGAACCATTTCGGTGTTTCTCACCTGTGCCCATGTCACTTAATAGTCTCAGTTTTGGGAAGATGTGCGCCACGCTCACGCTCCCTCGCAATGTCCAAGAGAATTGCAACGTGTCTGAATCCTCCCTCTTTGACTCTTCAAACACCCCTGCAAGGTAATGGAACAGCTGTTCCCGGGGGTGGTAGGCACTGTGGGCGCCCCGCAAATCATGTGGTCCCGCCCCCCTCCTCAGCTACCGAGGCAGCCATGGACACGTGACCCAATTCTGGCCAATGAGGCTCGAGGAGAAACCTGCTGGGCGGTGCTTCTGGGCGAAGCCACCCAGGCCCTCGGCGAAAACTTCCTGAGAACCTGAGGGAACCGCAGCCGCCATCTTGCTTCGCCCTGAAGAGGAAACCCTGTGCCACCGTGGAGTCAGCCACGTTGTGTGGTGCTGCCGTCAGGACTCCCCGGGATGTAGGATTGTCATCGTCTCTTTCCTTCAAGCAATTTGGAGTCAAGATTTCCATTTCAGTCAACACCATCGTGAGTCATGCACTCCTATTTTATAGATGCAAGAGGTAATTTCTGAGGGAAAGTGGCTTTCTCCGGTTATGTTGTCGGGATCATTTTTGTTGCAGGGGACAGACACCTAACTCCCAACAGCTTAAGAAAAAGAAACATAGACTCTGGTAAATTCAGAGTATAGTAGATGAATGCCCCTCAACTGGTGAAAGGGTAAACTGAGGTACAGTCGCACAATTATTACTTAGCAATAAAAAGGAACAGATTACTGATATGCCAAGGACGTGGATGAACCTAGATGCTAAATGAGGAAAATCAGACTCACAAGGCCACATGCTGTGTGGTTGCATTTATATGCCGCTCTCGAAAAGACAAAACATTAGGCACAGGAAACAGATCAGTGGTTGAGGTGGGGGAGAGCAGGAAGCAGACTACCAGGAGAATGTGGGATTTGGGAGCTGGGTTAGAACTTTTCTGGATCTTGACTGTGGTGCTAGTTAAGTGACTGTATGTGTTTGTCAGAACTCACAGAACCACAGTAAAAAGGGAGAATTTTACTATATGCATATTATAGTTTATAAACATTAAAAGTCCTGGGGGTCGGATGGGGAGTTACTACTTAATGGGTACAGTTTCTGTTTGGGGTGGTGATAATTTTTGGAAATAGATAGTTATGATGGTTGCCTAACGTTGTGAATGTAATTAATGCCACTGAATTGTGTGCTTAGAAATAGTTAAAATGGCATTTTATGTTATATATATTGTACCACAAACTTTTCTGTATAATTGACATAAGATTATATTAGTTTCAGATGTGCAACAAAGTGATTTGACAATTACATACGTTACAAAATGCTCATCACAGTAAGTGTAGTCACCATTTCTCACCACACAGTTATTATATTATTGACTATATTGTCCATGCTGTACTTTCCATCCCCATGGCTTATTTATTTTATAATTGGAAGTTTGCATCTCTTAATCCTCTTCACCATTTTCTCCTATCCCATCTTCCCTTCCCCTCTGACAACCATTATGGTTTAAAGTGAAAAGAAAAAAAAAATGGTCCAGGGATAGACTTCATGGCAGGATCCAGAATTCTCTCCATCTCTCAGGCTCTCTTTTCTGCTACCTTGATTTTATTTCCAGCAGGCTCTCCTCAAGTGGTAACAGAGATGGCCTTAGAAAGTTCCAGGTATACCTCCTCATAGCTTAGCAACAAGAGCAGGAGGGAAGTGCTTCTTTCCCAGTAGTTCTTAAAAGTTCCATGGTTGAGCCTCATTGACTTGCCTTGACACGTGAGCTTGCCTCTCAACCAACCACTGGGCTGGAGTGATTTATTGGCCAGCCCTGGGTTATATGTCTACTCCCAGAGTGAATACCGCCACCCAAACCTCTTGGAGGGAGAGGGGGAAGGGATCAATCTCAAAGAAAACCAAGGAGCTTTGCCAGCAGCCCCTACACTCCAGTTAAATGTTGAATGGCCCAGCCCCAATTCTCGGCCCGACATTTATGCAGGCTGTGCCATTCTGTCCTTACATTCTCTCCAGCAAAGCCCACGTAGGTACAACATACACTCATCATTCCATCCCTGGGTTTGCATAAAAACCCACGTCCACGAAGTAGCAACTGCAATGTTTTTCAATCACACAGCAAAGATATTTAAAAATATCACCCATATGTGTTTTAAATACAGGCAAATAGCTGGCAAGGCAGTCGGCTTCACACCCGCGTGCCATTCTGAGTTAAAATCTTCTCGTTTCCAGCTCTCAAAATCACACGTTGAAGGCCAGACAAGCCCAGAACACTGCTAAGGCTGTGTGTCTACCCAGAATCTTCCCAAACCACACAGTCCAGCTTTCTTTCCTAGTAGGAACATCTATGATCCTGGGAAGGAATTTAAGGGCCCTTAGGCTTCAGCTCAATCATTTGCCCTCCACTGAGAATACAGAAATGGAACCAGGAAGTTTTTAGTGAAGTAAGTTTTCCAACCTTCTTAATGAAACCATCTCCTTACCAGTCCAGCCGGCTTTCTCACTGCCCCCCTGCCTACCTACCTGCCTATCATGCTATTTGGTATTAAAGTCTTTAAAATTTGACCTTGCCTATATGCAGTCTTATGACTTGAGACTCCCTACATTTTCTCATCTTCCAGATTTATACTTTCTCTTAATAACCAAAATAATACCTTTCCAATGTAAATAACAGATAACTCCAACTCTAAAATTATAATAGGTTTTCTTTATCTTATACAAGTAGTACAGAGGTAGCCAAGTCTGATTTGGTGTGATCAGTAGACATCAGCTCTCTGCCCTACCATCCTCTGGGCAGCCTTTACCCTTAGCCTGCTTCCCATTACGGCCCCGTGTGGCTACCCTTACGCTAGACATCACATCTAGGCACAGAAATGTCCACAGAAGCCTTTCCTAACTTCAGCACATCTCCCCTCACATTTCATTGACTAGAACTTAGTCCTATGTCTGCTCTGAGGCCAGACACCAGCAAGGAAGAGGAGGTGGAGGAGGAGAAGGACTGGAGGGGGTTGGGTCATGGGGGAGGAGAAATCAAAGAAACCTTAGGGAGCTTATATAATCTTCTCTTTATAATCTCTCCTGGGATTGGTGCACATTTTGCTGACATCTCCTCTTCCTATACGCTCCCTCCTGGCCTCTGGCTGCTCCCTGATCCCTCTGCCACCTCCCTGCATGGGCTTGACTAAGGCACTTTAAGTTTCCCTAGTCTTGTCCACTCCCCACCTACTTCATCTGAAGCTGGTCCCTGCTCATAGCTCTTACCTGCAATCCTTAAGTCCCCAAAACTCTGGAATATGGAAAGTTGGTTTTTTTTAATTGGAATATGGAAAGTTTTTATTTTCAAGTTTGTGGCAAACATTTGGCCACAGAATCTGCCCGGGACTGGTACAATGTGTAGACTTAAAAGAGAAAACACAAGAACAACCCATTTAATATGAACAGTCATGCATTTTGCTGCAGAAATATTAATATGCTGGGCCACAGGATGCTGCCCAGACCCTACACATAATATGCAGTATATGGTATTCTAAAAATCTGAGGGATTCTGAATTCCAAAAGGGATTTGGATAAAGCAGATTATGAAGTTTGATGATGAGTATCATCATTCCCATTTTATAGACGAGGAACTGAGATTCAGGTAATTTCAGTATCTTGCCTAAGTTTGCATAGTGAGTGCGGCCTAGATTTAAACTTGGGACATGTAATATCAAAGCCAAGGCCATCACCCAACATAATCCTTTAATCTTCCACATCCACATACACGATTTTTGGTGTATTTATGTGCCACACATTATTATTTACTTAATATTTTTCTCTAACCTAGCTCACTTTTTACTTGAATAAAGTCTTTGTAAAAGGAAACTTCCTATCACCATTTTAAATGGAAATCTAGCATCTCTTGTCATAAATAGAAAATAGCTACATATAAATAAATACATTGAGAGTAAAGTAATGAATTAAATACTTGCCTGCCAGAGAGGCCGAGCCTGAGACCTGTTCTCTGTTTAAAAGGGAGATTTTGGGGATCCCTGGGTGGCTCAGGGGTTTAGTGCCTGCCTTCGGCCCAGGGTGTGATCCTGGGGTCCCTGGGATTGAGTCCCACATCGGGTTCCCTTCACTCCCTCTGCCTGTGTCTCTGCCTCTGTCTCTCATGAATAAATAAATAAAATCCTAAAAAAAAAAAATTAAATTAAATAAAAGGGAGATTTTTTCCCCCAAAGCAGAAGTATTATAGACATGCTAGTACCTCACTGAGCCTTAGGCTTTGGAGTGATCAGAAAGATTGAGACACACTTGAAAGATAGCCATCTTCCTTCTCATGGGATTTGAGGTTATAGAATGTTCCAAGAATGCTCTAGAAATATCTGAAGGTCATAGATATTACCATAGATATACTTTGGTAAGTACAGAACGATTCACATTTGGGCAGCTGCCAACTCACAACTACCCCATGGTGTTCACGCATTTGCTATCCACCTACTGCCCTGGATGACAGACCATATAGTCCATGACCTAGGCTTGGCTGATCAGCCCCTTCCCTTTGAATTTTGGCCATGACTCTGTAAGGATGTGCAGCCAGAGCTACCAGAGGCCTTGGTGTCAGACTCTCGGACAGAGTTGAAAGAGCAAAATCAAGCTGACATCCAGACAAAAGCAGAGGGGAGTCAGTTTAACTGAAAAAAGTCTTGACACATTGACAACATGTGCTGATCAACAAGCTGCACCAAACTTGCGGGGGGTTCAGAGAACTTACAGGGGAGGTGTGTGATGGTCAGTTTGATGGGTCAGCTTGGCTAAATAAGAGTGCCCAGTTTATTCACCCACCAACCTGAGTGTAGCTGTTTTGTAGGTGTGATTGAAGTTGAAAACCAGTTGACTGTAAGGGAAATGATACTGTATCATCTGGGTGGGTCCAATTCAATCCATTGAAAGACCCTAAGAGCAGAACCAAGACTTCCCTGAAGGAAAGGAAATTCCTTCTATGGACAGCAGCTTCATCCTGGACTTTCAGTTGTTCTTCCTGATGGAAATCCTAAGGATTCAGACTTAGCTATTCAAGTCCCACAACTGCATAAACCTAATTCTTTGCCATAAATCTCCTACTCTGTAGATCTCCTATTGGTCCAGTCTCTGGAAGGCCCTGACCAATACAGTAGCAGAATTTATGTGGAAGAATATGCATGTTTAGACCATTTTAAGTAAGCATACATGTTTTGTTTCTTCCATTCTTTGCTACACTAGAAGAGTTTAATAGTTAAGCCCTTCCTGCCCTCAAGAAGAAACAACTAGTTTTTGGTGCTGATTTGGCCATCCCAGTCTATCCTGGAAGAAGGGAGAAGGGAAGATTGTAGAGAATTTCAAAGGCCTTACTCTAGAGCATGCTTTGGGCTGGGACTGTGTCTCTTTTCAGCTCAGGTACTACCATTTGGATGTGTGTTGACTAAAAAATTGAACACTCACCAGGACAATAGATACTTCTTTATTCCCTCCACAACATTCATATTTTTGGGGACCCCAAGGCACCTTGTTTTAAGAAAACTGACATTTGGAAATTAGAACTTACCCAAATAATCAGTCATCTTCAACAATTTTTGTGTATTCACCAGATATATTTGCTACATGATTTCAGACCCTCACAGTGGCCCTGCAAGGAAACTGAAGTTCAGAAAAATGAAATGTTCCCAGGGCCACATGCTAAGTGGCACACAGCAGGTTTATCCCTGGCTTTTGTCATGAGGCCAAAAAATGCATCTTTAAACAATATACGGTATAGTGTTGCCTGCTTTTAAATTTTACATAAATAGAATTGTACTGTTTGTATTTTCCAACTTGTTTTCTTCACTAAGTGTTGTTATTTGTGAGGATCGTCCATGTTGAATAGTGTGGTTCTGAATCATTATTCCCTCCATTTATAGATTTCCATTGTGTGAATACAGTACAATTTATTTTATCTAGTCTGCTATTGATGGGCATTTGGGTTGTTACCTTTCTCCTTTGTTTTTGTTTATTTGCTTTGTTTTTTTTTTTACTATTATGAACAATCTTTTGTAAATAATCTTTTTTTTTTTTTTTTTTTAAAGATTTTATTTATTTATTCATAGAGACACAGCTAGAGAGAGAGAGGCAGAGACACAGGCAGAGGGAGAAGCAGGCTCCATGCACCGGGAGCCCGATGTGGGATTCGATCCCGGGTCTCCAGGATCGCGCCCTGGGCCAAAGGCAGGCGCCAAACCGCTGCGCCACCCAGGGATCCCTCTTTTGTAAATAATCTTATGGAAAGATACAAGTCATTTATACCCTGCTGGATGCACTTGGAAGAGTTCCTGGTGAATATATCACCAGGAAATAGATTGCTGGGGCATGGGTCATGTGTGTTTTCCACTTTGCTAGATTATGCCCGATTATTTTCTGTTATTGGTAGTTGTAACCATTACACCCCTACCAGAAGCTGTACATGAGGATTCCAGTTGCTCCACATTTTTGATAACACAGTATTATCTGGCATTAAAATCTTGGCCAATCTGATGAGGGCAAAATGGTATCACATTTTGTATTAATTTGAATTTTCCCTAACTACTAGTGAAGCTGAGCTTTTCAGGTATTTATTGGCAATTTGAGTATCCTCTTCTATGAAACACCTATCTGGGACTCTCACATGGAGCTCTAGAAAGAAATCTCTTTAGACAAAGCCATATTGGGATATTTAAGTCTTTGTTTCTTTTGAAGCACCAACTTGTCAAAGAAGTTGACATTCAAAGCCTTAACAAAGAAGAGAAATAGGGTAGGGGTTAAGGGGAGGCTGAGGCAAAAGAAGTGGGATTGTTTTGTGTTTCTTTCAGTAATACCTGTTAATAAGAGTCAGTAATGATGGACCTCATTACAGCTATTTATACAGGACTTAAACTTTTCAATTTGGATCTTCATGCCACGGCTTTTGAGTCTGGAAAGGAGCAGCACTCCCCTTTCCCAGATGTGAAAAATGAGGTTTTGGAGGTACTGTGTGAGTTGCCCAAGGCCTCATGGCATTTTAACTGACTGGCTGGGATGCAAAACCTGCTGGCATTCCAGAACCCAGACCAGTGGTGGAGACCACTAAGGACACTGAGGAGAGCACCAGGAAACCTCACTTTTGGGCCCTGGTGGAGCCTGTCAGGGCAATTGGTGGCCTAATGGGAGAACTCATCAGATTTCAGGGAGCTCACAGTCTTAGATCAGGCTGAGAGCACAAAGCTACATGGCATCCAGGTTGGGTGACTGTGGGGAGAAATCAAGGTTGATAAAATCAGAACTGGCTTAGGAAGGGCTGCAGAGTTTGGCCTGTCAGTGGAACAGAACGAGGTCCACTTGCTGCATTGATAATTAGGCCCCAGTGGTACAGCATGAGAGGTATGTTTTGTAGCCACAGGGTAATTCCTTGGCAGGTATTTCTGGATGAGAGGTGTAGGCCTCCACGTGTCACCCAAGAAGCCAGGCTCCTCCCTACCCTTAAGTCTTACATCCTCCTCCTGGGACCAGTGGGCCAGCCCAGGCATGTTCTTTCCATGGTAAAAGGTAACGGTGCAAGAGGGCAAGTGGAAACATACAGCATATCTTGAGATGTAAGCTCAAACTGGCACACCAACACTTCCACCTTATTCTGTTAGCCAAAGCAGGTCATGTGGTCAAACTCAACCTCCAGAGAAGTTAAGCACCTGGATCTAAGCCACACAGCCAGGCAGTCACAGATTCAGGATTCAGGCACAAGAGCCTTGAGTCAAGGCTTCTGCCTAATGCCATGCCACATTAAAAAGTGACTCCCTTGTCACTGGCATCATCAGGCAGCCATTTCCCAGTGACTGACTTTTAAATAAAATGTGGAGTACACAATTTTCTGTACCTAATCTTTCTTACATTTGTCTTTTGTCTGAGCCACCATCTGTCCCTCCACTCTGTGGTGATGCTTCAGCAGTGGGGCGAGGCCTCGTCAGCCAGGTTCTCTCCACCTTCATGCCACTTAGCAACCTCCAGCAGATGCAAGTTTTCTGACATAGACTCCCATGATTAGCAGATGCTCTTTAATTAACTTTATTTCCATTGCATTTATTGCCTCCCTGAGATTATCTTAATTCCATAGCCCTCCAGGATGCACATTCTATACATGGCCATTTGCCTCCCTGCGAATTGGGAGGAAGAGTGGGACTGTAGGGAACTTGCCTGGGAGGATTTACCCTCTAAAACCAGACTTCAGGGAAGCCCCGGTGGCACAGCGGTTTGGCGCCGCCTGCAGCCTGGGGTGTGATCCTGGAGACCCAGGGTCGAGTCCCACATCGGGCTCCCTGTGTGGAGCCTGCTTCTCCCTCTGCCTGTGTCTCTGCCTCTCTCTCTGTGTGTCTCTATGAATAAATAAATAAAATCTTAAAAAAAATAAATAAAACCAGACTTCAGCCCCTGGGGAAGGTTCCCTTCTCCCAGGAGAGGCTGGGAGGTCAGAGCTGACAGGACAGCTCTGTAGGATTATGGAATAGGAGAAATCCAGAGGACTCTGCCTGGATCATAATCCATTCTCTGGCTTAGACCTTGGGCAAGTTACATCATCTCTGTGCCTCACTGTCCTCATCTGTAAAATTGGAATAAAATAATGCCTACTTCATAGGGTTGCTGTGCATTAAATCAGTTAATTTCTAGAGAGGGCTTAGAATAGCACCTGGCACATTGTGATTGAATTATAGTTGGTTATAAATATAAACCTATTATATGGAATTCCTGAGGGTCATCTATCATCTGCCCCTCCAGATATCACTTGTTTCCCCAAAACCTCACTGCTGACAAATGGCAGTCTGCATTTATGGAGTGCTTACTGATGCCAGGCTCTTTGCATGCATTATCTCATTAATTGTCCCCACAACACTAAGGTCCCCACTGTACAGATGGTTGGATGAGGACAGGTTGGACAGGGGAGTGATTTTCTCAAGGTCACACTAGAATTTGAACAGGGGTCCCCCTAATTTCAGTCCTGCTTCTATCTCCCTGAACTCTTCTTGTCTTTGGTCTGAGAGAAATGTAGAAAGTAATTGATTTCACTTCTATAAAGTTGTTTCCCTCTTCCAACCACCTCTTTGGGGGCTTTCCCCTACTTTATGGTTACTGAAACCAGCTCAGGGGTGGACTGACTTGCCCAAGGACACACACCCAGGAAGGGGAGAGCCAGGAGTTGCATCTCCACTTAAACCCAGGTCTGACTTCAGACTCATTGTGTGCTGTCTGATCCTAAGATACACAGCAGTTGATTTTGTGTCCATGATGTCATTTACTTCTTCCAAACACTTGTTTGAGGACCCTCATTTTATAACTGAGCATACTGAGGCTTGGGAGAGACGCCAGCAAGTGGAAGAACAGTAATTTAAACCCCTTCCCTGGGATCCCTGGGTGGCGTAGCGGTTTGGCACCTGCCTTTGGCCCAGGTCGCGATCCTGGAGACCTGGGATTGAATCCCATGTCGGGCTCCCGGTGCATGGAGCCTGCTTCTCCCTCTGCCTGTGTCTCTGCCTCTCTCTCTCTCTCTCTCTCTGTGTGACTGTCCTAAATAAATAAAAAAATAAATAAAATAAAAAAATTTTTTTTCATTAAAAAAAAAAATAAACTCCTTCCCCTGAACCCAATGGTCTTTTCCCTGCCTTTGGCCAGGAAAATTGTTGCCCAGGGAAGGGAATAGGAGGAGAAAAGGCAACTCTAAAACGGTGGGACTGCCCCAGAATCTAGCTTTGGGCTCACTCCCTTATTGCCAGCCAGCCTGGGCACTGACCAGAGCCTCCCTGGTCCCAGGGCGCTCACACTTGGGAGGTGGGGTTGGCATATACACCAAGTGTCCACTAGGTGGGGCTTTTGCCAAAGGCCGGGCTCAGGAAGGCCCCAGCAGAGGCCTTGTTGCCCCACCCTAGAAGGTACCACCAGGCACACACAATCACATGTATCTGCGTGGTGTGCTCACATGCACACGTGGGCTGTGTAAGCATTGTGTGGGCACACAGGTGTGTCCCAGAGAATCTATTTCTGGCTTGTGTTCAAATGTGATTGAATGAATGTGTGGTGTGTATGCAGGTGGGTGTGTATGTGTTTGTAAAGGTATACTCATAAGAGAGTGTGCAGAGGGGTGTATGCAAACAATGTCTGTGAGAGCAGATGTGTATATGTGTGTGCACATATGTGTAAATATGTATGTGTCTGCACAAAAGGGGGTGTGGTACATGAGTAGCAGGTTAGACCCTGGCATGAGGTACTGAGGATCATTTTAGAGTCTCTTTCCTATGCTGTCTTCAGAGGCAGGGGCTGAGACAGATGACCTCTCAGGGCCCCTGATTCCTGGCACATTTGCCAAAGACCCTGATGGACCCCATGGATTTGAAGCAAGAGGGCTCAAGCAGGAGGGTTAGATTTGCTTCCTGGGTCAGGGAATGTTTGTGGGGGGGGGGAGTGCTTTGCTCCCCCAGGCACTGAGGACTCCACAGAGGCTTTTGAGGTTGAAGGGGTGGGGACCTAACCTTCAAAGGAGAGCTTTCAGAGCCTTCATCTTGGGCCCCTTGAGCTCTGGAGAGTGAGGCTGGAGACTGTGGGTGCATGGGAGAGAGTACTTTGGATTTCAACCCTAACTGAGCCCCTCACCAGCTGGGAAGTGAATTAAAAAATTCAAAGTGAATTCAAAGCCCAACAGAGATTTAGAGGCAGCTGAGGAAGGGAAGGCGGGGTGGTGTTCAGGTTAAGAACTTCAACCTTGACATCAAACAAAACAGGATATGTTCCCCAGATCAATTGCTTATAGGCTAGATGACCTTGGGTAAGTCACTTACCATCTCCGAGCCCCTATTTCCTCAGCTATTAAGAGGAGGAAATGGCAATACTTACCTCCAAGTGCTGTTACAAGGAGGAAATTAGATAATGGGCAGAGCGAGCCCAGCTTGGGAAGAGCAGGCCATAAATGGCAGCATTATCATTATTTTCCTGTCCTTTGGGGACAAGTGGATCATCTTTTGTTTCATGTAACCTAAGAGCTGAGAAATCAGAAGGTCTAAGGAGGCTGAGAGAGTGGTAATTTAGGGACTGGTTTCTGGGGTGACAGAAACAGCCCCTGTTGGCTATGCTTTGTCTGAATGGTGTCTTCTGGAAGTACCTACATTGCTTTCCCTCCTGCCCTGAGCAGGGGCAGCAGGAAAAGCTAAAGCTGTGGTCAGGGCTCCTGCAGCAAGGCTACAAAGAGTGCACGGTTTCTTGCTCCATTTCTAAACCATGCTCAGCCATTGTCCTGTTGAGTGAACTTGGACAAGCTATTCTGTCTTCCTGACCCTCGGCTTCCTCATTGGCAGAATGGATACAGCGATGATAGATGTGAGATTTAGGGAGAATGTTAGAAAGGTCTTTGGTGCATGGTAGGCACCACAGTGACACTGATGATAACAGTGCAGCAGTAGAATAGGGACAAAATGAAAATTGTTAGGATTAACATCACCCTTTCTCACCAAAGGAGCAAAAGATCTTTCTTTCTTTCTTTGCTACCTGTTTTGCTGACTAGATGAAATGTGAGAACCTTAGATCTGAAGAAGGAGCAATGAGAGAGGGCAGAGGCGGAAATGGTGGAAAAGGGAGAAGGCAGGGAAGACAGACCAAATAAGATCGAGCGATGAGTGAGAGAAGATGGACGAGCAGTTTGAGGGGAGAGAAATTAAAAATAGAGACTAGAGCGGCTACTTTAATGGAGGGAACTTCAAGGAAAGAAAGAAGCAAAAAGGAATGTTAAGATGTTAAGTGCTTCATACCCTGCCCCTTAAGAAAATTTGTAGTAGCATTCTACACTCTTCATCAGTTTTTAGGGGTTTGTGGAGTTTTATTTGGGTGGGTCGGTAGGAGTACTGGTGGGGATGCTCAGTTCTTTACAGGGAACAAGAAAGACCTATGGCTATCCTTGGGAGCTCATATTCTTGGGAGCCTATGGAAAAATCCATGCCTTAGTGGGCATGAAGCCAAATGGGGACACTTGTGCCAGAGACGCGGGGCCTAGGAGAGATGGAGGGCCAAATGGGTTCCCTTGGTTCTTTTTTTTTTTTAATAAAATAATTTTTATTGGTGTTCAATTTACCAACATACAGAATAACACCCAGTGCTCATCCCGTCAAGTGTCCCCCTCAGTGCCCGTCACCCACTCACCCCCACCCCCCGCCCAGTTCCCTCAGTTCTGTGATGGTTGTTTTGGAGGTCTTAGGTCACTGGTTGGTACACTCTACTACTAAAATGGGATGCAGAATTGGAAGGCAGTTTCCTGCCTAGGGGCCAGCTTCTCAGGGGCTCAGCAAAGCTGAGTGCCTGAAGATTAGCCTGTGCCAGTACAGAGCAGAGTCCTAGAAACTTCTAATTAGCTAATGTTTCTAAATCTCCTGGAAGCTGCCAAGTGCCAAGTGGTGTTTCATTCCGAGGATGCTCAAAGAGAATTCAGTCCTGGTTCTGGCTATAGATATAGCTCTGAAAGGGACCCTGGGCTCTTACATGAGCAGAGCTATTAGGGTGCTTAAACAAACAGACAACCAGACATAGCATAGTCAAGTCAGACTAATAAGGATATAGTTTTCAGTTAAAATGTTTTGTGCTATTGGTTAAAAAAAAAAAAAAAAAAAAGAAACATGTCGTTTTGTTCTTTAAATCCATAGCATGTATGCATCTCCACCTGGGTTTGATTTTGTGTATGGTGTGAGGTAGGGATCTATTTCTGTTTTCCCCCCATATGTGTAGTTAGTTGGATCAGCACCATATTGAAAATGAAGTCTGTCTTTTCCCCACTAATTTATAATACCAGCATTGCCATGTATTTGTGTAAGTCCATTCTATATTTGTGTGAATCTATTTCTAGGCTTTTAATTTTGTCCCCCCTTGAGTCTATTTGTCCTTCTCCCTCACTGTTTTTATTATTATAATTTTATTATCAGTCTTAATATCTGATAGGAAAAGTTCCCATAACGTATTATTCTTTAAATGCCCTGACTATTCTTGGCCCTTGCAATTGCATAAGAATTTTAAGATGGGCTTGCCCTGTTCTGTGAAAAATCTTATTGGGATTTTGATTCTAATGGTCTTAAATTTATTGATTAATTTGGACAGAAATGATATCTTCACCATATTAAATCTTTCAGCCCATGAAAAAGGACTGTCTCTTTAGTCAGATTTTCTTTCATGGACATCTTAGATGGTTGTGGCATTCTGTGGTATGTGTATCAGTCAGGGTCCCAGGAGAAAGTAGATTCCCTCCTACCCCAACCAAATAAAGATTCTTGATGATAAAGTAATTGGTTATCATAAAAAAATTAAGATAATTATGTGGAAATTATAAGTGGCCTCTAAACCCATTTTCCAGAACTAATTCTTTTAACTATATGATACCGAGTGTTGTCTTTTTAAAGAACGTTTTCTTAAGCACCACATTTTAAGCAGAGATGGGATTATTTCATAATATTCTATAGCATATTTATGTCTGCTTTGCCTTATATCCTAGATATCACTTCAACACACATAAATAACATTTACATTTCTTAATAATTAAATAGTGTTCTGTGGTGGGCCAGAGTCCCAGAAGGTACACTCAGTTATGAGACTACAGAGCTATGGGCTGGAAAATGTTGGGCCACCCAGACACTAACAAGAGGAGGAAGCCATTTCCACCTGAGATGTGAAGGGATATGGGGAGGGAGAGAGCCTGGTGAGAGCAAAAGGACAACTGGACCAGGACTGTGGATATAAAAGGACCCAATCACTGTCAGAACAGCAATGAAGTAGGGAAGGAGCTGGGAAATAAATACCCCAAACTATCTCTGCTCCTGCCTTCTTATGGCCAAGCAGGGCCTCCCATTGGCCATATCCAACTGAAAGCCAGAGATTGAGGGAGCCTGGGAGATAGAGTCCATAGAGGCTGGCCTCCTGGGACACTGAGCAGGGAATAGTCAGTGGGAGCAAAAAGGAGACTAATAAGCACATTATGAATAAGCTATCATTTAAGTAATCTCTGATGGGAGTTACGCAAAGGGTGCCTGTCCCTCTTGTGCTATTCCTCTCCAGTTTGATTGGTCAATGAGAGTTGGCGTGTGGTTAAGACTGCAGCTCTTTGCTTTCTGGGAATCTGCTTTTCTACCCATTTTTGCCTCCCTGTAAGAGACAGGGCAAACTCAAGAGCCCCAGGCCTGATATGAGTGAACCTAGGTATCAGGCCTAGTTCTGCTACTTCACTACCGTTTGACCATTTCTCTCTCAGTGCCTTAGCCTGCAATTTGGGAATTTAGATCCCTGTCCCATCCATTGTGAGGCCGATAACAATGATAGCTAATAGATATAGTACATTTACCTAGAGCTTCACGTAAATTAACTCCTTTAATCCTTGCCATTTTGTACAATTATTAGCACCATTGTACATCTGAGCAGAATGAGGCACAAAGACATAAAATTAGTTGTTCAAGGTCACAGAACTTGTAAGTGGCAGAGCTGGAATTCATATCTAAAAAGTCAGGCTCCAGAGTCTTGCTTCTGACAATATATTATGCTAAATATTTATTTATAAGCATCCAACAATGAGTAGGTGCTTAATAATAGTAGTGGTTGACAGCAGTGTGTCAGGAGTTTTGCACGTAAGGAACTGGTAGTTTGGTCCTTATAGTCAGTGGCTCCAACCTCTGCATCTGGGACCTAACCATGGGCCTACTTCCAGGAGTACAACCTTGCAGGTGTCAGCCAGACACTGCCATTTCCCTTACTCTGCTCGGACAACGGTCTAATGCTTCCAGATAAATTTGGAGTCTCTAGTTGTCTTTCTCCCTGCCTGGCAGCTGCGGTGGGCAGTACAGAGCTACCGAAGGACATTTTCTTTTGTTTCAGCTTTGATGCTGGGGATTTCGCATATCATTATGTTCATGGCTAAGGACCTGCCATTATTTTCCCTGGGATTCTTACACAGTTCATGAATTTCCTAAAGGATCCAGCTTTCTGTCTGCTTCTTCTTTCAGGATAGGCTATCCTAAGCCACACTGCTTTCTCTGGGGTGGGGAGAGGGTGTCATCTTTTCCATTATAATTTTTAAAATACTCATCTTGGTAAGTGGAGCTTTGAGAATCAGGAATCAACCAGGAAACTGCTTAAGGTTTTTAAAAAATCTTAGTGTGTGTCGGGGGGGTGGGCAGAAAGTGTGCACGAAGAACATGGAAAACAGCTTTTCACTAAAATATTTAATATTTTAGTACTTTAGTTTTCAAATCCAAGGCTGATTGCTGAAAGAGTGTTTCCTGGTTTACCGTCTTTCATTAAGGACCACCCATAATATCATTTCCCAGCTAACTCTGTTTAGGGGGTAAACACTTAACTGCTTAATTCATTATTGCTGAGCTTGAGATGGTAACAGATGCCTTTGGAATATAAGCCCTCACATCTAATAAGGCACAGGCTCACGATGCGCTTGGAATATGGTAGGAAGAGACGGCTGAAATTTATTTTGTGAATAAAGCAATAAGCCACTAAGCAAAGCTAATATGTTTCGGCCCAGGCAGAAAGACAGGATCATTCAGTATTTATGTAGCAACCCTTTCCTCAGTGGGACTGCAAGTTCCTACCATTAAAATTGTCGGAATTCTTCAGAGACCCACTGCATTAAGTCATTTAAAAATATCACAGACTTAAAACAATCTGAATTATTGGATTTTCTCACTGCTCTTCGGTAAGCATGTTTGCTGTGGCAATTTCCTGCTCGGTCAAAGGTGCAGCCTATGTCAGTCAGGAGAGTAGAAAAGTTCCATGCAGAATTTTTATTCCAAAGCCCAGTAGTCTGTTAACAGCTGAAACAAAGTCAGACATAAATTTATTATTTTTCTTTTAACTTTTTCTTTTGACATAATTTCAAATTCCCAGAAATGTTGCAAGGAAAGTACAAAGAATTTCTGTGTACACTTCATCTAGTGTCCTCAAGTGTAACATTTTGCAACATTTGTTATCATTCTCTCTAGATAGATACAGATAAATATATGCATATTATTTTTGCCTGAACTGTTTGAGAGTTGGTTGTCTGTTCCTTTATCCCTAAATATTTCATTCACTGTGTTCTCTAAAAACAAGGGTGTTTTCTTATATGGCCACAGTACAATGATCAAAACCAGGAAATTGACATTGATACAATGCCATTGTCTAATCTATTGACTTTATTCTAAATTTGTCATTGGCTCTAATTAATGGACTCTATAGAAAAAGAAAATCCTGGATCATATGTTTTAATCAAGTGTCAAGTCTCTTTTGCTTCTTTAATCTGTAATAGTTCTTTCTGTATGTTTCATGTGAAATCGCATTTTTAGAGAACAGACTATTTGGTAGAATTCCTCCTCTATTTGGGTTTGTCTAACATTTCTTCACAATTAGATTCAGGTTATGTACTTTTGGCAGGAATATCACAGGAGTGATGTTGTGTCCTTCTCAGTAGTACCTCATATCAGGAGGTATACAATGTCAGTTTATTCCATGACTGCAAAGTCAGACATAAATTTAAAATAATCTTTCATCAAACCTTGGTTTGTTAAAAATTGCTTTGAAGGGTTTCACACTCATTCCAGATTTTCTATTACAGGTCTTTAAAAAACAAACTCAAAGACAAGGAGACTGCAGGCTTTACAGATGCTCAGGAGAAAATGTAGCCATTTAAAAAAAATTGCAATGTGATAGTTATGAAATTTCCCTAAATTCATTTTGCAGAATGAGAGCTGTAATTTAAACGTGAAGTTATCGAGAGTTGAGATAAAGCACACATCACGTGCAATTTAATCTGGCAAGGAAACAGACCACTCAGAATTGCTAACTAGGCCTAATTCATTACATCTTGGTGAATGCTGTACTTTTGGTCTTACGAGTCTTTCAAATTGTGCATTAATATATTTACCCAGGCCTCATGGAAAATGTATGGGGATGGTAACAGAAATACTGTATCCTTGTTTAAATCACATTACATTTTTTAAACAGCTCAAGTGATTGCTCAGAAAGATCACACCTTCTTCTGAAGCATTTATGAAACAATTATTTACATTACATTAAAAACTTTAATTGCCTTGAAGCACGTGCTCTGAGACACAAATATTGGAAAATCATCAAAAATATCCATCACGATTCTCTCTCCTTTACAACTCTTCTAAACTTTATCTTTTTTACAACCTTCTGTATTGATCTATTGTCCCAGACCAAGAGTGATGTCAGAAGTCCAAGCCGGGTCATAAAAAGAGAATATAATTTCCATTTGCTGTCTATAAAAGCAAATCTTTTGACCAGAGAAAAAGGGGGGAAAAACATCCTTTTTTGGGGAGTGGGGAGGAGGGTGATGTGGGATTTGGCAGGGGACAAGCCAGAGAGGGAGAGTGACCCCAGGGTCAGGAGTGGGGGTGGGGTGAGTGGATGGTGCTGGAAAGTTTTAGGGGGTCTGAGATCCTCCTAGAGGTGGGAGGTTGGGAGGGGACAGACAGGGCACCTCTAGCTTGCACAGAGGCAAAAAGAGGGAAGAATGTAAAGGAAGAAACTTAGTCATTCCTATTGTCCTGAGGGTCAGAAATTGCAGAAGACCATAACTTCCCTCTAGCTGGGCTAAGGATCCTCACCCAAAAGACAATTTCCCAAAAGACAATCATAATAAAGGAGCCTCATACTGCAAAGAACCTGGGGTCCCCAACTAGAAGGGCCTCCGAATAATAATGATGATAAGAGTATCAGAAAGCTCTGTAGTTGTTGAGAATCCAAAGCCCCCACAGCAGGGCTAGGGTCCCCTCAACAGATCATAACAATAAATGCTAACCCATTCTACGCAAGTAATAAAAGCCAACTCACTGCAGGGGTTAAAGTGTGCTGGAGATTTGACTAAGAATCCCCTCCAGTAATCATCATAATAGTAAGAGGGCCTCCCATTCTCAAGTGTGAGGAGCCCGTATAATTAGACTTCCAAATAATAGTAGTAAGAATTCCTATTGCAGAGGACCTGAAGCCCGCCCCCACCCCCTCGTTCCGCAAAGAACCCTGAACTCCGGCTAAGGAAGCGCTCCCCAGTAATAATCATAACAATATAATGACTCGGAAACTGCGCGCGGCAGTGGCGGTATTTCCCAGGACTCAGTGGCGCCCCCGGGCGGCCCCACCCCCCGCCCGGGGCAGGCTCCCACACGCCCGCCGGCCCTTGAGTCTACGCGGCCCTGTCTGCGAGCTGCTACCTTCCGATCCGAAGCTTAGGTGGCTGAGGAGCGGTGGCAGCCCGAGGCACGTGTTGTGTGTCCTTTGATTGCAAGAGAAAAAAAAATGCATCTCAAACTATTAACTTTTTTTTAAGTATTCAGTGCCGGGGGTGAGGGGTAGACAGGTGCGAAGCAGGGGGTGTTGGCGCTCCGCTCGCTGGCCTCCCGCAGCCCCCCCTCCCAAACTTCCCTTTGCATTGATCAGCACGTTACGTCAGTATTGATAAGTTTGCAAAAAGCCAAAGTCAAGTGCAATCGCGCGGCACACCGACCCCGGACTTGGGGGGGAGATGCAGCGAGCGCTCCGCGGGCGCGGGAGCGGGCTGCAGGCAGGGCAGCGGCGGCGCCGTCGCCTTTCGAAGAGGCTGCCTCCCCCCCCTCCCCTCCCGCCCCATCCCCGGCCGCCTCCCCCGGGCGGGCGCCGAGCTCCCCGCCCGGCGCGCTCCGCCCGCGCCCTCCGGGGGTCGGGGGGGGCGCACGGCTCCCGGGCCCGCGGCGGCGGCGCGGCGGCGCCGAGGGGCAGCGGGTGGCAGGAGGCCGGGGGGCGCCCGAGGGGCCCCGGGTGGCGGCGCTCAGGGCCCGGGCGGCCGGCGGCGGCCCCGGGGCTGGGGGGAGTCCAGCCCGGATATTGAGTGCAGCCATTGAGAAAAGCCAAACTCTTGTGTGTGTGCGTCTCGAATAGCCCCCAAGATGGCCGCCAATGTGGGATCGATGTTTCAATATTGGAAGCGATTTGATCTACGGCGACTCCAGGTTAGTGCGGGCAGCGCCGGCCGCGCGGCCGTGGGGAGCCCTGGGGCGCGCCCTGGGCGCATTGGGGAGGTACCCGGGAGGGTGGGCGGGCGCCCCGGGGCGGCGGGCGGCGGCTGCTGGGGCTCGCTGGGTCTCGGCTGCCCGCTGCCCATCGATAGGTATTAGGAATTGATCTCGCCGCTGCTCTTTGTTCGGTTCAATCATCGATTAGCCGCCGCGACCATGGAGAAGCGCTAGTGAGCCCTCGGCCCGGGGAGCGAGCCGGCGGGAGAACGCCCGAGCGAGGCGCGGGGAAGGCAGGGGCTGCGGTCCCGGGCAGGGGGCTGCCGGCGGGACCCCCGGCAGCCCCCCTTGCGCTGCACTTTGCACGCCTCCCAACTTCGCGGCGCCCGGGGAGGCCGCGGAGCGCGCCGCGTGCCTGTCCGCGCCCGGCTGGGGCTTGGGCGAGGGAGGGAGGGAGCTGTTGGGTAGGGAGGTGGAGGAGGAGGAGGAGGAGAAGGAGAAGGGAGGAGGAGGCTCCTGGGGTTGGCGTGGAGGCGGCTCCGCGCCCCGCCGGCCGCCGGCACCTCCGCTGCAGCCGCCTGCCTGGCTGCGCAGCCCGGACGCGCCGCCACCCAGGGGCAGCCACTGCTGCCGCCCCCGCCGCCGCCGCCACCATCGCCGGACTGGCCGCCTGCGCCGGCAGACCTCTCCTCGGGCCGGGTTCTCGGGGTTCGTCTTTGCTTCCTGCCTTCCCCCCCGCCTTCTATCTTCTTTCCAAGTCCAAATAGGGACGGGTGGTGGAGATGGGCTCGGGGCGCGCGCAAGTTTGCGCTGCAGCCTCGGGGGCCGCGGAGAGCCGGGAGCTGCGCAGAGCAGGTGACTCCCGGCTCTCGGGCCCATGGGAACTTTTAAATGGGAGATTCCCTCGCTGTCTTCTGCCTCCTGCTTTCCCTCCCGCCACTCCTCTCTTTTCTCCTTTCTCTCTTCTCTTTCCCCAGGGCTACTCCCTCCCAAATACCAGCACTTTATTCCCCCCTCGACCTTTCTCTGGGAGTCTATATATCTCCCCCAGATTTGGGGGTGTTCTCTGCTAATCCCCAGGAGGTGGGACTGGGGGTGGAATCTCAGAGAACACCCGCTGGAGGTACAGCTGTCGGCTCTATACTTTCTGGGGTGCCCTAGGACGCTCCTGCCAAGTCCCCCCAAACCCTGGAGCCTTGCAAAGTCTCTCCAGGCAGTGGGAACGAGGGACAGTGAAGTGTTGCTGAGAACCAGTCGATTAGAACATCCTGCTTTGGCCTTGACATTCTCAGAAGAAGTGAGAGCATCAGTCTGGAGATAAAAAGGGACACACTTATTTCTTTTTTGAAAATCCTCCTGCAGATCTCCTTAAGTTTCTTCTGATAAGTGGTTCCTATACACCCCCTCCTCCTGGCCACTTCCCAGCCCCCTTCTTTCTAACCCCCACTCCCCTCTCCCCCTCCCCCAGCCTTTGAGCTGGAGAGAAAATCGGGGCACTCAGGCATGCAGTTAATAACTGTGAGTGCCTTGCAATTCCAGGTCCTCACTCGAGTTGGGGCTACAGTTTGGTGGCCAGCTGAGGCGGGCCAGGCTGTGAGCTGTGCTTGCTGGTTTGAATGATGCTAAAGTGGCCTTTCTGGAAGAGTGGGGGTGTGTGTGGGAGGGAGGGAGAAGAGGGAGAGAGAAAGAGGGAGAGGGGGAGAGAGAGAAAGAGGGAGTTGGGCAGCCACATTGGGCTTGGCACGAAGGCCAATGGTAATCGTATTCCCTGCTAATGTTTGTAAATGAGACCGGGGCACGGCTGGGGGACAGCGTCTTTATTTATGATTGATGTTCTGTAACATAAGGAATGACAAGAACGTGGCAGACAAGAGGAGAGGAACCAGAAGGGCTGGCGAAAGCCCTTTGCAGGGTCCTATTGTTATTCTGGGCTGGAGAAAATTTCCGCGTCGAGATTTACAGCGCTGGTATTTGCTCCCGGTTGGCCAGAATGTCAGTTAACACAATTTTCATTAGATAACTCGTTTTCAATCCAGGGAGCTCGGGCTGCAGTGGGGAGGGGTGGGTAGAGCTGGGTCTGGGTGCTGAGGGGTGGGTGCGGCTCCCAGGGGACCGATTTCTGAGCTGGGGGTGGGGGTTTGAACCTTACTCGCTGCCTTCTCCAGCTCTGGGGTCTTTTGTGGAGCTGTTGAGGTCACCCAAATCTTGATTCCATTTGGACTCCCATTGATTTAGGAACCCTTTGTTAGGATTTTAGAAGATGCTGAGGTGGCTGAGATAGAAAAGCAGATTTGAACTGGAAACGATGAAGGGGGGGTGGAGAGTCTTGTTCAGGTGAGGGGGAAATGGGGCCAACACCCCCACTCCCACAGGGTGAGGGTGGTAGTATTTATTAAGAAAATGGCTGGTGTGTCTGGCACAAAAGGAGAAGGCTCTCAGGGAAAGGGGTAAGCTCATTTACATGGATATTAAGTGTGGGGGGGTGTCCCTGAGGGAGTTTGAAAGGCTGCTCACTTCTAGAGAGCAGAAAAATAAACGTGGCAGCTGTAGCCGCAGGCAAACCTTGAGACCCTTACATCTGCCACGGTCCCTCACCCTGAAATGTTCAGTGGCTCCCCTGCCCAACAGGCCTGCAGCTTCGCCCCATATTCTCACTGATGGCATTTTTGTTGGAAACGGATTATGAACCTAAGCACTTTTGCCCGGGATCATCTCTTGTGCATAATACTAATGATTCCTACGCCACACTTTTATTTTCATTTTTTTCCCTTCCCACTTTCCTCTTATAGGGGAGATAACCAGAAAGGAAAACTTCTGCTGGCTTGTTCTGAGATCCCGGTAGGAGAGGCGGGCCCCCACCCCAGGCCCTGTGCAGGCCGAGAGCTTTGAGCCCACTCGTCACGCGGCCCAGCTGCCTGTGAGTGTGAGGAGGTGTGTGGCTTCAATTCTTGGTTGTTCAGGTTGAGTGGTTTCTCGAAGCCTGGTTGCTGAGTGTTAAAGTGGCCGAGGCAGCAAGGCGACCTGTGTCCCCAGGCCAGACCATGCTGCTGACGCCACCCCAATCCTGGCAAGAAAGGTGACCTTGTATCAGCCCAGCATACAGTCCTCCGGAAGTATATATTTTTTCAAATATGGAAGCAGTCCAGTTTATTCCTTCCAGCACCGTCTCTGAACACAGCAGGGCCATTTTCCTAGGATGGAAGTCAGTCAGCAAGTCTTAACGACTTGTGGCTGATGGTAAAGATGCTGTGACATGTAGTACCTTATTCCAGGACCCCCAAAACTGCTTCCCTCTTTCTTTTCTCCTTTTTTTTTTTCTGCTGCTAGCAGTCCAGGAAACTAGAAATAAAATTCCGTCCCAAAGATAATGCTGGGCATATTTCATTTGGTTATAAGATTGCTTTATGGTGAACGTTACTAATGCAGTATTTTTTTATGGCTTTTCTGTGTATAATCGTTGTAACTGGATTCATACCTTTATGATTTTCTGCTTTACTTTGCCACTGTTTTTTATGATGCTCCAGGTCTAGTCTCCTGTGCTGTCATTTTAATTCTTTTTTTTTTTTTTTTCTGTAAGAGAGCTAATCAACCTAATGGGAGTTGAGGGTGTCTCTTCGAAATGAGGGTGCCTAGTCCAAATTCACATCTGTGTGTATTGGGAGGAAAGAGGTTGGCTGGAGGGATTGCATAGTACAAGTTTTGGAGAAAGAGGCAAATTCTGCTTAGGGTTTGAGTATTCAGGGAGGAGGATGAACAGAGCAAGCAAGAAAGGCTAGACTTTTTTAAGGAGTTTGGAGAAACTTTCCAGGAAGATACGCATGGGAGATGGTGCTTGATGGAATGTTTTTGCCTGCTCAAAGTTTAGGAAAGAGCGTGGATGTGATTAAAATATTATAACCTTATGATATTCTGAAGTGCATAAATTTTACATATCAGCTACAGAGAGTTTAGACATCCATTAGAGCCTCTGACAGCTTGACTTATCTAAATGTGCTATCATTTAACAATGTGTCAAAATTCCTCTTTCTATAGATGACAGCAGTAAATAAGCTATCAGCCTTGTTGGCGGAATCCTAACTTTGGAAACTTCTCAGTAATAGAATTACTGCTGGGGTGGGGAGCATGAGCAGACCTGGCTTGCCATAGTCGGGGGCCATGAGAAAGGTTGGCATTAGACAAGAGTTGTGGATGGGTCCGAGGGGGGAGGACAAGGAGAGGTGGGAGGCACAGGGTTTGAGGGGAGATTTCTAACAGCAGCTCTGTAAATAAGACCAAGCAATTGAATGGCCCCTTGGACCCTTAGAGATCCAACCAGTGGATGACCCCATTCCATCTTCCCCTCCCATTTTTAGGAACCCACACCCTTTGGCCTTTTTTTTTTTTTTTTTTTTTTTCAGAAGGAGCTAGAAACAGGTGTTAGAGAATTTATTTAAAGAACCAAACAGTCTTTTCTAGGCATCCCAAAATTCTGATTTCTCAACTCGACAGAAATTGCTTCCCCAAGATGGGCTCTCTCATTGCTAGAAGAAAAACAAGCACTGTCTCATTTTTGGCCACTTTTGCTGTTGGAGGTCTTGATTTTTCTTTTATAAATACCTGAGTTCACTGTAGAAAGTTGAGAAACAGACAAGCTTGACCCAAAGAAGTAAATAAGCATCTCAGTGGGTCATTTCTGTTGAGAATGGTGGTATTTTGACTAGAGGGAGTAGCTTTTCTAGTGGTGGTGGTGGTGGTTTTTCCCTTCCCTTCCCTCCCTCCCTCCCTCCCTCCTTTCCTTCCTTCCTTCCTCTCCTCCTCCTCTTCCTCCTCCTCCTCCTCCTCCTTCTCCTCCTCCTCTCTCCTGTTAAGAGGATTCTGTCTTTGAACTTGACATTATGTCATGATAACCTTTCTTCAGGCAGATGGGATAGTAAACACAAGAACCTTGGCTGGTGTTAAATTTGGTCCTGGATGTTGGTAGACATGGCTGCCCAGAAACTATGGTTTTCTCTGCTAGTTCCTGAAAGGGCTGAGTTTCTGGTGGCTTTGAGTTATCTAATTCAGGGTCCAAGCCTGGCAGAAGTTGAGTGTGGGAAGGAGACTAATGTGGTAGCTTGCCTTTGTTCCTGGTTTTGGAATTCAGGGTCCAGTTTGAATTTTTCTGTTTAGAGTGCTCTTTACTTGTGGCAGTGGTTTATATTGCAGATGTCAGGGAAGGTGGAGATAGTTGGCAGAGAGGAAAGGCCCCCCAACAGCTCTTGTCTGTATAGCTTCTGACACTCCTGGATGAACCATCCAACATCCCAAGTCTTCTGTTTCTTTCCTTTTTTTTTTTTTTTTTTAAGTCTTCTGTTTCTTAATCCATCACAAAGGTCAGTTGTGCCCATCTGGTCTGCCATATTGGGTCATTGTAAAGGTGAAAGAAGCTGACATACTTTGTGTGACAGTTAATGTATTGTCTTCTAATGACCTTGGGGCCCACTGGGGTGGTGAGGGGTGGGTGGGAGGTGGGGAGGGGTGGCTTTTGACCTTTTAGGCAGTTTTTGAGACAAGAAATTATGTCCAGGATGGAGTTCTTGGTTTCTGAGCCTTGATGAACCATTCACAGAAATGGCTCGTAGTGTTTTCCAGGATGTAAATTAAAATCATAAGTCTTTTCCCTGGTTGCAAGGCTCCATTGGATCTGCCCCCCTATTATCTCTCTGGCTTAATCTCCAGCTTCTTTCCTCCTACTCACTCTGCTCCAGTCACAATGGCCTTCTTTTTGTCCCTCAAACACATTGAGTATATTCCTACCTCAGGGCCTTTGCACTTAGAGTTCCCTCCACCTGAGCCTGAGTGAGACTCTTTTACTCCAGATCCTCCCCTGGCTGGTTCCTTCATTTCATTCAGTCTCAGCCCAACTATCAACACCACTCAGCCTAAAGAGGGCTAAAGAAGTTTCTGTAACCTCTCATATTCTTTAATATGCAAATGTGCTTCTGTATCTTTAAGGAAAGTGTTTCCCCAAGGGTTTTGACCTCAGAACCTTCTGTAGACATTCTAGGAAACCATCTCGATCTGCCATTAGATGTGGCAAATGTTCTTTGAAAAGTCAGATAATGATATAATATAATATAGGCTTTGTGGGCCATATGGTCTCTAAGTCCTCCATTCTACCACTGTAGCATGAAAATAACCATAGACAGTGGGAATGAACAGGAATGGCTATATTCCAGTCAAACTTAACAAAAAACATGCAGAGGGCTAGGTTTGGCCTGAGGTCCATGGTTTGCTGACCCTGGTTTTATGTGATGGCTGTCATATAGGCTGTGGCATGACTGACATTTTTCACTTTTTAGTTAAGATAATTAAGGTGGATCAGAGTTAATTCCAAAAACTTGTTCTGCACTCTTTACCTCGAGAAAGAAGTATAAAGAGCCAGGAGGGTGAGAGGCCCCTGCCTGGCTTCTAATCCTGGCACCTACTAGCTGTGTGACATTGGTTGGGTCACTTAACCTCCCTGAGCCTTGCTGTCCTTGTTTTTAAGTGGGACTAATAACAGGCTTCACTTTTTAGGTTGTTGTTGAAGATTAAAGCACTTTGAACATGAAGGTGCATAACATGGTCCTGTGCACACAGTTACTGTTGTGCAAGTGCCTTGCTGCTTAGTGTTGGTGGTATTTTTAGTTTGTAAGACAGGGGTGAAAAACCAAATAAACAGCAGTTCCTAGAACTTACTGGGCTTGCAAGCTGTTTCAGAAATTTCTGGGCAAGTTTTCTCTTCTTTCATATTTCACTGGGGATTCACTATATTAATACCTTACTAATCTTTTATGTAATATATTTGGGGAACTGTGACCACAGAGGTTGCAGACTAGGAGCTGTGTCTGTCCCACAGATGTGTCTGTTTAAATTAGTGCAGTATTTAAAAACACTTTCATATAAATTGGCAGCATTTAAAACATGGGAGATGTTACCTATGAAATCCAGATGTCCAGTGTCTGTTACTAATCAAGAGCTCTGGCCACCCTGGAAAGGGAGTGAAGACCTGGGGAGGGCATGCCAAGCAGTGGGAACAGCCAGTGCAGAGGGCCTGGGTTGAAGGTCTGCAGTGGGTCAGGCTGGCTGTCGGGGTCAGGAGGCAGGTCACGAGGAAGGTAGATGCTGCTGGCTTCCTTCCTCTGAGTGCCTAGTGTCAGAACAGGCTGTACCTCCAGAAAAAAATGAAAGGCCCTTGACTAGCTTCATGAAGATACAGGATTAGGAGGGCACAGAGCCTGATGTCTCTGCTTCTCAGTAGCCCAAAGTGGGCGTGTAGCTGCCCCACCTTCCTTCCTTCCCAGTTTCTACTACCGCCCCCCCCCCCCCCCCCCCCCCCCCCCCCCCGCCACCTCTGCCATCCTCCAGTTCAGCCAAATGAAACAGCAATTCCAGGATACACATTTGTCATTAAGGAGAAAGAAAGAAAGAGAAAATCAATCCTTTGGCCTCTTTGGCCCGAGCTGGTCGTCTGCCCGAGATGCCTGGAGCCAAGCAGTGCTTAAGACTCTCCAAGCCGCCGTCGCTCAAACTGGATGGGGCGAATGGCTCCCCGGGAACCATTATGGTCGATTGACTTGTTCAGTCTGCTGTTTGGAACGTGGGTGCTGCGGACGAGGAGACCACAGGGGTCACCAGGGTGGCCCAGTTGGGAGCACATTTTCCCACCACTCAGAGGCCACTCTGCTGGAAGCATGTATTTGGGGTACCTGTTGTTATGAGCAGCCATGGGTCTGGGTATCTGAGGGGTGTAGAATCCAGCCTTGCATCCTCCTCCTCCCAGAGGCATTTAATGTGGACTCTGGAACAGGTGGCCTGGGCTCAAGTCTCAGCTCTGCCACTTACCAGCTGTGTAACCTTGGGTAAGTCACTTAACTTCTCTGAGCCTTGGTTTTCTCATATGTAAAATGGCAATAGTAGTTGTATCACCACCTTAAAGATTGTCATGAGGATTAAGTGAATTAATGCATGGGAAATGCTGAGGTATCTGTGCCCAGCATGTAGAAGCTCCATATAATGTTAATAATTGCTGTTGTCCTTCACCCTACAAGTGTATAGTTATCCATTCATGGTATAATTAAGAATTATAACTAATAATTGTATAAATAATAATAATAAACCATAAATAACATAAATATCATAACCAGTAATTATATACTGGAGACGTCATGGTGAACAAAGACGGCAAAATGACAGCTCTCACCGAGCCCGTAGACGGTGAGGAAGGTAGATGCATGGGACAGACAGTGCATAGTCACACGCTGGGATTAAATTCTGAGACTCAGAGATTTCTTCTTGAAAGAAGTGACCCTTCAGCCGAGAGCTCAAGGACGAGGTCAGGTTAAAGCATGCCAGCAGAGAGAATAACATGTGCTAAGACCCTGAGGTAGGTGGAAGAATAGCGTGTGCAAGGAACTGTGGGAAGGCCTCGAGACTAGGTTGTATGAGGATTCTGACGGGGCTGGTGGATCCACCCCTATCCTTACTCTTGTCATATGTCAACTGGAGGGTAAGTGGGGGAGAGTAAATTAAGATATTGCTGAGCACATGTGAGGCTCAGAGTGAATGCTCTGTCAGTGGATTCTATTGTTAAACACCGTAAAGGCTTCGGGTATTGCTTTTATTTTTTTAATTCAATATTCAGCCCAATTCTTGATCTGTTGCAAAGTGCCCCCCTCCCGACCCCCATCTCTTGTTTCTGTCTTGTGATTATTCATAGGACAGCCAGGATTCAAATCCCAGCTCAGCTTCTTCCTAGCTGTGTGTCCTTGAGCAAGTTATTTCCTCTTTCTGAGACTAGTTTCCCCTCTGGAAGATGTGTGTGGTGATGTTACTTTATAGTGGCGCCACGAGAGTGCACCTTGCGGATTCCTGGCTATAGAAAGTAGGATCAGCCGGTGTCCCAGATACTGTTCTTGGAGATCTAGCCCCAGCCAGGGACTAAGTGCCGGTCTAAAGCAGACCTGTTCCTGAGACACACAGGACTTCTCTGCTGGCTCCAGACTCCTCAGCAGCCTAAGACACTTCCACCAACCAACCAACCTTCCTTCCTTCCTTCCTTGCTTCCTTCCTTCCTTCCTTCCTTCCTTCCTTCCTTCCTTCCCTCTCTTCTTCCCTCTGGCTCCTTTTTCCAGGCATGGGCATTGACCTGATGAATCTCTTTACCTTTCAATCCTGCCTCTGTGTCTGCTTCTTGGAGGACCACAGTCTCCATCAGGAAAGATGAAGTGAGATTTGGGTAAGGCACCCAGTACATAGGAGGTTCTATGTCTTGGGAGCGTGGGGAGCTGTCACTCTCAGCATTGCCTTTTCCCAATGGCCTGTTCTATTTGGCCCACAGGCCCTGCATGATTAGGTCCCCTCTTCCCTTTGTCATCCTGCCATCATCTCCTCCTCTCATCTCCAGCCACTCTCTCATTCCTTATTCAAGCCCCACCAACCCCCTTACTGTTCTGTGAACATGTCAAGCACATTCCAACCTCAGAGCCTTTGCATGTGTTGTTTTCCTCTATATGGAAAACGCTTTCCCAGACATTCTCTGTAGTTCATTCAGCCCTCTGCTTAAATATCGCCTCTTCAGAGAGGTCCTCCCTAACCTCTGTTTCCAAAATAACCTTCCCCATCTCCTTAGCCCCATCTGCTTTATCTGATGTGATAATGTGTATTTATGTTACTCGTTTACTATCTGCCTCCCTCCCTGGGCATTCTCAGTTGTTTAAATGATTGAGTGGATGAATGCCACAGGAAGGGTGGGGTGGGGCAGCTGCTTTGATACGACCTTGGGGAGTGACCCTGGGGGACCCAGCTCCTTCTAGAACCCCAGCTCCTGCACCCATTGCCTAGCTCTTGAAAGTTGCCCACTCCTCGCCTGGGAATTAAGCACAGGCCTCAGGCCCAAGTGAATGAGGTTTTATCTTTAGCTCCATCAGTCTCGCTTTAGAAACTGGTGACCCCAATTCCAGCCTGGGAGGCGTCTCCCATCCTAATTAATAAATCCATTAATTAATTGCCGGCAGGCTGTGGACCATTAGCAGTAGTTTGGTGGCCTCAGTCACAGCTCAAAGCAGGTCCCTGCAGCCTGTAGGACAACTGGTATGGGGGGGTGGGGCATAAGACAGCCAGTTCATGTGTTTGGATCCAAAAGACATTGAGCTCCCAATGCCTGGTTCACAGGCCCTACTTGATCAGCCCAGCAGGCATCAAAAAGGGACCAAGGTTTCTGGGCCGTGACCCCAGAATTGAAGGAGGTTCCTTCTTAGCGTCTCCCAAAACCCCTACTTTATAATCAGGTGGAGAAGCTAGGGTTGAAGTCTCCCCTTTCCTTCTGTGGCCAAAGGACCCTGTCTGGGCCTCAGTTTTTCTGTTTAAAATGGAGCTTCCCTGTGTTGTCGAGACAGGTCATTTATTCTTTCACCTCATGCACATTTTGCCACACCTGTCATATCAGGGGCAGCATGAGGTATTGGGGGCACAGCAGTGGACAAAACAAGCCAAGTGCCTGCCCTCATAAATCTTCTACTTGATAATTGTTTGGAGGTAGAAGTACCAAAGGTCTGAGAAGTAAAGAGGGACAAGGCAGTGTAGACACTTAGCCTAGATCCAGGCACACTGTAAGCCTTTCTGAAATGGTGACTGTTATTAATAATTATCTTTATTAACAACAACAGTAACAATAATTATAATGTGAGGGCATTTCCTGTTGGATTTCAAGTGTCCTGAAAGCAGCCCCTGAAAGGACTTAAGCAGGGGCATGGGGCAGTCAGACCTCACTTTGGACACTGGCTTTACTGTTTCTTAATTGAGAGGCCCTGGGCAACTCCCTAGACTTTTCTCAACCTCAGTTTGCTCGTGTATAAAATGGGAATTAAATATAGCTTCTACTTCATGAGGGTTTAATGAAGTGACACATGAAAGCCCTTAGCACAGGGTCTAGAACATGGCCATTCCCAGGAAACAGCTATTATTACCTTTTTTTTTTTTTAATGTTAGCTATTATCAGCTACATTTCTCTTTTTTTTATTTTTTATTTTTTATTTATGATAGAGAGAGAGAGAGAGGCAGAGACACAGGCAGAGGGAGAAGCAGGCTCCATGCACTGGGAGCCTGACGTGGGATTCGATCCCGGGTCTCCAGGATCGTGCCCTGGGCCAAAGGCAGGCGCTAAACCGCTACGCCACCCAGGGATCCCCTACCTTTTATTATTATTGTTGTCATCCTTATTGTTTATTATTCACCTCCAGGGCCTCACTGGCCCGCAGCCAGGTGCACTACCTCCTTGTAGGGAAGCACTGGATAGGAAGTTAGGCCCCTTCAATTGCTGCTTGGCCAGCCTTAGCAAGGTCAGAGTTGGCTTTTGCCAGCCTTGGGCCTTCAGAAGGAAGGCCTGGCAGTTCTTTAACAAATATCTGTTGAATCTTTATTGCGTGCTAGACAGTATTCTGAGCCCTTAACAAACAGTATCTCGTTTAATTTTCACAAAAGCCCAGCGAGGGAAAACTATTATCCCATTTTAGAGTTGAGCAGACTGAGGCACAGAAAATTACGTCCAAGCTGCATTGCCAGGAAGCAGCAGAATCTGGACTCAAACCCAGGACCCAGGTCTTTTGGCCACCCGTATCCCTACTCTTGACCTGTTGCTGACCAGAGATGCCTCTTCCAGAGCCTACCCTTCCATTCCTGCCCCCTGCACCCTGGGGTTCCCCATCTGTAGTCACTATGCTTGTATTTTTTCCTTAAAAAAATAAAAAAAAAAAATTTATTTATTCATGAAAGACACACACACACAGAGGCAGAGAGACACAGGCAGAGGGAGAAGCAGGCTCCATGCAGGGAGCCCAATGCGGGACTCAATCCTGGGACTCCAAGATCATGCCCTGGGCCAAAGGCAGGCACCAAACCGCCGAGCCACCCAGGGATCCCCTAAAGATTTTTTTAAAACCTCTTGAAACACCTTACCATTGTCAACTCATGGAAGTGAATCCAGCCCCACAAGCCTGAAAGGCATGGGTGGGGTTGAGAGTGGGGATTTATTAATAACACCAGAAAGATTCCCCTTTCCTGCCCTGGAAAATGAGTGCCACATGGCCATCCATCGCAGGCCTGCCCGCTGGAGTGCAGAGCCGCATGGCGCGCCCTGTCGTCGGGCCTGCATTCCACAAGATGGAATTCTTGGCCCGGGCTGATAATAAGCAGGTATTGATTGCTGCCTTGGTCATTATCAAGATTTATTTAGTCAATATGGCCTCCCCGGTCAATAAATTGTGTCGTTGATAAAGAAGAAAGGGTATAGACTTGTAGGCTTTATTAAAAAAGTTTTTTAGATTTTTTTTTCTTTTAGCAGCTAAGGCCAGCCCGCATTTCCGTGACCATATCAGCCACATTCTGTGTTTCGTATTTGGCTCCACAAGCTCTTTCCTTTCCTGTGGTGCTTTCCCCTGTCACTCTGGTTTCTGGAAGTGAAGATTCAAGGCTGTGGCTGGGCCTGGGATGGGCCATGGGAAACAGATGTTCTCTCACTTTTCTGTCTGCCCTCCAACCCCCCTACCTCAGTGCAGGCTGAGGGTCCATTCCCTGATTGGTCAGTGCTCCACTTTGGCATTTTATGCTTACAACAACCTCTTGGAGTTCTGCTAGTGTTACTCTATTTTGCAGATGAGTAAACAGGCCCAGGGAGATCCAGTCACTTGTCTGAGATCACATAGGACTTGAATCCAGTCTGGCCTGTCTTTGTTGTGAACCTGATATCTATTCAGCAAACAGCAGATTTTTATTGAGCCTGTGCTGTGGGCTCAGGACAGTGCCAGGTGCTGAGTATAGAGGGGTAGGCTAAACAAATAAATGTGTGATTACAGAGATAGAACAGGGAAAAGAACTGACCAGATGCTAAAATCAAGATGAAGGAGGCACCTGTTTGTTTCAAGTGGTCATGGAAGGCCACACAGAGTAGGTGACATTTAGGCAGAGACCTGAACGATGAGCCAGTCAGGCAAAGTTGAGGCAGAAGAAACTCCTCAAAGGCCCTGAGGTAGAAATATCCTTGGCACATCTAGGAACTGAAGGAAGGCCAGTGCAGCTGGGATGAGGGAGACAAGGAAAGGATGGTATGGGAGAGGATGAGGTCAGAACAGGAAGGAGGCCCTTGTGGACCATAGTAGGGGGTTGGATTCATTTGGATTCTGTTCTCAGGGAGGCTGGAAGACATTGAAGGTTTGAAGCAGTGGAGAAACAGGATCCAGTGTGTGTTTGGTTCCTACTGGGTTCAGCCTGGCAAGGGATCATTGAGGGAAGGGAGGAGATGTTTGGAAAATAGATAAAAGAGTGTCTGTGACAAACCGATGTGTCATCTCTGTCCAGAGAGGTTCTTAGTGATGGGAAAGCTTTGGGCACACAAGTGTTTTGAAGACTAGCACCGTTCAGTGGTGGCAGGTGGAAGAGGTTTGCATGGGACATGCCTGATGCTTCCCAGCTGTGTATGGCAGCTGCTCCTTCTGCTGTGTAAGTGGCCAGGTGGTATGGGTTTTGGAGGTCTCTAAGTGGCAGGTACTCAGTGGACAAGAGGTGCTGTGTCCCCTTCCTTAGAAATAGAGTTGGTACAAGGGGGTCCAGGGCTTGAGATGTGGTATGAGAAGTGCTCTTCGCACACTGGCCTTGTGGATCTGGTTTCTAGTGTTTCCCAAGTGTCACTCATGAGGAAGAACCATGAACAGGTGAGGTGACCCGGACCACATGAGGCTGCTCTATCCAGCCATGTCTTAGGCTTTAAATATGGAGATGCTGTTGGGCAGAAGAGGGGTTGGATGTCTGCATGGGGGCTTATAGAGGATGTGGTCTGGAGAATAAAGAGGACTTTTCTCACTCTGGTTTTGTCCATTTTGTGAGCCCCATGTACTGGAAGTCTAGCAAGGACTGGGTAATCACCTCTCTACCATTCATCCAGCATTCTTTCATCTCTTCATTCATAAGCCCACACACCCATTTTTTTAATCCATCTACTTGGCAGTTCATACACCTGTCTACTTTCTCTTCTTATTGACTCCATCCATCCATCCATCCATCCATCCATCCATTTGTCCACATCAACCCACCCATCCATCTATCTGTTCATCCATTTAGCCACCCCATAACCCATTATGCCCCAGTCACTTCTCCCTTAGACTTTGGTCTCCAGTTTGCTTCTCTGTACTGACTCTGGCCTCTCCCATTCTTTTTTGGCACACAGCAGCTAGTGAAATTATTAAAACCTGTTACGAATCATTTACAGTGGTTCCTCATTGCCTTTGGGACAAAAGGCCCCAGTGTAGCCTTCTAGGCTGAGCACTGCCAACCCTGCCCACCATTCTTGGTTTATAGCATTACAAGCCTTCTTTTTTCTTGTTGATCTTCTGTCTAGTTCTAACCACTGTTGAAAGTGAGATACTGAAGTTTTAATTTTTGTTAAATTATCTATTTTTCCCTTCATTTCCATCAATTTTGCTTTATGTGTTTTGGTGCTTTAATTAGTTGTATGTATGTTTTTAATTATTATATCTTCCTGACAAATGGACCCCTTTTGTCATTATAAATCTCTGTTTATCTCTAGTAGCATTTTTTTTGTTGTTTTAAAGTCTATTTTGTTTGATATCTGTATAGCCACTCCTACTTTCTTATGATTGCTGTTTGCATGATATATATTTTTTCATCCTTTAATTTTCAATCTGTGTCTCTGAATTTATTTTTTTATTTTTTTAAAGATTTCATTTATTTATTCATGAGACAGACACACACACACACACACACACACACACACACACACACACAGAGGCAGAGACACAGGCAGAGGGAGAAGCAGGCTCCATGCAGGGAGCCCAACGCGGGACTCAATCCCAGGTATCCAGGATCACACCCCAGGCTGCAGGCGGTGCTAAACCACTGCGTCACCGGGGCTGCCCATGTGTCTCTGAATTTAAAGAGTCTCCTGTAGGCAGCATGTAGTTGGATCTTGTGTTTTGTGTGTGTGTGTATGTGTGTGTGCACGTGTGCGTGTTTTATCCAGTCTGAAAAATCTGTTTCTTGATTGGATTTTTAATCCACTCATATTTAATATTATTAATGATAGTTAGATTTATGTCTACCATTTTGCTTTTTGTGTGTGTGTGTGTTTAAAGATTTTATTTATTTATTTGACAGAGAGAGCACAAGCAGTTAGAGGAAAAGGGAGAAGCAGGCTTCCTGCTAAGTGGGGAGCCGGATTCAGGGCTCCATCTCAGGACCCTGGGATCACACAGACACTTAACAGATTGAGCCACCCAAGCACCTCTGCTTTTTTTTTTTTTTTTATGTGTCTCTTGTCTTTTTTGTTTCTCTATTCCTCCTTTCTACTTTTTCTTGAATTCAGTGGATATTTTTTCATGTAACACCTTTAATTTAATGATTTTTAAACTGTTTATTATTTGAGAGACAGAGATAGCGACAGAGTTGGAGAGAAGAGAGAACACGAGTGGGAAGGAGAGGAAGAGGCAGGCTCCCTGCTGTACAGGAAGCCAGATGACACGGAGCTCCATCCCAGGACCCTGGGATCATGACCTGAACTGAAGGCAGATGCTTAACCAACTGAGCCACCCACGTGCCCTAAACTGTTTTTTAACTATTCTTTTGAGATTTTTTTTTTTTTTTTTTTTTTAGTGGTTGCTCTAGGGTTTACCATATACATCTTACAAATATCAGATTCCAGTTTATACTAGCTTTATTCTAGTATGTTCTCTTTTCTTTTTTGTTTTTATTTTTATTTAATATGTCCTCTATTCTTGACCTTGATCTTGAGCCACACTCCCAGTACTTTCCATGTTCCAGACACGTCTTACTTCATTTTCCTCTGCACCACACCTCCCTGTACATGACCTACCCCCTTCTGCTTGGGACACAGATAGACATGTCTATCTGTATTCCTCTTCTCCCCCTTTCCCTATGAACTTCTTCTCTACCCTGGGAACTTGTTCAATGTCATTTCCCTGGGGTGACTTTTCTGCTCCCTCCCGCCCCCAGATAGTGGACCAAATCTGCACTGTACTTAACCATGGCAGGTATCAGCCATAGGTCTTTGGATTATTAGTTCTGTCTTCCTCCTTGTATGAACTCTAAGCTCCATGAGGGCACAAAGCAGCTGGTCTCCAGAACCTGGCAGCAGAGGGGTGAGCACATCGTAGGCTTTCAAAAAGCATCAAATGAAAAAAGATGGGTGCAGATGTGTGATGAATAAATATATATGTAAGCATTGACATGTGTACAACTGCGTCTTTATGTGTACATATCTTTGACTATGTTTGTGGGTCTCTGCACATTTATGTGTCTGTGTTCTTGTGCGTGTATCTTAGCATGTTTCTGTGTGTGTGTGTCTGAGTATGTGTCTTTCTGTTCTTAGTGTTTTTGAATTTGTGTGGCTATGTGTCTGCGTCTGCATGTCGGTGTCTCTGTGAGTGTGCTCATGAGTGTATCAGTGTGTGTTTACGTCCACAAATAACACTTTATTCTGTATGTGCGTACATTTGTGTGCTGATGTTTTCAGGCAAGAGCTCCTTTCAACATCTCCTTGCCATGCAGTTATTTTTTGACTAGCTTGATGTAGCATTTAATGATTTCGCCAAAGCTAAGCATGGCCCCCTAAGTATTGATCCTGCTGCAGTGGAGGTTACTTAGGGTAATGCGAGGCCAGCTGGTGGGCGCTGCCTCCTCAGAATTGGCTGTTGTACCTACCATGTCTCTCCCAGCCCCAATTTGATCCCTTAAAGGGAAAAACCCCAGGTTGCCAGGTTGGTGCAGGGGCAGAGTGCCCCACCGCCCCATTGCTCACCTCAGCACTGTGTGATGCAGCCAGGGAATTGCCCCTTTTCATGCCTCAGTTTTGTTATCTGTGAAATGGCAGCAATAATAGTCACCTCATTGGGTCATAGTGTGGAGGAAACGAGATAATCCACATGAAGGGCCCAGCACAGAGTCTGGTATGTACCAGGACCTCCATATATGTTCTGTCATCTGATGTCATGTTTGCTCCCTGTTACCTCTTGCCTTGGCAGTGGGAGAAATGGTTTCAGGCAAATGATGAAGGAACTCTCTTCCAGGGTCCCCTTACAAGTGACTGCTCTGAGGATTTCCAAGAGCTGCATACCATCTCCAGTGAGAACATGCTAACCCATAGGTGCTCAGATTTCAGAGGCTTTCCTAGACATTTGCATTGCCCCAGTAGAGATAGGATTTTGCCCCAGGAATTTCTGACTTCTAGAAATCTTTCAGCTTCTTCCATAGTTTCCAACAGCTGTCTATCTTGCTCTCCACACCTTTTCATCCTTCCTATCCCCAGACTGCTGTGTTCTTCACATTTCCCAGCCTCTGCATTTACTGTTCCCTTTGCCTAGAACGCTGTTCCCGTTTACTCTTCTCTGACTCCTGTGGGGTGGGATGCCATCCTCTATTTCCTGCCAGGACATCCCTGGCTGCTTTTCAGGCTGCCAGGTGATTCCCTGGTTCCTTGTTGGTTGCTCTCATCAGATGGTGAACTCATTACTCTACATCACAGCTACAACAACTGGTGTAGAACTTGGTGAACACTGAATGACTAGTGCCCGAATAGAGGTCATGTTTTAAAACCTCAGATTTCTGACCTCTGTCCAGCAGAAGAGCTGGCATCCCTGGGCCTGCATTTCATGCAGGGCAACAATTAGTTGAGCTGGGTAATGGGGGTGGGAGTGAGGGTGGGTTGAGCCCAGTTGTTCCAGCAATACTCCATGTGTAGCTGCCATAGGCTTATAGGGACCAGCTATGCCATCTTTGTGCATGGTGTGGAGGTGATTCTGCGTTTTCTAACCTCAGTGTAGCCATTCCAGAGAATGGGCAGAGTTTAAATGACCATTCAAGGATGAGAGGAGCTTTGAAGTTTTAAAAATTATTAATTTTTATTTCATTTATTTTTAATTTAATAGACACCAAGGGTGGCTAGGTGCCAGGCATAACTCTTAGTGCTTTCCCATGTAAATGACTTAATTCCCATAACAACACTATGATGTAGATGCTATTAATGTCCCCATTTTGCAGAGGAAAGGAAGCTAAGGCATAGAAAGGTTAAGTGACTTGTCCGCAGTCACTCAGCAGAGTCAGGCGTTCTGACTCCAGAGCCCGAGTTCATAGACTATCCTGCCTTTTGTTATTTCTGTAAATACCCAGAGCAGATACTACACATAGTTGGGTATGTGCACGTTTGCCTCCATATGTGATGGTGTTTTGCTCATGGTGGGCAGTGCTGGCTGGCAGGAGTAGGAGCCTCGGCCAGAATCCCTGGGAGTGGGCACTGATAAACAGCTGGGATGGCATGGTCCCAAGGGCCAAAGTCAGAGCTGGTAACCATGACAGGGACTCTGGGAGGAGCTAGGCCTATTAGGAAATAGGGGTAGCTGGACCTCTCGGGCCAACAGCCTAGAAGCCTCTGAGATAGTGTCATACCTCAGAGGGCATCCTTCTCAGCCTCTGTGAATGAGGGGGTTGGTCCCATGGCCCATGGCCTATTTTGTGAAATTCATCTCTAGAAGAAATTTCTGAGGAGAGCAGAGCATCTTGGCATCTTGTGGTAGATGAAGGCCTCAGAAGTGAGGCCTTCTGCCTCCCCATAGTGGGAGGAGAGAAACCCAGGCTCTGCTCCTGCTTCCTGAGAGGTTGCCACTGTGGGGCACTCTAGGGAAGGCAGCTTCTCTGGCCCCCTACTCCCCCAGAGCTGCCCCATCAGTGCACATTACTTTTTGCCCTGCCTGGCACAGCCCTTTTAGTGGGTTTGGGGTGATCCTCAGCCAACGGTGAGTAAGCTTGAGCCAGACTGTAATTTGTTTCTCTGGGACGTATTGATGAGCTGCCCTAATTAAGCACCTTGCTAATGAGAATCAAACCACTTCACTGGGAGTTAGGTGGATCTGAGCTTGAGCTTGACTCGACAGTGAACCAGCCATGGGTCCTAGGCAGACCATTCAGCTGCACGTGGATCTGTTTGTCTTCTGTAGTGTGGGGCTTTCTCTGTTCTCTCGCCTCCACACTAGACCCTGCTGTGTGCTGTGTCACACAGCTTGCTCCTGGTGAACCCAGGGGCTATGGAGAGCTGACTCAAGAAACAGAGGGCAAAAGCTAATTAACATTTCCTTTTGAAGTTCTTGTCACTGGTGGTCCTATCCATAAACTTGTTTCTTATGCTAGACCTCTTGGGTGAGTCTGTGAGGAAAGGGAGATGATGAGGGTAAAGACAGTTCTTAAAATGTGTGACTGTGTCTGTGTTAATATATCAGTCATTATTGCTGTGTAACAAACCACTTCAAAACTCATTGCGGTTAGGCAGCCCCGGTGGCGCAGCAGTTTGGCGCCGCCTGCAGCCTGAGGTGTGATCCTGGAGACCCAGGATCGAGTCCCACATTGGGCTCCCTGCGTGGAGCCTGCTTCTCCCTCTGTCTGTGTCTCTGCCTCTCTCTCTCTCTGTGTCTATGAATAAATAAATAAAATCTTAAAACAAAACAAAACTCAGTGGGGTAAACTACTTATACCCCCAGAATCTATGAGTCAGGAATGAAGATGGAGCCCAGCTGCATCAGCTTAGCTGCACTCTGTGATGTCTGGGGCTTCAGCTGGGAAGATTCAGAGTTTGGGGGTAACTCAACAAGTCATATATCTAGTGGTTGATGCTTGCTGTCAGCTAGGACCTTTAGCTGCCAGCCAAAACACCAACATTTGCCTCTCCATGTGGTATCTCTGTGTATGATACTTTGGGTTTCCTCATAATATGATGGCTGGGCTCCACGGGTGAGTGCCCCAGGAAAGCAAGAACGGAGTAAAGGTGTTTTCCTGATTTTGCCTTGGAAGTTGCATAGCATCACTTCCATTTTTTTCCGCTGGTCAAGGCAGTTACAAAGGACCACCCAGGTCTAAAGGGAGAGGCTATAGAGCTCAGCACTCAATGGAAGCAGTGTCAAGGTCACAGTGCAAGAAGAGCATGTGATGAGAGATACAGTGGTCGCACCTTTGGGGGATCTGCCTGCTACAGTAAGAGTGGTAATGGTGATTCAGGGCCAAGTGTGACAGACTGTGAAGAGACAGACAATAGATTGTATGAGGAGAATGAGTGTTGCAGGGAATGGCCAAGTAGGGGAGTAGGTGTGATAGGAGGTTGCGTGAGGGGGGTAGGTGTGACAAAAATGGCCATGTGAGGGGACTGGGCATGACCGGAAGAGCTGAACAAAAAGATCTAGGTTGGCCAGAGTCCACCATGATGGAATTGGATCTGATGGTGACTGCACCATCTTTTCTTACTTTCCAGGCCGTCCCCTTGAAGACCTTGGATTGACCAGGCTGATTCTAACATGGGCACCCAGGCCTCAGGCAGGCCAGGCCAGTGTCCTCCTTAAATGGTTCTGTCTTGCTCCCTGCCCCAGCCTCCACCATCACCCTCTCTTTCTGTAGACCCCAGACTCCCCCACTCTAACCAGCAGCCTTCCATTCTTCCAGAAAGAGCGACTCCCACCTCAGCAGCCTGGAAGCACTCCAACTACCGTACTTTTCTTCAAATAAAAGCAGCTAATTAACATTATTCTTTAATTATTGCCTTTATCAACAAGGGGTCTGATTTGTACCAGCAGGATAGTTGCTTTCCCTTAAACTACCCAAGTGAATGCTTCAGTTCCTGGTGCTTTTGAAATGAATTTGATGTCATCTGCCCAGAGTCACTTAATGGGAACGCCTGGGTAATGACTGAACGCGCTAACTCCGTTAGCAGCCCTGGAAGCATGTAATTTGGCCCCTCAGGCAACAGCACTTTTGAAATCTCTGGATAGTTTTGAACTCTCTGTTCTTAATTAAATATGCAATTTTTCACGGTAACCAGGTTAATTCTTTTGTGTTGTGTTGTAATACTGTTAGGAATTTTCATAGTTCTTATTAAACATTATTCAGGCATTGTGAATTCCATAATTAAAAAAAATGAAAAGAACAAAGCTTGATTCACTCCTTTCTTTTCCCTGGCTAATTTATCAAATGAATTTTGCAAATTTTTCTTTCTGTCCCCAGACAGTGTGGCAAGTGTTTTAAAGGGGAAGGATTTAATTGCCCTGTAGGGATTGGCTGGTTATGAAGGATTTGGCTGTTTGATTAGTAAACCCAGTTGGGAATGGTCTAATGCTCCATGATCTTAAAAATTGTCTGATTGTACCCTCTCCAAGGAGGCCTCTCTTTTCGTTATGTAGAGCATCAACTTCACACAAGTGTGGTTATTAGGTAGTAAGGAAGGGGAGAGAAAAAGATCTGACTTTATTTTAAATTGAGGATCTTGGGAGGTTTTCTCCCCCCCCCCCCCCATTTCCCTGGCTGGGGAGGAAGGGAGAACATAGGAGAGGAACGGAGAGACAGACACAGAGCAATTCTCAAACAGCAGGTACAAGAGGAGGTTGAGAGTGCCTGAGAGGGTGAGGCCCTGAAGAGATGTTTTACTGCATCCTTGCAGATACTGGCACCTGCCATACTGGCCAGCTGGAAGGGTGGCTCGTAAACTGAGGAGGCCCCTCTGCAGGGTTTCTGGGTCAGGAGGGTTCCTTTTCCATCTCTGAAATTGGGCTTGGTCTCTGAAAAAATATGCAGATCCCCACTGAGCATATTGGGTGGTGGGTGGAGAAGACCATGACCCCCAAATGCCCTAATAAGGACAGAAATCTCTGTCAAGGGGGTTCTAGTTAGAGATAGCTAGCCTGTCCCAGTGAGGGGAGTAGGACCCTTGGCTGACTCATGGACCTTTTTGTTTCTTGTGAGGGCCTCATTTATGCCTCATCTTTCCCCATTTGCAAAATGGAGTAACTTACTTCCAACTTCTTACTTTCCTGTCCCCCCCCCCCCTTCCTTTTCTGTATCTAGAGGTGGGGAGGTAGGAGATAAAGTTAGGAGAGGGTGACAGGGGCAGATCACATAGGGTCTTGAGGGCCACAGTATAGAGTTGGGATCTTTTTTAAGGGCAAAAATTCCTTAGATATTAGAATAAGAGAGAAATGGCTTAGAAGGGATGTTATTGAAGAGAAGGTGGTTTGGGGGCTGTTGGGGACAAGAAGGCAGGGACATTTATGCCAGAGGGTGGGCTCTGCCAAGCAACCCCTCCCTCCTCCACCTCCCCCCTACCCAGATTTAGCAGCTTCAGCCCTGAGCTCTAGGAAGCTCCCTACTTTGGGGTCAATTCCCAGCTGGTCTGACAGTTGGAGCTGGGGGAGAAGACATGGCTCACGCCTTCAGGGGTGCTTGAGGGACAGCACAGCAATGGGTTTAAGCAGATGGTTGGGGTTTTCAAGAGAAGCCAGAAACCTGGGTTTTATGAACATTCTTTCAAGATGTAAATGTAGGGAAAAATGGAATAGAATTCAATGCTGGACTCACGGATCAAATCTATTCATAAATGCCAGACAGGACCTCTGGCGCCTAGGTCTCTACATTTATCCTAGTGCTTAAAGGGGCTCAAACTGGTGTAAATATTGATTATTTATTGACTGCTTTCCTAGCATCTCAATATTGATCATTTATCAACTCCTTTCCTAGCACCAACCACCATGCTGAGCCCCTGAATGAACTCATTTAATCCTCACAATTGAGGAGGCAGGTGGAGTCTTATCTCCATTTCTCAGATGGACAAGACTGACGGGTCAGAGAGTGATGTCTGGGATGTGAACCACAAGCCTTGATTCCCCACTCATGTGGTCTTTTTGGCCACATAGGTCATAGGACTGAATAGAAGGATTCCCAGGAAATCCTGACAAGGAGGTAGCGGTGACCTAGGTACCATGACAAACAATACCCTTGCTTGATTCTGAAATTAAAATCAAGATCACAAACCCTGAGCTCCACCTTGAGTGATCTTTATAAAAAGCAAAGATCACCACACTCACTCCATTAAAATCTTAAACTGGCTCCTTATTGCTTGTGGGATGAAGTCTAAGCTTTTACTTTGGCTTTGCAAGGCCTGTTGTGAGTACCTTCTCCCACCCTGGTCTGCCTCCACCATGTTATTTCTCACTGGATTTCCTTGTCCCCAGCTCCCCCAGCCAGACTTAAACTGTTATCCGACCCACAGATGCCTTATGCTTTCTTTCCTCAGAACTTTGCATATGCTGTTCCCCCTGCCTGGAACTCACTCGTCATTCATTGTCTACCAGGCAAACTTCTCTTACATCTCTAATCTGAGAGGCTATTCTGAATCTTTTTTATTTTAAGACCCCTGAGGGCAGTATTTTTGTTTGTGTTGTTGACTCTTGTCACAACCACAGAGCTTGGCACATATTAGTATCTCAATAAATATCTGTTGTTGACACCACACTTCTGCTTCCAGAAAGTTTTGGGAGCATGGGTCTCACTCCTAACTCTCTGGACCACAACAGGAAGCATCACTTTAGTTTAAAGATTTGAAGATGCTGAGAGGAGCAAATTGTACTTCCCCCAGGCTCGGCCCGGCCTCGCTCAACCCAGCCTGCAGCTCTTGGAAGGTCTGGGGATCCAGTGACCTCCATGGAGTGAGGACAAGACAAGGCTACTTCTCTGAGAGCCAAAGAAAGAGTTAGGTGCTCAGAAGCAGAGAGAAGGAAGGCTTTCTGCCCCCTCCTCCCTTCCTCCCTACTATCAGCTTAATCCTCAGGTTGCCAGGTGCCAGTGATAAAGATAAAGGGGAATGACACAGTATCTTCCTCCAAGAAGGGTTCAACGTTTTAGAAGAAAGTGAATAGTGACACCTGCCACTTCTTGGCTCTGGGATGCTGGGGACTTCAGCCTGCCCTGCTGCCCCCTCCCCAGGGAGGCTTCAGGAAGTTTTCCTGCTGTGGCCTTGTGGACACCAGACTGGGTGGGGAGACTCTACTTGGTGAGCCACAGGCCTGGGCATCTTCAGCCACATGCACTCACACATCCTTGTGCGCACACACACGGAGGAGCGAGGAGAGGCATGTTCTCCTGGTCCTGCATCCCTCAGATCCCTGCACACAATGGCTCCATGGCCTCCATTACTCTGCCTTCTTGTCTGTTTTCATTCTTGAGTTGTTAGGAGACCAAGAGGAACTGAGGAAAGTTTTTTGAGTTGTAGGGTGGGCAGGGCAGGGAGGCACAGACACATAATCCCGTGACCAGAAGGAAAAGAAGGGATTTAAAAAAATTAATTTTGTCTTATGAAAGCCATGTTGCCACATTATTGGAGGGCTTCAGAGACACAGAAAAGATGGGGGGAGAAGATGCCAAGAACATAACCCCTGTTAATGCTTCAGTGTGCTGCCATTGCATCTGTCTCCCTAGTTTGCATCAGTATGTCCAGTTCTCTTTCATTGTCTTTTCACTTGTTGGCAGTAGCCTTTTGCACAGCATTTTGCTATCTTTATTTTATTATATATTTTTAAAGATTTTATTTATTTATTCATGAGACACACACACACACACACACACACACACACACACAGAGGCAGAGACAGAGACAGGCAGAGGGAGAAGCAGGCTCCATGCAGGGAGCCTGATGTAGGTAGGACTCGATCTCGGGACCCCAGCTATGGGCTGAAGGCAGGCGCTAAATCGCTGAGCCACCCAGGGATTCCAACATTTTGCTATCTTTAGAACAAGCATTTTACTCACCTAATATATTATGAAGCAAGTAGATCACTCTCCCCTTGTCCCTGGGCATCTCCAGGGTTTTTTGTTGTTGTTGTTTTTGCTTCTGAAAGACAACAATGATGGGGAAAAAATGTGTTTCTGGTTTTATGTTCTCATCCCTGTTCTTGGCAATGAGGGATGGATGAGGACCTGTGGCCAAAAACTTGTCTCCAGAGTTGAGGAGACAGGGGTTCCAGTTTTTCCCTGTCAGTGAGACTTTAGGCCAGTACTGTTCTGTCTGTGCCTCAGCTTCCTCGTCTGTGAAATGGATATCCTCTCTCACGAGAATATTGTTGGTATGAGATGAGTACCTTTACCTGAAGTGTTGAACTGGAGACTGGCATATGGTAATCACCTAGTAAGTGTCAGTATGTCATGTATAGCCAGCAATGGGTCTGTCTAATTTGCTGTTCTTCCCCCAGCAACTGTGCTTAGCACAGAGTGGGTTCTCCCTTAACCGTTGTTGAATGAATATGGCAGACACACTCACACACAGGTCTGCCTCTATACAGGCCCATTGGGGAATCTTGTGTGGAAATGCAAGTGTGTGCACCTACACGTGTACGCACACAAATACACAGAGCTAAACCAGGGGGAGGGCACAGGGCTATTCTGATTGGGGGCTCCACAAGCATTTTATTATGATTAAGTATTTATTTGATGCTTATATTGTGAACATGGCACATTGCAGTAGACAAAATAGGGCTATAAATAGCCCGGAAAAGCTATGGGGCTCAACTCAGTGAAGAGGCAGCCAGTTGAAGAAGCAGAGTGGGGAGGGGGCTGGGGCTTAGGGATTCATTCATTCATATAGTCCATCAGTCAGTCATCCATATTTCTCTGGCAGCTGCTGTGTGCCAGGTCCTGGGCCATGTGTTGGGAATGCCCTGATGATCAACACAAGTTTGTTCTCTGCCCTCAAGTTTGGTCTCCATGGTGTTTAGAAGTAAATCCCTTAAGAGACTGACATTAATCAAATAATCACATATTTGAAATTGCAAACCTTGCTTAGGGCTGTGGAGGAAATGAGTCAGGAATGAAGAGATTGTATAACAGATTTAGTCTGGAAGTTAGGAAAGGACTCTTGAGTTAGCCAAGAGAAGAGGGGCTGTGGTTATTCAGGTAGAGGACAAGAGCAGTACATGTAAAGGTCCTGGGGTGGAAGGACACACTTTTGTTTTCAGGAAGTAAATGATGGCCAATGTTGCTGAAGCAGGAGGTAAAGGGTGGGGTGTGGCTAGGGAGTGTAGACAGGGTTGGCTTAAACAGGGCCTGTAGGTCCTGCTGAGTTTTTATCCTGAACAGAGGGAAACAGTGGCTGGGGAGTGAGGATTAGAGGGATGAAAGAGGAGAATTGGAGACGTTTTAAGGCCCCTAAGGGAAGGCCTCAAATATATGCTTGCTTACTGCCATTTATTATTTACCTAGGGGCTTGTGAAAAGAGAAAGATCCAAAAAAACCAGAAACAAAAACACCAGAAAACCCCCACCAAATCTAACATTGCTTCAGGCATGCAGCCTGAGGGAATACGTATTTTTTCTCCAATGTTTATGCATATCTGAGTGTGTGAAATGCCATGCTAAAACTCTAGGCCCTGCCAGTATAGGGGGCTCTGGAGCCTTCAGGGCTGTCAAGAAGGGGCACCATCTCTCTCTACATCCCCAACGAGGACTAGCATGGCGGGGGCCTGCCCTGTGCAAAATGGTGGTCTCTATTTCTCATCTGCTTTGTGTTCTAGTAACTCAAGCGTGGCCTGCCTTGGGGGCTGGCGTTTCTCAGGCCGGCTGCTTTCTGGAATGGTGGAATTCCTGAATGAGGCAGGGAGTCCAGGGGATTTGGCGGCTGCCCCTACATATGATATTCTGTGCCTCACACATTCTTATTAGCATCGTAATCGCTCCAAAATACTGATTCATTATCACGCTCTGAGCTGCAGACTGAGGCAATGGGGTTTAATAGTTCCATATGAGCCATTCTGAGCTGTTGAGTAAATATTGCTCATTCTGAAAAATTGGGTAAATGTGTGTTTATGTTGGCGATTCACAAGGCACCAGCCAAGTAGGTAGTTGGTGTCTGGGCTGGTGCCAGGCGAGGTGGTGGGGAACAGGGGCATGCTCAGACACCCAGGAAATACCCAGTTCATGTCTGGCTGGCCTTGGAAATACTCCTGTGGACATAGCGATTGGGATTAGGAATGGGACTTTGCCCTGAAATGTAGGTAGAAGGATATCCCTGTTTCTTGTGCATGTGGAAATGGTTCCAGACAGGAAAGACCCTAGGCTCTCCCCGTACTTGTATAGACAAGTGGTTGGATTCAGAAGTGGAGGGCTGGCTGCAATGGGCGTCAGGAGGCAGTTTAGCAGAGGTTAAGTATGCAAATGAATGTGTTCCACTCTGGGGTCTCTGTTCTGTCACTTGCAATTATGGGACCCCAGACAAGTTATTTAATCCCTCCGTGGCCTCAGTTTTCTCATCTATGAAATGGGGCTGATAAAAGTACTTCCTATAGGGTTGCATGGGATTTAAACAAGCATATACTTAAAAAGTTCAAATGGTATCTGACACTGTGTACAAGAAATGTTCACTATTAACATGATCCTGGTGTGGTGTGGAGAAAAGGTACCCATTTGAATTTGGCTATCTCAGGGGTTCTTTGACTTTGAGAATCTGGAGAAAGCTATGGATCTGCTCTTCCAGAACATGATAGGGACACACAGTATTTTAGATATAGTTTTAGGGGGTTGTTGAGTCTTCCAAACTTGGAGCCATTTGCTCCAAGTTGAGCACTTTTTTTTTTTTTTTTTTAAGATTTTATTTAGGGATGCCTGTGTGGTTGAGTGTCTGCCTTTGGCCCAGGGCGTGATCCTGGGATCCTGGGATCGAACCCTGCATCAGGCTCTCTGCAGGGAGCTTGCTTCTCCCTCTGCCTATGTCTCTGCCTCTCTGTGTCTCTCATGAATAAATAAATACAATCTTTAAAAAAAAAGGTTGTATTATTTATTTGAGATTGAGAGAGAGAGGCAGAGCGAGAGAGAGCATGAGCAGGGAGGAGAGGGAGAAGCAGACGAACAGGGAGCCCAGCATCGGGCTCGATCCCAGGACCTTGGGATCATGACCTGAGCCAAAGACATAGGTTTAACTGACTGAGTCCCCCAGGTACCCTAAGAGCTGTTAATCTCTATCGTGGATCACCTTGTTGTGGAGTGGAAATGAGTTAGAGGCTCCAGAACCTTTTAGAACTTGGTTTTAGCCAAGATCTGGGTTTTATCCTGGCTCTGCTTCATATTTGCTGTGTAAAGTTAGGCAAGTGAAAAGACATCTCTGAGCTTTGGTCTCATACTTGAATTGAAGTTCTTTACATGAAAGATTTGGACCCTATAAAGCACTTGAGCCAAAGCCTGGCACATGGTAGGCCCTCAGTAAATATCATTGTCTTTAGGATCATTGAGAACCTGAGAGTTGCTAAATGTAGGCTCTGTCCTTCTATTATGTTTATTAGATCTGTATATAATAATTCCACTATCTGAAGTTCTTGGACCTGATCCTGCTAGTTGTCATGTCTGTTAATTCTCACACATGGTACTGTTTCCCTGTGTATTTTATAATTTTAGATTGAGAGCTCATCTTCAGTAAGATTAAATCTTTGGGGATTTGGGGTGGCCCGAGTTACTCCCAGTGTAGAAGTTGGCCAACTTTTTCTGTAAAAGGCCAGATAATAGGTATCCTTGGCTTTGCTGTCTGTAGTCCCTGGTACATCTACTCAGCTCTGCTGTTGTGCAACAAAAGCATCCATAAATTTATAGACTGATGGGTATGGCTGGATTTGGCCTGGGGGCAGGTGGGATTTGGCCCACAGGTCATAGTTCACTTACTCCTGCTCTAGAGAGATTTCCTATTTGCTTTTGCATAATGTCTAGGGATATTACCAGAGGAGAATGTTTTTTGCTTTTTAATGTTAATTGCTTGGCTGAAAATAGTAGTTTCCAAATGGGTGGTCCCTGGACAAGCAGTACCTCTGAACTTAGACATGAAAATTCTTTGGTCTCATCCCAGATCTTCTGAATCAGGAGTCCTGGGGCAGAGCTGGGGGCGGGGTTGGTGCGTGGAACCCATCAGTTGGTGTTTTAACAGGCCATCCAGGTGATTCTGATGCACACAAGTCTGAGAACTCCAAGGATAGTATAAACTTGAACTCAAACTCATGTGAAGGCAGACCCATGGTTACAAATTCTCAGGGAAGGCTACTTTTTTTTTTTTTTTTTTTTAAAGATTGTACTTATTTATTCATGAGAGACACAGAGAGAGAAGCAGAGACACAGGCAGAGGGAGAAGCAGGCTCCACGCAGGGTGCCTGATGCGGGACTCGATCCCAGGACTCCAGGATCACACCCTGGGCCAAAGGCAGGCACTCAACCGCTGAGCCACCCAGGGATCTCCTGGAAAGGCTACTTTTTGGTTTTCCAACCTAGAGGCAAGGCTAAAACGATCAGTTGTCTCCTTTTCTTCCTGTATTAGTGGACAGAAGTGTTCTGACCCACTGTGACTGAGGGTGAAGACCTCTGGGCTACCAAGATGGGAACCTGTCCCTACCTCTTAATTGCCAAGGGCACTGAAGTATCAGTTCACATTCTTAGCAGTTTGATTTTGAGTTTCCTTTTCAGTTTTGGCCCATGGTAATTTTTCTTACTTTCTTACTGAATTGACCTGTATATTTAAAGGGATTCTGGTATATTTTATCCAGTATTTCGGGGTGCTTTGTAGTGGGGAACATTTTCAGGTTATCTTGTCTCCCATATTAGTAGACATAGAAGTTCTTTCAACGTAATGAAAGGTTGAATTTCTTCATTAGAATTCTTCTTTAGAATGTCTGGCAGCACCTTTTTTTTTTTTTGCACCATGCTTTTTAGACAAACTGACATTTGTCACTTGCCCTTGGGGTCAGGGCCCACTCCAGGGACCAGAGGCTAAATATAAATATCTCCTGGGGAGATAGCCTTTGCCCAAGGGTTGAATCCAATTTGACCAACATTGTTGAGCATCTACTGGTGCCAGGCTCTGGGTGAGGGATGAAGGGGGTTTAGTTATGTAGAAGTGACAACTGTATTAGGGAATGCCACCCCATGGTCATTATACTTGGGGACCTTCCTCTATCCCAGCATGTAAATCTCCATGTGCCACTCTAGGAAGAGTTAATTCCTTAAAGTATTATACTATAGGAATCAGAATGGGGTCATGAATAAGAGCACTGGTTTGGAGTCCACTAGAGTCAGGCTCAACTTCCAGCTTTGCTTCTTACAAGCTGTGTCATCTTGGATGAGCCCCTGAACTTTTCTGAACATCAACTTTTACAACTGTAAGATGGGATGACAAAGGGTGGACTAAAGGATCCAACGAGAGGATTCATGGAAAGCATTTGGCAGAGTGCCCGGTACCTGGGGAATGCTCATTGAATACTCCTTTTTGTGACCCAGATGGTCATTATGAGACTGCTCCTTATGACAGTAGACTTGGAGAAATCAGTCTGGGAGAGTGGCCGAGCCTCAAGTGCTCGTGGAACAGCAAACAGACAGTGGGGCAGAGAGCGCCGCACACCATATTGTGACATTATATAACTTATGTCCCTGTAGTGGCCTCTACCTCTTCCCCTCAGTCACCTCAGCCAACCCAGGAAGAGGGAGTACTGCTAACTCCTAGTGCTCCACCCCCCTGTCTTTGGTCGTTATTCCAGAGGGAGTCACAAGGCTCAGTCTAGGCCAATCTGAGAGCTTCTCTGGGATTTTTCCATTAAAACAAAGAGGGAGCGGTTTTCTCTCTAGGTTTTCTCTCTAGCTGAGATGCTGGAGGGATGGAAGTCTAGAGCTGCCTGGAGCTGGGTTTGCAGACAGCCACGTGGGGACAGAGTGCAAGCAGCCTGCAGAGATATGCTGAGTTAAGATATGAAGAAAGACAGAACCCTGGTTGAATCACCATGGAAGCTGCCTTCTCCTCTGTATACTTTGATCGTGGGTGCTCAGCCTGTTTTTTTGTTTTGTTTTGTTTAAGCTCACTTAGATTAACTTCCTCACCATCAACAATGAGAAACACCCCCAAAACATCTCCCTCCCGAAACATCTCCCTGTGTAAGATTCTGGAAACTTTTGGCCACTCCATTCCACATGACCAAATTTCTACAAAGGTGAACCAGACACACGTCATGTCTGCCACCAGTCTGGTGCTGACCTGCCAGGTAGTGCAGGATGTGCCTTGTTGTTTGAAGAACATCATGTGGAGGACAAGGGTACAGAGGGAGGCTACACGGTGTGCCAGGACACAGCCCTGGGCAAAACTCCATAGTCTGGGATTTTGAACACTCTTTCTTCACAGGAATTTTTGGAGAGGGGCTGGGCAGTGACTTGGCCATGGTCATGTCCATAAACCTCCCAGAGGAATAAGGTCCCACAAGAATGTCAGCAGATATGGGCTGTTCCCATCCTCTGGGTCTCAGATTCACTTCAGGGGAGCCTGTTGGGACCCCCTAGTAGGGATCATCTTGCTCTTTCCCCATCACACTTGAGCCAAGCAGGTGGCTCATTGGGCTTGGATTTTGCCCATTTAATTAAACAGGACCCACAGACACCTGCAAAGTCCCACAACATCTTCCTGAGCTTGCTGCACCTGCTGGCGTTCAGCACAGTTCTCCCCACTCATCTTTGATCTCAAAAAAGATCATCTTGAAAAAGATTGTTTTGTGTGCAGTTTCACCAAACGCCATTTTTTTCACATTTTGCCTGAGTTGCTCTCCCCACTCCCCTTCCTTTTATTTCTTTCTTGGATTTGCTCTGGGGTTGGCTTCCTCCAACCAAAATAACTCTCACAATGCATGTGCTTCCTGTGGGTGAATGACATCTGTATGAAAAGATGGCAAAACTGGCCGATTTCTGTCCTTTGAAGATGTTTGTCAGTGAGTCGGTGCTGGAGTGTCAGACGTCACCCGGGGTGACTGTGGAAATGCCGGCAACAGTGAGCTTTTTTCCAGAAAGCCTTCAGCCTAAACTTTAGGCTCTCCAGGGACCCAGGAGCAGCATCCATTTTCTGAAGAGATTAAAGGCGATGCTGGTTAGAGCAGCTGGTATTTTCTACTATGTTCCCAGCAGGGCCCTGCAGCAGTGCTTTGTAACTCACCTGCTCTGCCTTTCCTGGTTCAACTCTGTTCCCTTCTTTGCGGACTCGTGTGCCGCCTGAGGGGATCTAGTAGCTCCAGGCAGACCCCTGAGAGGAGGGGAGAAGGGGTGCCAGCAGTGCCTCCGTGCCTCTCCTATGGGAGGGGAAGATTTCGGGATTAACAATGTGGCTCATTCTGGGTTCAGATCCCAGCTCTGCCATCTTCACTGAGCCAATCACTGAAGATCACTGTGTAGCCTCCCTCTGTCCCCTTGTCCTCCACATGATTACTTCTCTGAGTCTCAGTTTTCTCATCTGTAGAATAGGGCCATTTGGTTTAGTGAAGACAGTATAGGCAAAGCACTTCCTTAGTGTGGTGCCTGGCACAGAGTGCTTAATAAATTTTAGCTGATGCTCACTTCCCCAGATGCACCCTGGCTGAACCTCCATTACAGCCCACGTACCAGCTGTATTGAAGTTAGTGTGACTTCCAGAGAGCAATGTTATTTTCCCTCCATGCTATTTCCCTGTCCATAGTAGTGTTCCATACCTGGTCTATCCAGTGGACTCCTATTCCTCTGTCAACACCCACCTCTCTTTTAAGTATTCACTGTGGGCAACACCTCCACCCCAAGGTTGACCACAAATAAAGACTACTTTGTTTATATAGTGGCATTTTTCCATATGTGTTTGTGTTCCTAACAAGAGCAAGTCCTCCAGCCCCTGGGCCTCCTCACCCCCATACATTTTTGGTTTCTACAATCCCTTGTCTACCTCTCTGTCAGAGTGTAGTACTGATTGCAATATCTAATTCAAGGAATGGTAAACTCCCATGAGCAGAGAGGGGCAGATAGTAACATTAATGATGGATTCAGCCTCAGGTAAGCAGGAGGGAGTTTGGTTGGGAAACTGGGATTCCAGACAGCTGGGGAGACATGACCCTGCCCTGGAGAAATCAAACTGACTAAAACATTGGACTAGGTGGCTGAAATATCTGGCTGCTGGCCGCCTGCAGCTCAGACCGATCGTGGTTCTATCCTTTCCTCCCCTGCATGGAGACTGTAAGCTCCTTGAGGTCAGGAATGCCCTTCCCTCATGACTTCCAGTCCCCTATGCTGAGGAGGGGGTGCGGACAGTGACACACTGTAGGGGTCAGCACACTTTTTGATGAATGACCAAATGGATTTGCTGTTGGCCTACTCAGTCATTAAAAAAATAAGACGTGCAATGTGGCAATTCTGGAAAGAATAAATCAGCAAAAAAAAAAAAAAAAAAAAAAAAATCACCTGCTTCTGAGATAAATCTTTATCACTGTTTTCTTAGATTTTTTTGTCCAAATGTAACAAACCTACAGAAAAGGACACAGATCAGGGGCTCCTGGGTGGCTCAATTGGTTGAGCTCCAACTCTTGGTTTCAGTTCAGGTCATGATCTTAGGATCGTGAGATTGAGCCCCACATCAGGCTCCACACTCAGTAAGGAGTCTGCTTGGGATTCTCTCCTTCTCTCTCCCTCTCCCCCTTCCCCCAGCTCCTGCTCACACACACACAGTCTTTTTCTCTCCCTGAAATAAATCTTTAAAAAACACTCAGATTAACAAATAGAACGTCTCTGCTGCCACCCCTGAAGCCATATCATGTCCTCTCTGGTCACTGCCAACCTGCCCCCCAAATATTACCCATTTGGACTTCTAACAGCACACATTAATTTTGCCTGTTTATAAATTTTTTGTAAAGGGAATCAGCCAGTATGTGCTATTTTTTGTCTGGCTTCTTTCACCAACATTGTGCTCTCAAGATTCACCCACGTTGTTGTGTGCAGTTGTGGTTCATCCATTCTCATTGCCATCTACCATTCTTCTGTATGAGTAGACCACAATTTATTCATCCATTCTCCTGTTGAAGGACATTTGGGTGGCTTCCAGTTTGGGATTCCTACAAGAGCACTATTAGGAATGTTGGTACACAATTGTCTCTTGGTGTAGAGGTGCAGGCATTTTTCCCGAGAACAGGGGGGTTTCTCCATCTTGTCACTGTTGACATTTGGGGCTGGATGATTCATTCTTGTGGGGACTTCGCTGGGCATTGTAGGATGGTTAGCAGCATCCCTGGCCTCTACCACTAAGTGACAGTAGCATCTCCCAACCTGTGACAATCAGGTGCCTCCAGGGATTGCCAGTGTCCCATAGGAGGTGGGAAAAATCACCTCTGGTTGAGACTCAAGGCTTTGTATCAAGTTGTGGAATTGCTGGGCTACAGAAGGCATATACATAGCTTTAGTATAGTGGTTTTCCAAAGTGGCTGTAGCAGTTTACACTTTTTTTTTTTTTAAGATTTTATTTATTTGAGACAAAGAGAGAGTGTGAGCACTTGCACATGAGCGGGGGGGGGGGGGGGGGGGAGAGGCAGGGAGAGAAGCAGTCTTACCTTGAGCAGGCACTTGACATGGGGCTTGATCCCAGGACCCTGAGATTATGACCTGAGCCGGAGGAAGATGCTTAACTGACTGAGCCACCCAGGCGCCCCCCAGTTTATACTTCTGCCAGCTGTGTGTGACCTAATCATTTCTCTAATGCCTGTATATATAACATACATACATTTTAAGGAATGAAACCATACTGTAAATCTTGTTCTGACTCCATGCTAAGTTACATGATCTTGTCTTTTTATGTGTTTTATCATTTATTCTCCCATTAGAGAGTAATAAAGTGTTTGTTATTAACTCTGGAATCTGACTTCCTTTAGTTTATTACCCAGTTTTGCCGTTCCAGCTATGTGGCTTTAGCAAAGTAACTTATCTCTCTATGCCTCAGTTTCGTCTTCTGTCCAAAAGGGCAATAATGCCTGCTTCTGTTTTTTGGAGGATAATATTTGCATGATAAATATTTGGATATTTATATGAGTTAAGTAATATGTGTGAGGCATGTGAACAATGCCCCAGCATGGCAAATGCTGTGTTGACGGTTTCTACCCATTTTAGAGGCTATATAACATTCTCTCATTTTGTCAGTAAGCTTTAGTATGGGATGGTTAGTGTTTTTCAGTTTGGGTTGCTAGATTTTGAAAAAATATATATATCAGATGCCTAGTTAAATTTGAATTTCAGATAAAAAATAATGTTTAATCTAAGTACAGCCTGTACAGTATTTGGGACATACTTATACTAAATAATATACATTGTTTATCTGAATTCACACTTATTCAGGAGTCCTTTATTTTATCTAGCTATCCTCTTTTTCTATTAGAGAGCCCGTGTACTCACACATGAGAGTGGAAGGGAGAAAAGAGAATTTCAAGTAGGTGCCCATCACGGAGCCTGACTGGGGCTCCATCTCACAAACCTGAGATCATGACCGGGCAGAAATCAAGAGTAGATGCTTAACCAGCTGAGCCACCCAGGTGCACCATTATCTAGTTATCCTCTTAATTATAGTTTCTTTCTCTTCTGAGCATCACAGTGATTAGCATCCTGGAAGCTGCATCTTTGCACACAAATGTGTCTCCCAAACTTACTTTCCCATTTGAATCACCTTGGGGGCTTGTTAAAGTGCAGAATCCTGACCCTACCCCAGATCTCTTGAAATTGAATCTCCAGGGCTGAGTTGAGTGAATTTTTCACCAAGGCCCCAGGTGACGCAGAACCAAAACTTTAGGGTACACTCCTGTTGCCCGTGTTTGTGATGTGCTAAGTGGAAGGTGGGGCAGGAAAATACTTTTCTTTGCTGCTCCCTGCCTGGTCGGCTCTCCCCATTGGGTGAAGATAAAGGGCCTGGCCTTGCCTAGCCTTTCTGGGGACTCCTCTGCCCAAGGCCTCTAGTCTGGGTCAAGGGTTGAGGGGGTGTCCCTTCTTCAGGCTGCCCCTCACGCTCAGCTCAGAGGCTGCCCCAGCTTTACAGGAAGTGACACTGAACTTTGGCAGCAGGAGGAATGGGTGGGGGCGGGAGCGTGGGCACCAGGACCAGCTGCATTGATTTCTGTCTGCAGTTCTTGGAACGCCTGTCATGAGGAAAACAGACAGTGGATAAACAGTAAAGGCGGCATCGGCAGCAGGGAAGACGTGGCTGGCCTAGGAACCCGTCTCAGCTCAAGGTGCCCACCAGATTCTGGCCACCACTGTGGGGGAGGGGGCATGGTGCCCCTCAGGCCCAAACCTGAGGTCTCTGGAGATCCCACCATTTGGCCAGGTAAGGTTGAGCCCGGCCATGGGGTAGGACCTGGGCTCCCAGAATCACTGCCCTTACCCTGTCTCTGCCTGGTCAGAGCCTCAGGGACTCACAGTCCATTCATTCAGTCCTTGTGGGTCTTCTCTGGTCTAGATTGGGCCATGCTGGGCCTGAGGGCTTGGTGGACAGAGGCAATGCCCACTGCTGGCTCCTGTCCCCTGTGAGTCCTGCCTGCAGGAGCACTCGCTTCTCTGACTTTGGAGGACAGATCTGATTTCTTTTTCATCACAGCCTCTGCCAGGCACCCCTGGAGCTGCCAGGCCACTGCCAGCTGGGCAGGCCATCCTTGTCTCCTCAACTCAAAGCCACAAAATTACAGCTCAGACAGGATCAATATGATCAGGTCGAGGGGCCTTCAGAGGATGATTTTGCTTTGAGGAGAGGTCATAGGAGCCTCAGACTTATAAATATATTATTATTTAAGAGAGGATTCCTGGTGATCTGTAATTGTTTGTTAGCTGGGGAGTCAGCCTCTCTCTGGCCTCCTGGATGCTCTCTGGGACAGAGCCAATGTGTCCGGGCAGTTTAGGCTGCGGTGGGTTAGGTGCTTTCCAACCCCTGCAGGATTTGGGTCTGAGGAGGGAAACATTCACCTTTTTTCCACATTTATTTACTGCTGAAAGCTTGTTCTGGGCACAGACATTTTGGGGGGAAGAACTCATCGAGCAAATATTTTAATTATAGTGTTGTCTTTCTTTTTTCTTTCTTTAAGTGTTTATTGTAGGCTGGGCATGGTTGTTGACTGAGGGAGTAGTGTTGTGACCAAGCCAGATGCAGGCCTTGCCCTTCAGAGTTTGTAGTCTTCATTATGTACCCCTATTGGAGAGGAACCTAGGCTTCAGAGAGATGGAGTCACTAGCCCAGGGTCACTCATCAAGAGGCTCCTACCAGGTTCAACTTTTCCTAGCAAGTGAAAGAAAATAGTCTCCACTTAACTAAATGGGAAACTAAGTCTGAATAATAGTGATGATGATAACAGCCAGCATTAATTGAGGGCTTACTATATGCCAGGCACCATGTTAAGTGAGTTCCTGGAAGTTGATATGATCATCCCATTTTTGTAAAGTTGTGAAAGCTAAGGTTCAGAAAAGTGAATTCACTTTCCCAAAATCACAGTTCTCAATTGGCAGGACTGGCGTGTGAACCCAGGACTTTGGCTTTCAGCCTCAAACACCTACTAAATAGGTACTTTCTGGGGTTCCTACTAAAGCATCGTGCACTAAAGAGGCAGGTTAGGATCATCACTTTCATAAAGGTCAAGCATTTGAGTGGGAAGTGTGCAATTGAGAATATTAATCCACTGCCGACTTTATCATACGCTCCTCTAAGGAGTACAGAACACCTGGCATCATAATAGCAATAATATTAACAGTAACAACAGATCCCATCTATGGAGCATTTGAGTAATTCCAGTGTGTTTCTCACACAGGGGAAACCTGAAGAACTTAAAACACATAGTGGCTTTATTATTCCCATTTGACAGATTAGAGAGTTGAGGCGAAGAGGGCCTGAGTCACTTGTCCATGATCATAGCCACAAAGTAGCAGAGCTGATTTGATTGTGGTTTGCCTGAACAGCTCCCAGAGATTCACTGGCTCTGCCAGAGGCTGTTCCACAGAGCCCATGCTGGTGTCTTTCTTCCTTCCGGGTCTCCTGGAAGCTCAGAGCAAGGAAATGACTCACCTCAGTCCTTTCATCACTCAGCGGTGGTCCAGTTCTTTCCAGTTTGCAGTCTCCTTCTAGTCCTGCCTGAGACTCATATTTTTCCCTCTTAAATCATCTTCTCTAATCAGGTCAGCTGTAGAATATGGGCCCCAAAATAATAATGCCAGTGCAGCCACTGGATTTCCTGCTTGCTTAGCAGGATGGAAACTTTGATGTGGGTATGTATGTGTCCTTTAAAAAACCCTTTATTTACTCTGCTCTTGTTTTTATAAGATACGACTCTTAACGAGGCTTTAATTCAAGGTCAAAGAGTCTAGAAGTTGGCAAGAAAGCCCATTGCCCCTCTGGGCCTTGCCAGACACATAAACAGCCAATGGCTGGCTTTTTTCATCTCCTCTTTTAAACAGTCCCATTGCAACAGAACTCTTCCTTGCATGAGGAGGTAAAATATTTGAACTGACTGTATTGCCTGTTCCTAACTGTTTGCAAATGCAGCTGGCCCCCCTCATCTTTGTTTATTTTTTCCTTTTCTGTAGTTCAAGGAAAATAATTTATTAACTTGGGAATTAGGGATAATATTGTTCTGCAGCCCCGCAGCCGCCTGAGGCCCGGGCCAGCCTGCTCTGCTTGCAGAGTTGAGAGAAGGTTTTCTGTCAAAGGCACAGCCGTGGCCAGGCCCAGCCGGATGGGGCTAATGTATTCACAGTCATGATACGAAGACCCCAAGTGTCTGGAACCCTAGCCTCTGGGGACCAGTGGGGCCACGCCATCGACCTGAACTCCCTGGACTGCGCCCCTGTCTAAATCCATCAGGCTGGCTACCCCCAGTCTTGGACCACTGAATAATTTACGGTCCTGCGGAACGGCGAGCAGCGGGTCACTGGAGTTCATGGGTTAATAACAGGTTTGGTTTTCGATGTCAGCAGCTCTCTTGATAACGTATGAAAGAATCCTATTCTGTTGATTAGATTTTGAAATGGATCAATTTTTAATCAGCCAAACACCTGACTCACTCAATAAGAGTTGCATTGTGGAGACAGGATAGAGGCCGGCTTTATTTACAAGAGTGTTTGTTTTTTGGGGGCCATACGCAAATTCCCACTCAGATCCCTCCTCCTGGAAGAAATTGACCGGATTATCTCCCACCTCAAATGGCAGCATTTGATTCACCTTCTGATTAGTTGGGAAATCCATGGGTCTGTTTAAGAGATAAGAACAGCAGCTAAAGGGTTGATTTAGTCATCCGTGGTTATTGATAGAAAAAGCATTTATTTGCCAATGGAGAAGTTTTGCTTAATGTAACAGCAAGGAAGAAGGGAGGAGACAAAGGGAGTCCAGGCAGTAGCCAGGGGTGGCAAAGGCATTTTATCTCTGGAGGTAGTTGGGTTTTTAGCCCTGTTCCCAGATTTTCAGAAGAACCTATGGAAGTGGGCAGAAAAATAAACTGGGTGCATATGGATTCATTTTGGAAGGGAGTTGTTCTGATCATTTTATTTATCCATTCAGCAAACATTTGAGCCCACAGTGTGTTCCAGGCTCTTTGTTGACCCGGGATGAAGCCATTACTGAGAGAGATACAGTTGCTGCCCACACAGAGCACACATTCTGGTGAGAGGCTGAGGCAGGCAGTTTAGAAGAAATTACAGAGTATATGAAGTGCTGTGAGGAAGCTCTGAGGAAAAAATAGCAAGAATACCTAATTTAGATTGTGGTTCAGGGAGGTCTCTGTGAGTGAAGAGAAATGGAAATTGGCCACTAGGCAGGGGTGAAGGCCTAGAGGCCAGTGGGCTGGGGGAGCCAAGAAGGGTCAGGTGGCAGATGAGAGGATGACAAGGGGAGAGAGAGAGGTAGAAGGGAGACTGGAAAGGTAAACAGGGCCTTAGTTAGGTAGAGGAAGGACTTTGGGTTTTATCTGCAGTGCCATAGGGAGCCCTGGAAAGGTTTTGAGCAAAGGAGTGGCTTAAGTTTTACCTTAGGAAAGGTCACTCTGAGGAGAAGGGGCTGTAGGAATGGTAGACCACTGCGGGGTCTCCTGCAGCCATGCAGTGAGTGGTGATGGGGATATGGGCCAGGGACACAGCATGGAGTGGGGTGAAGGAGATGGGCTCTCCAATTCTGGTCCATGGCCAGGTTACTAAGGAAGAGGACATGGTACTTTGGGCCAGCTGGGGCCCTCGGCCAGCCTGAGGAGGCTGGTAGCTCATGGTGGTCTGGTCCCATGAGAGTGGAAGCATTCTTTGTGACAAAACACTGCCTATATGTTGGCTGGTCCTCCAGACTTTTCCTCAAACTGGAAGAGCTAGGAACAGGGTGATACAGAGGTTGCAGACTTGGGCTATGGAGTCAGATGTGAGGGCTTCCAATCTCAGCACTGCCTTTTATAAGCTCGTGACTTCAAACAGACTGCTCTTTGCACATATAAGCAAGTGACAATAAACCTCAATATGGAACTTTCCAGAAGGACTCATAAGAAATTGCCAACAGTGATTGCCCTTGGCAGGGAGACTTGGTATAGGAGGGAGATTGACTTTGTCCTTTATACCCTCTTGTAGCCTCTGAACTTTTGCCACAGGCAACTATTACCTGGTCAAAATTATCCATGGCATTTGTGATATACTGTGACATTCACCAGGGTGGACCTGCAGTGGCATTTAGAGCAAGGACTGGTGTTAGTATCCTTGATTACAGATGAAGGTCAGAGAGGTACAGTCACTTGCCTACAATCACACAGTTGTACTTGTGGGCTCTGGCCCCTCTTGGGCCCGACCCTTTTCTCTTCCCAGTTCAGCTTGTCTTTCATGTCAGTGTTGGTTGAGGTTGTGAATTTGGTAGGACTTGGAGGAGCTGGACTTTCCCGGCATGAGTAGCGATTTCTCATTCCCCAGTGCTCTGCTCCAAGAACCATTGATTAGGTGGCTTTATTTATTAGTTAATCTTTGTACATCCCTCAGTGCCGCTGTTCTTGTACCTGCATTGTCTGTCTTTTGGGGTGGGGCAGAAGAGCCTGCATGCATACCTATGTGTGTGTCTACAGGCCTGAGAGATTCCGTGTGGCTTTGGGATGTGGAGGAGGATGCCTCACTTCCCAGCTGCCTTTTATGCCCAGCAGATTCTCACAAACATCTTAATCTAGGCATTGCAGAGTAATTGCTTGCTAATGGATCTCAGTAGAAAGAGCCATCTGACCTAGTGCCAGAAGGCCTAGGGTCTAGTTCTGGCACATCCACGTGCTTGCTGTGTGACCTTGAGCAAGCAAGTTCTCAGTACCTCAGTTACTCATCTGTAAAGTGGGAGTGATGTTAATATCATCTCCTTCTTGCTTTGAGTAGGTGGGGTACACTCCCACCCCAGGACCTTTGCACTTGCTGTTCTCTTTTTTCTCACTTGTCACCATAGCTTGCTACTTCACTTGTTTCATCATTACTCAAAAGTTAACCTTCTCAGGGATGCCTTCTCTGGCCACTCTACCCAAAATTTCACAATACACTCACACACACACACACACACACACACACACACACACACACACTTAAACACACATCATTCCTTCTCCCTCTTATTTTCCCTGCCATGTATTTTTTTTCTTCCTTAGCACTTAACATGATTGATCATAGTGTATCTTTTAACCATTTAACTTCTTTACTAATTTCTCTCACCAAAATATCAGCTCCAGCAGGATGGAGATATTTGTTTCTTTTGCTTACTGCTGTCTTCCTAGCATCTAAAATGGGGCTTGGCACATAGTAGGTGCTCAGCAAAAACTGTTGAAAGAATGAGGTAAATCAATGGAAGGAATTTAGAACAGTACCTGGTACATAACAAGACTCAATAAATGTGATTTATTCTTACTAATATTACTGCTGAGCTTTACTGAGCCTCAGTTTCCTACCCATAAAATGAAGGTGGTGTTGATGATAGCTATCATAGAGTTGTTGTGAACTTTTAGTGATATGGATATTGAATTTAAGCTCAATATGAGCTCCCAACGTAGTAATTCTTTAATAAAAAGCTATTGTAGTTATAAGTACAAAATGAATAATGAAGGCTCCCTGGTTATGGCAGCACTTCTAGGAAGTGGAGTTAGTGTCTGGGACCCAGAGATCAGCCCTCACCATCCTGTCACTTGCCCGATCAGCTACTACAGTTTTGGGAGTTGGGGAGCACTATCCTCTGGTTTGCCTTCACCTGCTACCTACTCAATGTCCACTCAAGGTTTGCAAACATCCCCTGATTCCAGCTTTCTCAAGGGGTACTTTTCCAAGCAAAATTTACTTGATTTTGTTTTTTAAAAAGTGTGGAGATTGTTTTTTAAGAAGGGAAAGACCAATTGATATTTAATTTTCGAGCATTGCTTCTGTGCATTGCTATTTGGATAAAAGCCAGACCTGAGTAGCACAATGTGTAATTTTTGTAAATCCAAAAGGCAGAGCCCACCTTGGCCAGGGGAATAAGATTTGTTCATTGGACTAAGCCCAAATCCTGAACCCCAAGAATGGAGGAGGAATCTGCATCCAGGACTCTTAGTTGGAGGCAGCAGAAATGGACTCAGCCTTCCACCAAGACTCATGTAAGAAGGGACTTCTCTACCAACAAGAAGGAGCTTCTGATGCTGGCTAGCCAGAAAAGCATGACAGATGTTCATAACAGTTGGGAGGGAGTAGGATGGGGTGGGACGGGGATCCTCAGCTGAAAATAAGGGATGGTTGCTAGATGCATTGAGAATTGGTGCTGGGGCATTGGTCATCCACTCTGTGGCCTGAGGCAGGGGTAAAAGCAGATTAGCAGATGCTGTCACAGTCCCCTGGGACTTTTCAGTGCTCTGTCAAGCTTCCACCTGCTGATGATTCATCTCTGTGCCCTGGGGGTTTTTGTCTAAAGCCACAAGACTACTTTGCCTGAGAGTGGGGCTAGCCAGAAGTGCTGGAACATAACCCCTGGGAGTTGCTCTCCATCTCAGGTATTGGTGAATAAATACCTCAGCTCCCTCACCCCTGAGTGGAATAGTTCCTAGGTCTCTTTTGCACTTTTTTTTAGGTGGTGGAGATTATAGGCGATTTTTGTGTTTTTGCTTTCTTAAGGAGGTTTTTAGGTTTTCAGCATTGGGACTGTATTATTTTGTACTTTGAAATTGACCTGCCGCAGAGAGCACCAGTATCCCCAAAAAGGTTTGGGGTGGGGGTAGGTGAGGATAGCACAGAGTTTGGTAGCATCTCTGTTTTTGCTCACACTGTGCACAGAGCAGTTCAGCCTTCTGCACTGAGCTCAGGAGAAGGGGAAAAGTGGAAATCACACTGTATCGTTTAAGGCAAAACTAAAGGGGTTGGAATCAGTCCAATAAAAGGCTGATAGCCTGACTTGGTTTGCATTTAGGGAGTTTTCTGGATTTGAAACTTCAGTGGAAAAAGGTGTTTAAATTAGCTCATTATCTCTTGAACATCCACTGTATGACAAATATTGTGCTAGATACTTTTTGGGGAGAAATGAGTGAGACCAAGTTTTCAGAGTCTTTTTTTTTTAAGATTTTATTTATTTATTCGTGAGAGACACAGAGACAGAGAGAGAGAGGCAGAGACACAGGCAGAGGGAGAAGCAGGCTCCATGCAGGGATCCCGACATGGGACTCGATCCTGAGTCTCCAGGATCACACCCCGGGTTGAAGGCGGCACTAAGCCGCTGAGCCACCCGGGTTGCCCCAAGTTTTCAGAGTATTGAGAGAACCCACAAGCAGCCGAGAGCAGAGTGGACAGGGGTGGCAGGTGGCCTAGGGGAAATTGAAGCCCAGGGCATGGGAGCAGAGGAAAGACAGATTAGATCAGCTGAGGAGCCTGGGAGAAAGGACAGAACACTGATACAAGCCTTGAAAGCTGGAAGGCTTAACAGGCTGACAGACGGAGAAGTGTACAGCGTGGACGAGGGCCCAGAGTAGGAAGGTCAGAGCCCAGCCTGGGATGCGCCAAACAGGCCAGCTTGGCTCATGTATGGAAGGGAGATGGGGAGTTAGGCTGGGAGAATGCAGGGTTCTGAATGTCAGGAGGGGATGCTGGGTAGCTTGGTGGGCCATAGGTGACCATAGAAGGTGTTTGAGCAGGAGAGTGAGATGTTTGGAGCTATACTTAAAAGATTCTTTTTATCACAAGATTTCTCAGCCACCACACTATTGACATTTTGGATCATTTGGTTGTGGGAGTTGTCCTGCGTATTATAGGATGTTTAGCAGCATCCTCGGTTTCTACCCACTGCCTCCCTCCTAAATGTGACAACCAGAAATATCTCTGTATATTGCCAAACGACCCTTGGGGGGTCAGAGTACCCCAGCGGAAAACCACTGTGTCAAATTGAGTGGGAGCAGGAAGTCCAGCCAGGAGCAGTCAGCATGCTGGTGAACAGTGATGCAGCCCAGAAGTAGGGCAGGAATGGAGAAGGAGGACACAGGTGCTTGAGGCCTTTGAGACAGGACTAGAAGGCCAAGGATTAGAAGGTTAAGGAGACCGTGGCAGAGATAAATGTTAAAGCCATGTCTTCCATGGGCCAGGGTCCAAGGTTCAGGACCTAATGGGTCCATGACGTTAGGGGCAAATGGAAAAGGAAGAACACGTTGGGAGGAGAGGGCTGGGGGAACCCAGAGCCCATGCATCTTGGGGTGTTGCTGGGCCTTGATACAAGATGAGTTCTTAGTGAGGGGGGAGGGTGGTATTGTTGAATGAATGAATGAATGAATGAATGAATGAGGCACTTTATAAAAAGGACTGAAATTCAGGAGGGAGCTAAAAGACTGTTATCTATGCCATCTAGTGAGTCCCTACTAGGTGCACACGGATGGGCCCTAGTCACCTCCGTGGCCTCTGATCTCATGGAAATTATAACCCAAATGAGGAGGGGATGCTGAACAAGTAAATACATAGATAATAAATACATGATTATAGGTGGTACTCAGTGCCAAGGAAGGGAAGCAAGAAGGAGTTTGTGTGTTGGGAGCCAAGGATGGGAGAGGCCCAGCAATTGGTCAGGGGCTGCCATTAACGGGGTGGCCCACATTTGGCCCAAGAACCTGCTCATTCAAGGTCGCTTTGGTGGGAACAGAGTGACCAGCCACCTATGGCACAGGAGAACAGTGAGAGCAGACCAGACAACTGGGTGATTTCCTCAAGTACGAGGAATAACCAGAGCAAGCTTTGAGGAGCTGAGAACAGAAAGCTGAGTAGAAGTTTGCAGGGGCAAGTGTAAGGGAACAGCATATGCAAAGGCATCGTAGTTGTGCTTGATAGAGACCAGGGTTTGTGGGGAGATAGAGCTTGACCCATTTCCTTAAACCTTATAAATAAGGATGATTTTCCCTCCTGGCCTCCAACAATGAGGACCTTAATTGGTGGGTTGATGTGTTGGATGGTGTCTGGGGTTCTCAGAACCCTGATTTTCTCCTCCCTTTTTCTCCTGTTTCTACTCAGTCTATTTTCAAGGGAGCAGGTGGAGGGGCCCACAGATGCCCCCTGCCCCCGTACACCTTAGCAGTTGGCAACCTGTGGATATTTTGAGAGTGTGATTTTTTTAGTTCCTTCAATGCACTGCTGGAGAGAGCAAACTTAACTTTTTCCTTTTTTTATAAGACCAATTTAAAAAAAATTTTTTTTCCCAGAGGAGGCCATTGGCTATTTCAGAAATAGTAAACAGGAGTCAGCGCCAGGGCATAAGTGGTCGGTTTTAATTAGAACATTAAAGTATTTTAACGCTTACACTTTATATTTTTGCGAACTTGATTATATAGCATTTTAAATACCTGTGAACGTTTTAAGGACTCTTGGCGATACATTATTTGCAATTTCACAGGAAACTTCTATTTTAAAAGCAAAGCGGTGTGCAAGTGGCTGTGGAGGCTTGGCAGCAGCAGCTACACTGTATAATGAGGAACCACGTGACGGGGGGTTGGCAGACAGCGGCCTGCCGTCACCCAGGCTTCCTGGTGACCCTGTTCTGGAGAGGCTCCTGCTGGGTGCAAGGGATTTGTGGAAGTCTCAGGGTTCAGCTCGGGTTTCCAAGGCCTGAGGATTCTCTACCCCCAGAATGCATCACAAGGGTATTCCTTGGTCTCTCACCCTCTCTCTGCCACTTGGGGCAACTATTCTCCACCCAGAATCCAAAGGAGGCTTCTTAAAACATAATCAATCTTGTCACTCATTTGCTAAGAAGCTTTCAGAGGAAAGTCAAGACTCACATCAGAGTCTCCAGGCTATGGGTGGTCGACTCTGCTGACCTAGCCCCATCTTCTCTTGTTGTCCCTCATGTCACCACAGCCCAGCCACTCATGCCTTCTCCTTATCCTTTTATACTCTGAATGTTATTGTGCCTCTGCTATGTGCCACACATTGTTCTGGACACTGGTGATGTAGCAGTGAACAGGCCAGCAGAATTCCCTGCCTTTGTGGAGCTGCCCTGCTAGTCAAAAGAGACAGGTAGCAAAGAGACAGATGAATCCCGTGTGTGAGAGGGGGGAGGGGTGCTGGTTTTGATGGGGGCCAGTGATTAGGACAGGATTAAGAGGACATCTAAAGGCTTAAATTGAAATGAGAGAGCCAGCCAGTGGTGTGCTAGAGTTGCCTTGTGCGGGACCATGAGAGCTTATTGCCCCCATCTGTTCCCAGCAACTTGTTCAGTGATGTCTGGCTGGTTGCTCGGATTCTGCCATGGTGGGAGTGTTTACACCATGGAAATGGCAGATGCTACAAACTAGGACTTTTTCCCCAGAGAGCTGCTTGTTAAGCATTTACCAGCACACATGTGGAACAGGTCATACAGAAAGCCTGGGAGGGGTTCCAGTCATTCCCTGGGGGGGAATGTGTTTAGAAGACTTGAGGAACATCACGAATGGGACTAAGTGAGTGATAGGGAATGTGAAAGAAGACAAAGCCAGAGAGTTCCTTAAATGTTTTGGAGTTCTGAAATAGTCTAAGCTTGTTTGCATGCCAGGACCTTTGCACCTGCTATTCCTCTACCGTGGATGTTCTTCCCATGGCTGGTTAATTCAGTTCCAGTCTCCTCCCAGAGAAGCCTTCTCTGACCATTTTTGCTGATGCACAATGGGAATCTTCTGGTTCCCTTCCCAATACTCGTTTCAATTTGTAATTGGATATTGAGTTGTTGATTTAGAGTCTGTCTCCCCCATTGCAATGTAAACTCAATGTCTTCTTGCTCCCTGCTGTCTTCCCACCTTCCAGTAAGGATCCAGCCTGATTCTAGTTGCATAATCTCTAGGTCCCTTATACTTAACCTGGAAGCAACACAGAAGCAAATGGAGGCCTCTCTAATAATGGGCACAGTAATTGTCCCCCAGCTGCCAACCCCTGTCAGTGAGAAAGAACAAGCTCTCTGCTCCTGTTGAAGATTTGGGAAACATTGGAGGTTGAATATTCCTATGATATCATGGCTGGCATTTTTATTGTCATGAGAGTAATAGGTGTCAGGAGTTCAGGACTTAAGATGAAGTTTATTTCATGATGGAGAAAGTACCCAACCTACTGGCATCTGGGACCATGTGGCCAAAGGTGCATTGAGGAGAGAAACATTTTGATCACAGGGAATAGATTTGACTGACCTGATGATTTCATTTTATAATGATGAGACCCTAGAACATTGATTGAGGTGATCAGCACTTAGGTCTTTCATAGTTAATGAGGAACTGTTCAATTTATATTGGAAACAGTCACTTCCCCGGGGCCCTTAATGAGGTGTGTGGTAATGGGAGGGGAAGGCTGTCACTATCGCAGAGGTGGGTGTGGACCAGAGAGGAAGATGGCTCCTTGTTCAGGCCATCAAGTCACCTGCCTCTGTTGTTGAGGGTTTAGATTCTGTCTCTGCTCTTCCCAGCTGTAGGCTCTTTGGCAGGTTGGTTAGCCTCTTATAATTCAGTTTTCCCTCCTGTAAAAAGGGCCAATGGTGCAGTTGTCTTAGGGAGTAGTTCATGGCATAAGAGGATTTAAAGAGTTGTATCAAATCTCAAAAGGTTTCAGAACCTGGTCAACACTCAAGAAGTATTACTGTTATTGGAGCTATCAGGTAATGGTGTTGGCGCTTCCAAAGCCTGTGAAATGGGAACATGGTAGGCTTGTTCCAGTATAACAAGGACCTTCCTAAAGAAGATGCCCTGAATAAAAAGTTGATACAGAATTTTCTGGTTCTTCATCTTGAGGCAGAGCAGGTTTAACCAGAAGGTAATGTACCCAAGTGCTTAGCACTTGACCCAGCTTGTGGGAGCGGTTACTAATTTTATCATTAATCCGTGAACTTTTCTATTTCTGTGTGTATTGCTATGAGTGGACTTTGCTAGTTATTGCTGCTCAGTTATTCAGTTTTGTGTTACAGGAGAGGGCAGGGGTCTTTGCCTCATTTGCTGCTCTATCCTTGGTGCCCAGAACAACACCTGCACATAGTAAGTCATAGTAAGTGTTCAATAAATATTTGTCAAATGAATGAAATTATATGCCTGTAGGGGTTTAAAACTGAAAGACTGTATCCCAGAGAAATGGAAACTTAAACTCACCCAAAAACCTGCACGTGTTTGCAGCAGCATTATTCATAATAGTCCTAAAATAGCAACCCAGCTGGTCTTCAGCAGGTCAGTGGTTAAGCAAACTAGCACATCCATACCATGGAACAAAACTCAGCAATTAAAAGGAATGAACTGTCGATAAACTAACAACTTGGATGAGTCTTGAAGGAATTCTGCTGAGTGAAAAAAGCTAGTCCCCCAAAAGATGACATACTAGATGATTCCATTTATATAGCATTCTTGAGAGGACCAAGAGAAATGGAGAACAGATTAGGGATGGGAACAGGGAGGGAAGTAGGTATGGTTATAAAAGCACAACATAAGGGATCCTCATGGTGACGGAAACGTTCTGTATCTCAGCTGTATCAATGTCAGTATCCCGGTTGTGGCTGACTGTGTACCACAGTTTTGTAAGTTATCCCCATAGGGGCAAGGGGATGAAAGGTACAGGAGAGTTCCTCATTCTTTGTTATGACTGCATGTGAGTTTACAATGATCTAACAATAAAATGTTCAATTTTTAAAAAGGATGAAAAGTATTTCATTAAATATTAGAAATGCAATGGACTAAAAAAAAAAAAAAAAAAAGAAGTGCAATGGACTTCAGCCCTACTATGTGAAACGTTAACTCCGATCTTTTCAACAGCTGCACAAAGGAAACAGGGAAACAGGCTCAGAGAGTTAAGGGACTTGTCTGAAGACACCCACCTGGCAGATGGCGGAGATGGGACTCAAACCTCGGAGTGTCTGGCCCCAAACCCTGAGTTCTTTCCTCTAGACTTGCAGCTCTGAGTCTCTCTGGTTTAGATGCTGAGCAGAGCCAAGTTCACCTCCCTTGTGTGTCGTCTTATGATGTCTGACCATGTAGCCAGACACCATAGCTTCTTAAGTGACTGGCAACTTTGTAGGGAAGAGATAGCCAAGGATCTGCCTGGGTTGCCTGCCTGACTGCTCTTGAATGACCTGCTGACCTCAGGACTCACAGTTCTGTCCCAAGCCCTCCTTCTTTGCCTTATGTATGGATGTCAAATGTGTAGTATTGGTGTTTTGTGCCCATTTTACAGTTGGGAGGATTAAAGCACAGGACAGAAAAGGAACTGGGGGTTGTTTCGAGTGGAACAAGCGTGGTCCTCTCCAGCTCTAACACTCTAGGGTGGTGATCGTAGTTCCTTTGATTTGTCTTGCACAGTTGCTGTTCCCAGCACATCTTCCGCCCTGTGATGTGGTGGCCACTGGCACAGATGCCAAATCTAGGCAAAGCCTGGCAAGTGCTGAGATCAAGTGTTTGCCTTCAGATTACCAGACTTTGGCCCAGGACAAGTGTTTTCTCTTCTCCAAGCCTCACTTTTATCACCTAAGAAGGGGGTAATAATGAAGATTTAAAAAGAAAACAGAGAACACTTTGTAGGGAATAGCAGTCACTGGCAGTGCCTGAGGTCTAATTGGGAACTCTATCTACCCTGAGGCCCAGAGCTCTGACTAGAGAATGCTGAGAGAAGCAAAGCCTCCCTCCCCAGATGATCTTCCCTGACATGGCTCCTCACCTGAGTTCTCCTTAGCTATTGTTGAGCAGGATAGCACTGCTGTGATGGGGGCCACCCAAAGGATCTGGGAGGTTTCCTGCCTCAGGCGGCATTTAAACTGAGAGCTGAAAGGTGATTAGGTGTTGCCAGCTGAGTGAGAGGAAGGGGAAGGAAGGGCATTCCAGGGAAAGGGAACAACAGATGCAAAGGTTCAGGGGTCAGAAGGTTCAGGTCCTTTGTGGAAGCTGAAACCAGGGCATCAATGCTTGAGCATTAAATAGGCCCAAAGCAGCACCCAGTCATTCTGGAGGGATCCCAGGGGGCTCATGGCCAGGTCAAGAATTTAGACTTCATCTTGAGGGCTAAGGGGAGCCAAGGAGAGTTGAACAGAGGGGTGATACAGCTAGACATACACTTCAGTAAAGTGGCTTTGGCTTCTGTGTGGAGTGGAGAGGAGCAGAGAGAATCTCCAAACGGAGGCTGGGAGGCCAGCACGGAGGCTGCTGCAGCATCTTGGTGAGAAGTCACAGGGACTGGAGCAGTGCTGTGGGAGTGGACCTGGGGAGAAGTGCACCAATTCAGGACATCTGTCTATATCAAATGACAGAGCTCAGCAAGTGGCCCAAAGAAGGAGCATCCTGGATGAACTGGATTTCTGACTTGCATTCTAGGCCAGACCACTTAGAGGAGGCCCCTTTACCTCTCTATTCCACAGTCTCACCTGTAAAATTGGGAGTAATTTCCATCTCCCCATCTTTTGGCATCTTTGGTCTCTGGGAGGGTCAGATGAAATGTGCCTGGAGCTATTATTGCCTCACAGTGAGCAACAAAAATCCCAAATCCCAAACCCCACCCAGAGACTGTGACCATCCCCAGGGGGCAAGGTCCTTGGTGTTAAAGACACAACTCCCTTATTTTGTCCAGTGGTTTTCTAAATGTGCCATAACCTGATCAGCTTAATATAGATATACCAACTCTTGCCTTGCTTTTCTTATTTTAATGGTAAAGACTGGCTTTGGGCTCTCATCTCTCTTCCTGCTTATCTGAGGAGATGTGCTGAGAAACAGTACCATCACCAAATAGCAGATTACACCGCAAGCACAAACCAGCGTTTATGGAGCACCGACTGTGTGACAACATCTTCCTGTGTGATCCCTCTTTCTCTTTCTTCTGGACTAAGAAGTGGTGGAGTCCAACAGACTGAAGTTCTGTGTCTGTCTGTGCCACATCCTAGCTGACTCCAGCAACTCCCAGCCTCAGTTTGCCCATCTGTATAAGGGGTCAATCTAGACTCACCTCAAAAGGTACCTGAAGAAGATAGTGAGCCCACTCCCGACAGGAACCAGGTGGCTGGGCATGGTGCCTGGTACAGAGAATGGCCTCTGAAGAGGCAGCTGGCAATAAATAACCTGTGAGGCTAGCCTTGTTCCTGTTCACGGAGGGAAGTGAGATTTACAGCCCCAAAGCTGCCATAATGGATATCCCAACTCAGCCATGCCCTTTCAAGGAAGACCTGGAGAAAACCCAGTGGGGGTCATCACTGGCAACTCCAAATGTGACTGGATGGCCTATGCTTCTCCCTGTGTAGCCCCCTGAGAAATTAGATGGGACCATTGAGGGGTGTGGGTTGGTTGGACCCTGGTTGCCCAGCCAAGAGGGCCCATTGTTATTTTCACCCCAGCCAGTCTGGAACCTTTCAGAAGTCTGAACAATGGTCGCCTGTGGTTCTGTGCATGTTTTATAGAATAGCACTATAGTAGTTTCCTAGGGCTGCCATGACAAAGTACCATCAGTTGGGGGCTTAAAAGAATACAGAAATGTATTCTTTCACAATTCTGGAGGCCAGAAGGTTGAAATCAACGTGTCAGGAGGGCCACTCTCCTCCTTAGGGCTGTCGGGGAGGATCCTGCCTTGCCCCTTCCAGCTCCTGGTGGCTGCTGGCAATCCTTTGAAGTTCCTAGGTTTGTGGTTGCATCACTCTAATCTCTGCCTCCGTTGTCATGTGGCTGTCTTCTATCTGTGTCTGTCCTCTTTTTCACTGTATTTTGGGCTCACCCTAACCCAGCATGACCTCATCTTCATTAATTAAATTTGCAAAGACCCTTTTTCCCAGTAAGGTCACAGTGTGAGGTTCCAGGTGGACATGAATTCTGGGGGGGATGCTATTCTTCCCAGTTCGAACTTCTTTAGAAAATGTCAAGAGTATCCTTTTCACTCTGAGCTTCATATGGAGTTCTGAGGGGGAAGTGAGAAAAAGGTAGGGGGATGATGCCCCCGGCCGTGGCCAGAAAGTCTTAGTCCTAAATGTGAAGCTGACTACAATGCTGACCCCTGAAGTCTTTGCTGCCATTGATCTGGTGAATCAGGAAGAGGTGAAGAGGCTTCTGAGTAGGACTGTGCTGAGGCCTGGGGCCCTTTTGCTTCCTTGGTCTTTGACAACTTGTTCTTACCTGAGCCACAATTTCCACTCTGAAAATTGGAGATAATAACAGCACCTTCCTTACCAGTTGACCATGAAGACATCACATGTGATTTTAATGCTAGAGAGTGTCAAGCCCCATGTCTTATTGTTTGAACAGAGAATCTGGGACTGGGAAGATGGCCATGACCATCTTCTTGCCTGGTGGACCTAGAATCGGGGCTGGTAGTGCAGCTCTAAGAATAGTGCACCCTCCTGTCAGATCCAGCCCTAATCTTTGCCAGCACTTGCCTGGGAGGATCTGAATCCTTTAACAGTAGAATTAATGAGTATGAATCTAGAAGTGAATCTTCTCAGTGACCCTGTGAGGCAGAGACTGCTGCAAGTCCCCTTTTATAGATAAGGAAACTGAGGCTTGGACAAATTTGACAGAGAGAGAGAGAGAGAGAAAGAGCTGGTGGTGGCTATTTCTTCTAAAGCTGCTAGCAATCCTCAGAGTTGGGGGCATATTTTTTCCTAGAGTCTTTACAGTTTTCGGCCCAAGTTACCTGCCCAAGGCTACCCAGGTGAAAGGTGGTGGAGCTGAGATTCAAGTACAGGTACATTCAGGTCCACTTCTCTGATTCCCTTCCCTTGCCTTAGGCCCCTCCATGCCTCAGTTTCCCCATTTCTAAAATGATGTGTCCTCCAGGCTCCCAACTTAGAGGACCCCAGCTCGGCAGAACTGTGTGAAGTCCGAGGCCTGAAGGGTTACATAAACCCTCATGCCCAGGCGGGTGTCTCAGCTTCCCTGTCTCCTGTCCCTCACACTACAGCGACTTGAGATTTTTACACAGACAGGAACTGTGTGTGTGGAGCAAATGTGTGTGTGTGTGTGTGTGTGTGTGTGTGTGTGTGTTTGCAACAAATATTTTATAATAGACAAGCCTCGTCTGCCACTTCTAAAAGTAGTGGGAAAAAAAAAAAAAAAAACAACACTTTGAGAAAGTAAAAATAACCCCGGAGCCCGAGTCACTGAAGTCATTGAACTCAGCCAGAACTGCCTGCTCTAACTGTGGCTGCTTGGGCACGCTGAGGGGCAGTGGGTCAGGGACAGAAATTTGGGGCTGGCCACCTGGGATTTCAGGGGAAAAGTCCCAGTGCTTAGTTTGCAGGTGAAATGACTGTCCATCCAACTTTTTTTTTTTAAGCATTAGAGAAATGTCTCCCTGAAAAGCTGTGTCTTCTTTCTCTTTTAAAAGTGACTTGACAATTGATAATTTTGCCCTAGTGATGGGCACCTCAGAGCTTTTATTTCTTGGAGGCCAAACATTGATGTTGTGTGAAATGGGAGCTTGGTGGAGCCTTTGTGCAGATCTCAAGCTTCCTGAAAAATTTATTTACTGTGACTGTGATCCGCAGGAGTGAATTGATGTTTATCTATAGTCGTTTACGCCAGCAAGGAGGGGAAAAATGCATAAGTGCACTTTCCTTGGAGGTCTTGCGAGGCTGTTTAAATAAGTATCTAATAGTGAACTTTCAATAGCAGACAGGCAGCTTGATGGACAGGGTATAGTGTATTATTAACCATAAGCAGGCTTAATCTTTCCCCCATGTTTTAGAAGAAGCTTTATAACCTTCTGGCCAAGGAATTCATGAGAACCAGGTATTTGAAGCTAAGCAAAATTATCCTGGCCATTCTAGTGGCAGAATCGATAATTCCAAGAGCCGCATGAAACACGGGAAGCAGAGGCTGTGGCTGGGTCTTGAGTGAGCAGCTCCGGCTACCTCCCTGTGGCCAGAAGGTCAGGAGAAGTTTACAGGGACCTGGAGCTGGCAGGGGGGAGGCAAGGGTCATGCCAAGGGCCTGGCTTTCCTGCCAGGTAAGTACCTTTGGTTGCCTCCAGGTTGGAGGATCTTGGGGACAGGGAACAAGGACATGTGTCACCTGCCGGGCCCTGGTTACAACAGTGCCCAGTTGTTTGGTGGCACTCACGATTTTAAGCAAAAGAAAGGATTTACATGATTGTCTAATGAATGTCTGTTTTGCCCCTCTGTACAGAAATTTTGTGCGGTTTGGAATGCATCTTGTTTAACTAGGAGGGCTTTCTTGATCTCTGGAAGATGGTGAACTCTTCTTTGTTATAAATTCCTCTCCTAGTCCCCTCCTTGGCCCTCATCACCCTCAGGAGTCTGTCTTTCCCCCATTAGCTGGTCAGCCACCAGAGCACAGGACTCCTCCCGGCCCTGAACATTACCTGGAGTTTCTTAAAGGCTCAGCCACTGTTTGTTGAATGATTAGCGTGGGTTTTGCTGAGGAGGAAAGAATTGTGGTTAAGAGCATGAAGGTCAGATAACCTTGGGATCAAATTCTGGTCTGTTGCCTGCTGTGTGTCTTCAGATGAGTGCCTTACTCTCTCTGGGTCTTTGTTTCCTGGTCTGTAAGAAGGGATAATAGGAGAGATGACTTTACCATTTTAAATCTGTTTCCTGTTTGTAAAATAAGCATAACAATGCTACTTCTGAAGGGTCTACTTAGGAGTGAGAGAATGCTACCAGAGGAGCCAGCATAAGGTCCCGGTCAGTATAAAGCTGATGTTGTCCAGTATGAATGGCTGTTACTATTATTAATGTTTTATTAATATTAGTATTGTTATATCATCACTACTTTCGCTCTTCAGACTGGAGAGAACTCACAGCCTCCATTTGGCAGCTTTGAGCACTGTTGTCTTCTTTCAAGGTCTCAAAGCCATAATGGGGGGCCTGCTGAGACCTATGCAGAGTCAGGGGATGCTGGTCTAAAGTGATGGGCACTGGAGGTGGCCTCGAATGAGCCCCCCATAAACTGTGGCAGCTCTCTGCTCAGTGCTGGAGCTATGATCTGACTCCAGAGCTCAGGCTTGGAGTCCCTACCCCTCCCTACCCTGTCCTCCAGCAAGGGTGCAGGGGCTAGGAAGTTTTATGTCACCCAGCACAAGATAGAGTTGGCAGCAAGTCCTGGGGAGGAGGCTCATGAATGAGTGACAACCCCTGGATTATCCGAGCCACTGAGCACGCTCCCCCATGTGTGCCCCCCCTCCACCAACTCTCCAGTGTGGAAAATCAGGAGATGCCTGGCCCTCAGAGCGTTATGATCACCCAAGGCTGGTTAGCGTTCCCGTGGCTGCCCAGAGGGTACAAAGTAGAGCCTTTCGGGGTGGGTATGGGGGGGTGGGACTATGGTCTTAAGTTCCCTACTTGCTCAGGCCAAGTCTCATTGTCCTGAGCTGCTCTCTTCCACTCTGGCCTTTCTTCCTGCTCTCCAGAAACTAGTTAGGTTTACCCAATTTATTGTCATAAGGCTCCTCACAGCTGGAGCAGAGCAGAATGCCAGGCATCATGTTGAGTGTTCCCTGTGTGGGATTTCAGAAATTTTTATTACTTCTACCCATTTTCCAGGTGAGGGAATTGAGGCTCAGAAGGGTGAAGTCCCTTGCCAAGGCCCCATGGCGTGCTCATCATCCGTCCTTCTTCTCTGATGATTTAAGTCCCAGTTCTCAGTTGAGCTGCATTTCCAACTTTGATCTTCTCTTCGGAAGGCAAGGCCAGCTCAGCTGTTGAGCTGGTTTGTGAGTGGAGCTGGAATTGTCCAGGAGACTCAGCCGCAGGAAATGAGGGGCAGCAAAGGTCTTGCCTCTAGAGAGTGAGCTTCTTTCCTCAAGATAAAGTATCAAGTCCTTAAAGTAGGGTACCATTGGGCAGAGCATGGTACCCCTGGGATCCTGTACTCAGAATCTTTCCTGTCTCCCTTTCAGAGTCCCAAATGTCTTTAAAAGCCTACACAGCCTGCCTCATGCTAACCTTGTCCTGACCACTGCTGACAGAGCTCCAGGGAAATGATGGGGGAAGTGGGGAGCAACACAGGACTCAGACCCATGTTGTTCTGGGCTGAATGTGAGAGTCTCAGATACTCACATGCCTGTCTTGGGGGGATGTCCCCCTGCTTCCTGTGTCATCTCGGAGGGACCCTTCCCCCCACTGCTCACATGCTGATCCCCAAACCCTCTACCTTCAGACTGGAGCATGAGGAGTTGGGGAGGAAGCAGAGGCATCTGGATTTTCCTTTTGTCTTGATTTATGAGAAACAAACTAATATGAGAGCTTACAGCAAGGCACCAGGCTGCAAGGGGAGCTTAAAAATTATATTCATCACAGCAGTAATCACTAATACACAATGTGTCTACTCTGGGCCAGATCTGCAGAGCCCCTAGTTAAATAAGATGGGACTCCTACTCTCAAGAGGGTCACCAGGGAGAGAAGACCCCTCCCCCATGACAGCATATAAGATGGAAGTTTTCACAGGGTACACACTGTATGGGTTCATGGAAAGCCAGGAGTTTGGAAGGAGCAGCACAGAAACTATTTGCAGCAGGTCTGAAAAAATGAGTTTGCCAGGCAGGGAATTAGAGTAGCCATTCTACACCAAGGAACAGCATCAGACACAGGGAACAGCTTGGGCACTGGCACAGAGGTTGAGAACCAGGGGCAATTGAGGACTGGCGGGTTATTTAATTGGGATCCAGGTAAGCTTGAAGCAGGTGGTGGGTTTCAGATCGGGCCTCCTGGGACACTGGATCAGATTTGGGCTTTTCCTGGAGGCTCAGGGTGAGGTTTTTGAGGGGTTGATTCTAAGACCTACAGGAAGCCATGGACAAGTTTGAGCACAGGATCCATTACCTTTTGCAAAAAGCCTCCAGGCTGCTGTGGGGAGGAGGGATCATTGGGTAAGACCCATCAGGGAGTTGAGGAGGGGCTCCTACCATCATCTAGGCCTGCGTTAAGGGGGAGTGGGCCTGGCAGTGGCACAGGGGCTGCCCAGGAGAAGGCCAATGTAGGGATGTTTCAAAGGGAGATTCAAAGAGGCCCTGGAGGGAGGCTGTTACGAGCCATCTGCTGACATTTCTCTTTCCCACCCTGCAGTTTTACGCTTGGGATCTATGGAGCCTCAATTGGTAATGGAGTGATGTGGAAACAGCTGGAAACGGCTGGAGGGGGCTGCAGTGCCAGCACCAGGGCAGAGTATAGAAGAGCTGGGAGCTGATGTGTCATCTCTTTAGCAAGGACTTAGTTAGGTTCCTTTCTTAGTTTCTCTGTGCTACTCGAGAGGAAGAAGACCGTGATCCATGCCTTCTCCAGCATAAGCTATTCGTTCACTTATATACTCAACATCCACCCATTGGGCTTATGCTGTGCCCAGTGTGGGGAGACCTGGCGAGCATGGCATGCAGCTCCCTACTCTTGGGGAGCCCCTGGTCATAGCAACTGAAGACGGACGGCAGACAGGTAGGTGGAAGCAGCCTGCGAAGAGCTGTCCCCTAAGTGGAGACTCCAGGGACCTGTGGGCACGGGGTGGGGGTGGGGGTGGGGGTGGGGGGTGGGGGGGAGGTGCTTAACAAAACCTGGGAGGCTGAGGATGCTTCCAGGAGGGGGCTGCCTGCATTGTAGCTCAGTGAAGGCAGGAACTGGTCTTCCCCCTTCAGTATGGGATCCCTAGGTCCCCAACAAAATGAGATGAAGTGACTGGGAAACTGGGACCTGAAGAAGAACCAGGCACAGCTCTGGGGAAGAGACAGGAAGATGTGTTCCAGGAGGAGGGAACAGCAGGGCAAAGACTCAGAGGTGGGCTTTGCAGAAGTCATCTGTTCAAAGTACCTGGGGCCTCAGGGGTGAGCATAGTGGGGCAAGAGCTGAGAATGGAGCCTAGATTTTGGGGTCTGGGCCTCCAAGCTTGTAAAAATAGCTCACTTTCCCCCCAGACTAGCATTGTGGTTTCCCTTCTTCCTTAAGTCTTCACAAAACCTAGAAATCAGATTGGGTCACTACCAGGAGGTGTGAGCTGAGACTTGAGTTGCAGGCAAGTTTGCAGGTAGGGCCAGTTGTGGGATGGTGGTGGAGAACAGCGCCCCAGTTCACACCGAGCCTCTTGTTTATCCAAGGTTAGACCCGCCATTTGAAAGCTGCCTTTCTCATGTGTGACGCTCACATTGGAGGGCAGGATTAGGTCTGCAGAGGTCCTGACTGGAGTGAGAGAGAGTTCTTCAGGGGAAGTTTGGGGGTATCTCTTTGCTTTATGCAGTGGTCATCCCTGGGATCCCATGAGCATGGTGTAAATCAGATCCAGGTGGCCGGCAGGTCCCTAGGTCAGCACCCATCGTGCAGGGTGAACTGAGGGCTTCAGGTGTGAGGCCTGAGACTCTGTATCCCCTCACCACCCAGGGCGGCCTGTGAGTGGCCCAGCAGGCGAAGTACCGTCTGGCTGGATGGAGAGCCAAAGAGGTAATGCTAATGTCTTTTAAAATTAGAATGAAAATGTTTATTGCAGAGAGCAGAACCTGCGTCAGCGCAGAGTCCTGTGGGAAGGGGACTGCTTTATCGCAGCCTTTCGGTTTTATTTTTGCACATTCGCTTTTTATTTGCTGGTGGTACTGCCTGACAGGCCCTTAGAGTGGGCTCAGCTGGCAGGCCAGGGCTGGAAGGACAGCATCGCGGCCTGTGTGTGGACAGTCCTGCCCAGGGTGAGTGCCAGGGCCTGCTTTCAGTTGGGAGACCTTGGGGGTGTGAGAGGAAGAGGCTGTGACTTTATGTGTGTGTGTCCATGTGTCTCTGTGTGTGCATCTAGCCTTGTGTGTGGCTCCTTGGGTCTTTTTCTCTGTGTGAATTGTGGCTCTTGGGGGGCTGTCCACACACAAGAAGACCAAGTGTGGATCATTGTGCGTGTATGTTCTTGAGGTGTGTGTGTGTGTGTGTGTGTGTTTCTGTGTGTGTTGGGAAGTGGCCATGGGTGTGGCTGGGCATGGCTGGGTATAGGTCCGGGCGTGTTTCTCTGGGACTCTCCATGTCTTTTTTTGTACGTGGATGTATGTGAGCATCTTAGGGAAGCACATGAGTTGTGTAATCATGGGCCCATATGCCCATGTGTATGTGAGAGTGCACGTGAGCATGAGGGAAGTGCATGTACATGTGAGTATGTGAGAATGCATTTGAACATGTGGGCATGTATAGGAGAGTGTATCACATGGGAGAGCATGTTGTGTGAGAGTGTGTTCTGTGCATGTGCACAATGCATGTGAGAACATGTTGTATATGAGCAATATCATCTGTGTGTGAGCTAGGCTATGTGTGAGTATACACATGTGAGAGCTTGTCGTGTGTGAGCACACATTGCATGTGAGAGTGCGAACTGTGCTGTGTATGAGTGCACATGTATGAGAGAATGTATGAGAGTGTGTGTAATGAGCGTGTTGCATGTGAGAGCATGTATGGTGCCCTCCTGTCCTCTCACATATGGAGCCCCCAGCAGAGCTATCCTTGGGTCAGAGCGTGTCAGGAACCTCCCTGGTTTCAGAGCACAGCGTTGCAGCATTGGTGACAGGCAACTAGGCTCCCCGCTGGCTCCAGCTTGGGTCGGAGACTCAGGAAACCAGATGTCTCTGAGGATTGTGCCATTTTTAACCCACTCTGCTCCGGCTGATATTTTGACAAGCTTTACCTCTGTAGCTTGGGCCACACAAGCCATGGGTGCTTTGTTTGTGGAGGGGGTGATGCTTTCTAAATATAAAGTTATTGTGTGGTACAGAATGTGCTTTTTCAAGGCACACCTATACCTAACAATGGTAGCTCTTGCTAGACAGTTGCTGATCTGACCCCAGGGCAGGCTGGTGCCCTGGGCTTGGTTCCCCTGAGCTGGGTGGCAGGGGCTCTGGCCACAGTCCTGTAGGTAGTCAGGGCTCCCCAAGATGGCCACACTGCAGCAGCCCTGAACCCTCCCACCCATGTGGTGCAACCAGCCACAGTCATTTCTGTAGAGCAGAAAATCCATGTCCTGCAGGGAACCTGGTAACTGTTGGGCTTTTCTGTAGGGCCAGGTGAACCTCTTTTCAACCCCTGTCCCCATCTGGCTCACCTCCCCATCATTGGGATTTGTCTTTTGTGGAATCACCCTCTGCAAGAGGAGGTGGCTGGTGTGGAGGAGTCAGATTTTGTGGAGTAGAAACCAGATGCCATGCAAAATTTAACGCAATCAGGAACCAGTTCTGAAGGCAGATCCGAAGCCTGGCTTCATATGCTGTGGGGCCATGAGCATGTTGTTCAGCTTCTCTGAGCTTCAGTCTTGTCTGCAAAATGGGCAGTATGATGGGGCAGCCTCAGGGCTCTCTCTCATTTGTTACCTCAGATCCTTTCTTGAACATGGGAGATTCTGTGGCCTGAACAGCCCAGGTTCAGTGTGTCTTACCTGTGTGTGATTGTAGACAAGTCATTTTGTCTGTGCCTCAGTTTTCTTATATGTAAAATTGGGCTAATTATAGTACCTACTGCATGGGATGTTGTGAGGGTTAAATCCCTTACCTTACATAAAAGGTTAGAGTGAGTGCTATATAGAGCATGAGCTATTGTTATTTCTGGAATGCCTGAATCCAGATTAAAACATCCCGTCAGCACACAATATCATCTTTTTTTTTTTTTTTTTTTTTTTTTTTTTTAACACAACTTGTAACCTACTCTTTCTGCAGCCTTGCCTACTCTGTTGTCAGGCAGCTGCTGTGTGCCAGGCACCCAGCTGGGAGTGCCAGGGGGAACGTGGCATGGGTTCTAGGGTGAGTGTCCTGCGTGGGTGGGCTGAGTCACATGCTATGCTCATCTTTCCTCCAGTGATTTGGCAAGTAGGTGCAGACTTGGGTTAAGTCACTCTGGGCAGTAGCCAGGGGCAGGAGCCAGCCGGCAAGAGAGCCACCTGGCAGTTCTCCCTGCCAGGGTAGATCCAGCAGGCTGTAGGCACCCAAAACTGTTTTGTGCACTTGTCAGAAGGCAACTGGCATTTGAGCATCAGTGGCAGACAGCAGAGGGAGAGCCTCATATGGAAGGGAATTTCCACTGAGCCTGGCCCTACATGGTGCCCTGAGCTCACCTGCTTCAAACCATGTCAGACACACTGAAGATGAAATACCCAGTCTTGTTGGGCGGAGTCCTTCACATGGGCAAGGACATGTGCTAAAACACTTTGTATGCATTATCACATCTAGCTTTTGTTGAAACCCCTTGAAGTTGGTCCTGCTTATTTCTACACTAATGAAGGAGAAAGCTGTGGTTTGGAGATGTTTTGGAATCTTCCAGATCTGAGTAGAAATCTTGCTTCCTCCACTTTCTGAGTGACTTTGGGCCAGTTACTCAACCTCTCTGAGCTTCCAGTTCCCCATTGCTTTGAGTGGTAGCAAGGAGGCAATGAAACAGTATAGCTAAAACGTTTAGCCTGGCATCTGGTATGGTAAGTGATTCCTTTTAAAAGGCTGTTGTAATTCTATTTTATCTTTTTGCAAAGGAACATTCCTTGCCAGTATACCAGAGATAATGACAAGATTGAACTTTGATGCCTTGGTGTCTGTGGGGCAGGGTAGGGGATTATTTTAAGGAGTTTAAAACTTATTATTATTATTATTATTATTATTATTATTATTAACAGATAAGTTTGTGAGTTTCCTGCGTAGTGGAGATGCTACTCTTATCTTCAGGTTTTTATTGATTTGTGGGGGTGGAGCCTCTTCTATTTCATGGAAGAGAAACTCTGCTGGGTTTTTGCCCCTGTGCCCAGTCCTATCACCAGACTCATTCAGACACTTGGAACAAAAGGTCTGCTGTGTAGTAGTTGTTCAACAACATTTGTTGGATGAGCGGATGGACTGTGTTGAGCTTACTGTAGCTAAGGGGGAGATTGGATTCAGGCACAGTCTGGTGGCTTCCCACGGAAGGAGGGGGCCTGATCTGGACATCTCTCCTCTAGCAGTGAACACTTGGCAGATCTGTGGGTGCCTGGAACATCTAGGGTTAATCACTTCACTGTGATTGTGATGGCCAGAGGTAGAGGGACTGGCAGAAAACTGAGACATTATCCCACAATTCCAAGACTAGGGGATTGGTTTGAGGTATTGAATGTGACCTCTACAGATGGGGTGCACTGACTCTTGGGGAGGGGGACGTCATTCATTGATTCATTGAGTATTTCTGTGCTCAGTGCCAGGATGCCTGGAGATACCTTGTGGGACCAAATAAAAGGGAAGAACTGATGCATGAATCTTGAATAGACTTTTCCCTGAAAAGGGACTGTGTCACAGTGAGGGAGAATTGGGCACTCTCTATTATAATGGATAGTATTCTTGTGGTTGTATGTGAGAGAAATCCACCTGGCAACAGCTTAAACAAAAAAGGATTTTTATTGGCTCACATGATGTGAAAGTTTCAAGTCACTAGCTTCAGGTATGGTTGTATCCAGCTGCTCAAATGATGTTATGTCATCCTGCTCATCTCCTGGTTCAGCTTTCCTCCATGTGGGTGCAATTTGTTCTCAGCCAAGGTTTTTTCCTGGCAGCCATGTTTCATCAGTGTGGCACCTCCCAGGAAAAGAAAGCACCTCTTTCCCAGTAGCTCTAGCAAAAGCCCTAGGATCCATTGTACTTGGTCTACCCTAGGTCCATGCACTTGCCCAAGCTGTTCTGACCACCATGAGTGTCCTCCTCTCTTTCACCTATCTCAAACCTACCTGCCCTTGAAATCCTGCTTGAGCTCCATAGCTGTCACCTTTTCTTTTTGCCTCTATTGTCTTTTTTATTGTATCCCTTTCTTAGGACAACTTTTTTCCTGCTTTGTATCTAATTGAGCTGTGTCCTACCTGCATTGTGTTCATCATGTCAGGCCAGGGTCCCTAGCAGACCAGAGTTTCATTTCTTGCCTTTCTTTCCCCTCCTCCCCATACCTAATATAAAAGATATGATAGATGCCTAATAAGTGCTTGTCGATGGACTTGGGACATTAAGAAGTATTTAATTTAGAAGCCAAATCCCAAGATGGCTCATGGGGGTCGTGGGTCAACAGGGTCCAAAGGGAATCCCAGGAATTGTCTTGCTGAACCCATTCATTTATGGTTGGGTCCCAAAGCCTGGACCTCACCCAGACCAGTTGGGGAGGTGGGAAGGAGCCCAGTTCAGAGGCCAGGCTCTCCCAGATTCAAATCCCAACTCTGTGCACTCCGGCTGTGTGATATGGGGCAAGTTACTTCACCTTTCAGTGCTGCCAGTTCTTCATCTGTAAAATAAGATGATTCACACAATGCATTTAAGGAAAGGACCCAGTCCACAGTGAGTGCTCACTGACTTAACTGTTACCAGTACTGTTACTGTTACTACCACTGCCATGCTGTTTTCAGAGTCAGGATAGAAAGGGAGATTATAAACTCAATACCCACCTAACATGAGGGAACAGCAGCCCAGTGAGCTTCAAAGACACTCCAAGACTACAGAGCACTAAGTGTCAGAGGGGCCCCTGTCCCACTTACCTTAACTTCTACTTCAATACTTGCTCTTTACCTTGACTGTCCTTTTTGGGACCACCTGAGTTTGCAGCCTGCTGTGGCCCTCAGAGAACGTCAGTGCTTCTTTATAAGGAAGGAGCGGAGGCATGGGGGCCATATGGCTCATACAGAAAATGAATGGGAACCTCAGCCCTGGTGGCTTCTCTTGAAACACTCTGTTTCTCCTGGCCAGGCTTTCAATGCCATGTCTTGTGGCCTGCTGTCCTTTAAGTAGCTGCCTTTGGCCGGTCAGCCCTGTAAGCAGCTCATCACTGCCCCCAAAATAGACCTGAGAGCCCCACTGAGCACTGGGCAGGCCCCCCACAGAGAAGGGCCTACTGCCCCCGCATGCTGCGCTGTGCCCTTCTGCATAAAGATGTGTCATCTGCTCTTCTCCCCGGGCAGTCTTATTCCTTTCCGCTGCCTCAGAAATATTTGGGGGTGATTAAAAGGAAATGTTCTTTTTAACTATAATGAAATGGGGTTTGGGGGTTTTGGAATAATCGGCTGTAGCCTTGGGGGCCGATGCTGGTTGATTGGATAACTGAGTTGATAGGCAACAAGTATTGATTTCTCTCCCCCTCTTCCCAGGAAGGTGACTCAGCAAAGGGGAGATGTTTTGAAATTCAGGAGAAGGCTGCTATGGGAAGCCAGAAAGCCGTGTGCCTGTGTGTGTACACACGTGTGTGCTCTGCTCTGTTTCTCCCTCTAGGGCCTCTTCCTCAGGACCTACAGGAAATGGGGCACACAGGCTCCCTGCTAAAAGAGCACTCAGCAGAAGAAGAGGAAGGGCTTTGGAGCCATGTAGATGGGCTGAAGTCTGCCTCTGCTGCCTACTGGCTAGGTGACCTTGCGCAAGTGGCTTGACCTCTTTGTTGACTCTGTTTTCTTGTCTGTGAAATGGAGAGAACAGTGATACCTGCTGTAGGGTGTTGTTCAGAAGATGGAGAGTTTCTCTTGGTGGTGATTAATGGCAGCTCCTATTACGGTGATGATACTAACAACTAATAGTTTGTATCATTTGCTGATAGAGCAGCAAGGTGCTATGGGAGCACCAGGGAGGAGGGGATGGATTTTGATGGAGCAAATCCTGGAAGGCTTCCAAGAACAGGGCCTTGAATGAGGACACTTCTGATGTGACAGAAAGGGGAAGGGGTGAATAACATCAGGAAGGAGAGGGGAGGGGGACAGGGAAGAGCAAGGATGTAGTAGAAGGGTCGTTGGAGCAAGTCAGGTGAAATGGGTAATGGATGAGCTCAGTTTATCACGTTTGTTCCTTTTGGAATTCAGAAGCAGTAATGACATGTAACACCTCCTCCTTCGGTGGAGCACTGATTATGTACCAGGCATTGTGCTAAGTGTTAACTTATACCATCTCATTGAATCTGCACCTTGTTTTCATTTTACAGATCAGGAAACTGAGGCCCTTTATAACATCTTGTGGTGCACTCAAACGTATAGCTTCTGGTGACAGTCACCCCATCCCTTAATCAAGGCCTGATGTGCCCTGACAGTCTTCTGTGCCCAAGCCTGCAGACTCCTTGCACAGCCCACCCACCAGATGTGGATTGGTCAAGTCCTTGGGCAACCTAAGTTTCTTCTCTGTGGGAACTTTATTGACATTTTATTGGGGCACATACATCTTTACTCAAGAGTCCCTGCCTAATTCAATCAGGCAAAGATGTCATGTAGACGTCGCTTACAATTCTTTTCTCCGTGTTCCCCACTGAGTTCTTTTGTTGCCTCCAGGAGTTCCGGGGAGCTGCGTGCTTCACCTTCAGCCTCATGTTGCAGCTGCCACCGTGTTTACTACATCTGCCCTGGCTCAGGGGAGTTTGGAGGACAGGGGCATCTGCCATGGCAGGCAGAAAGGTCTGGGATAGAACCTGTAATGCCTGAAATTAAAAATACACAAAGATGGAAAGCAAATAAATGATATTATACACAAAAATCCCTTTGTGCCAAACAGTGCCCAAGGCAGTAACAATGCAGATATGTCCCTGTCCTTGGGGAGGTCATCTAGGTAGCGCGGGGTCTACCTACTTCAAGGCCAAATTCAACTCCAAGGATTTTTGTCAGACAACACCCCTCCTACCAGATGCATTCGGTATAATGGAGAAGCCAGTGATTTTAGAAGGCTCCACTAGGTGAGAAATAAGGAGAATTTAGATGGAAATAGCATCTACTATCTGTCAGATACCTGCTCTGTGAGCTTCACACTTTTTTTTTTTTTTAAAGATTTTATTTATTTATTCATGATAGTCACACAGAGAGAGACAGAGAGGCAGAGACATAGGCAGAGGGAGAAGCAGGCTCCATGCACCGGGAGCCCGACGTGGGACTAGATCCCGGGTCTACAGGATCGCACCCTGGGCCAAAGGCAGGCGCCAAACCGCTGTGCCACCCAGGGATCCCAGCTTCACACTTTCTAACCACATTCCCCAGGGAGCTTCACAGCATTGACCCATTTCACATATGTAGAAACTGAGGTGGGGGAGCAGTTCTGTACTTGTCCACACTGTCTCTGAGGAAGTAGCCAAGCTGGAATCAGAACCCAGAGCTCTCTAATTTCAAACCACCCTCTTTCATTGACAAATGGGGAAACTGAGGCCCAGAAATGGATTGGGGTTTGCTTGCTTTTCAGAGGTAGAACTTAATCCATAGGGCAGCCCCGGTGGTGCAGCGGTTTAGCACCGCCTGCAGCCCAGGGCGTGATCCTGGAGACCCTGGATTGAGTCCCATGTCAGGCTCCCTGCATGGAGCCTGCTTCTCTCTCTGCCTGTGTCTCTGCCTCTCTCTCTCTCTCTCTCTGTGTCTCTATGAATAAATAAATAAAATCTTAAAAAAAAAAAAAAACTTAATCCATAGCTGCAGCCATTGGTTACCTCATGGCTTGGTGAGGGAGAGGGTTAAGTTGTCTGTAAACCCATGAAACAAATAGAGGCAAATTGAAAATAAAATATGATTGAGTGCCAAATGCAGCGGCACAGCCAATGAGCAACTGTTCTTGGTCCCTGTTTCAGGATGTGCCTGAGTGTCAGAAGCAGGCAGGCCTCAACTTCTGAAGCCATATTCATGTCAGTTTCTTTGCTCTTTGAAAAATGAGCACAGAAACCCTGTCTGGGGGAGATGTTTCCATGCCTGCCCTCCTTGAATTGGAGTAAAGCAGGGGATGGGAATGTACTGAAGGGACCAGGAAGGAGGTTGGTGTGAGGTCTCAGGAGGCCCAGCAATTGTCTAAAACTTGGCAGTTGTTGAAGGACTGTCTCCTACCTCATGGGACAGTGGGACCTACACAGGGCTGGATATCAGGGGACTGAGTTTTTTTTTTTTTAATTTTATTTATTTATTCATGAGAGACAGAGAGACAGAGATCGAGGCAGAGACACAGACAGAGGGAGAAGCAGGCTGCACTCAGGGAGCCCGACATGGGACTCGATCCGGGGTCTCCAGGATCACACCCTGGGCTGAAGTGGCGCTAAACCGCTGAGCCACCCAGGGATCCCCAGGGGACTGGGTTTTATCAGTGCTCTAAGGCCAGTGACTTCCTCCTGCCTTTTTATCCTCATTCCTTCTCTGAAACAGATGATGACTGAGGCTTCTTCTGTGCATTTAGGTAAATGCATTGCATACCTGCTTGGCCAGGCTTAAAAGAAACAGTCCTGGGATCACTTAGTATGGGTGCTGGAATTGGTGGTGGTGTGAATGCCATTCATCCAGTTACTCGTTCATTGGACACTTTTTGAAAGCCAACTGTGTGACATGCACTGGAGACAGAGTAGGAAACAAAGCAGACATGGGCTGTGCCCCATGGAGATTTCGGTCTGATGGACACAGAACAAAAGTATGTTCAGATCACCACTGGGTTCTCAACATCTATTGTTTACTAGCACACCTGTGCCCTCAGATATTTATTGACTGAACAAAAGAATGAATGAGCCAAATGCAGAGGAACATGTGATTTTAAAAAGTAATAAAAACTGCATGGGAAAAGAAGGGAATAGTGAAGGGAGAACAGTGATCCCTCTGATAAGAAAGTGCCCTGGGTGCAGAAGGCCCACAGGCCAGGAAGAGAGACTGCATTCAGCAAAGAAGCCATAAGTGATTTTATAATTCTGAGTGTTGCAAAATAAGAGTGTTGTGAAGTGCTGTCTTGAGGGAACCTCTTGAGGTAAGGCAGTTAGGGAATGCTTCACACTTAATTTCTTTAAACATTTTATTTTTTAACTTCACATTTTGAAATGGTTTCAAAAATATTTACAAAAAGTTGCAAAAATAGTACAAAGAATTCCCCATATTCCCTTTACCTAGATTCGCTAAATGTTAACATTCAGCATAACCACAGAACAATTATAAGATTAGGAAATTAATGTTAACACAGCAATATAGCCTTGTATATTGATTTTACCCAAATTTTGTCAGTTGCCCACTGATAACTTTTTGTGGTCTAGGGTCCGGTTCTGGATCATACATTGCGTGAGTTGTTATGTCCCGTTAGTCTCCTTTAATCTGGAACGGAATTAAAGTGCATGTACCTAAATTTGATTCAATCAGAGTAAATCCTGGGACTTTTGCTAAAACTGCTAGGAAAAAGGTACTTTCTTTCCCTGGGAGTTGCCATCCTGATAAAACAGAGCTGCCAGGTGAAGACCCCAGCTGAGAACAAAGCCACCCACACACAGGAAAGCTGATCCAAGAGATGAACAGGGTGACATCCTTTGAGCATCTAGATACAGCCATGCCTGAAGCTAGCTGACCTGGAACTGTCAAGTTATATGAGCCAGTAAAAATCCCTTTTTTGTTTAAGCTGTTGTTATTCATTGATTTATTTATTCAGTGAATATCTCTGCACTCAGGCTGGGATGCAGGGATATGCCTTGTAGGACCAAGTGAAAAGAAGAATTGTTTGGTACATGAGTCTGGAATACTTTTCAGAGACTGTGTCACAGTGAGGGAGGATCCGGGGCCATTCTGGCCATTTTATTGTATTTGTAGAACGTCCTTTCATTTATGAATGTAGGATGTTTTTACTCATGTTTGCCTCAGGTTATGCATTTTTGGCAGAAATGCCACCAGAATGATCTTGTATCATCCTGGGTGCAGTCATATCAGGAGACAATGATGTCCATTTGCCCCTTTAACTGGTGATGTTAACTTGGTCACCTGCTTAAGGTAAGGTCTGCTTGGAATCTCCACTGTGAAGTTCTTATTTTTCCCTTCATTATTAATAAGTATCTTGTGGGAAAACTTTGAGACTATGTAAATATTATGTTACTCACCATTCTTTTGCCCACTAATTTTAGCATATGTTGATGCTTTTTGCCTGAAACAATTACTGCTGTGGTGTTTGCCAAATGGTAGTTTTCTCTTTCCGTCATTACTTCTGCATTTATTAGTTGAAGAGCTTTACCTTCTTGATCATGTGTTTATCTAATTATTTATTTATATCACTAAGGCCTCATGGATTCATATATTATTCTGCATCCTCTGCCATCTCTGTTCCCTCTCTCCTCACCCGATCTCTCCCCTGTCTTTCTGTCCCAGCCTCCTACTCCCCTTTATTTTCCTCTCTCTCTTTCTTTGTTTTCCTTGTTGAAGAAGCCAGGCTCTTTGCCCCGTAGAGTTTCCCTCCACTGGCTCTGCTGCACATGTACCTGTAGTGTCCTTTAACATTCCCCTCCATCGCCTGGGTCTCCTGTGAACTGGCAGTAGCCCCAGAGGCTTGATCAGATACCAGTTCAATATTTTTGGCAAGACCACATCATGGATGGCAGTGTGCCCTATCATCAGGAGGACACAAGGTCTGGCTGTCTCCCTTTCTTTGACATTGAGATTGATCAGTGGGTTCAGGAGCTGTCAGCCTAATCCATCCATTGTCAAGTTCCCTATCAGCTCTTCATCCACTGGGTTTCATGCCCAATGATAATCATTGCCTAGGTCCATTAATTCATTAAAGGTTGCAAAATGTTCATACACTGACTCTGTCCTTCTCTTTCTTAGCTGGAAGATGTCTCTACAGAGAAACCACCTCTTATCAATTATTTGATGAACAAAAGTGTGCCCAAGAAAGGGAAAATAAATGTTTAATCCTTTCCCTTTATTTGCTGGTTTTCAGGATAGAGAGTTGGTTCCCTGACATCCTCCAAAAGGGACCAGTGAGAGGGGTTTTTTGGTTTGTTCTTAAAATTTTATAGGGGCCCCTGGGTAGCTCAGTGGTAGAGCCATCTACCTTTGGCTCAGGTCATGATCCCGGGGTCCTGGGATCAAGCCCCAAATTGGGTTCCTTGCAGGGAGCCTGCTTCTCCCTCCGCCTGGGTCTCTGCCTCTCTCTGTGTGTCTCCCATAACTGAATAAATTAAAAAATCTTCAAAAATAAATAAATAAAATATTATAAATCCGTGGGTGTAAGCATAATTGAAATATCTTCATCCATTTCAGTTCTTATCCTTATTTGTGGTCTCTCATGGGACTCAGATGCATGGGGCCTCTGCAAGTCAGCTTTTGAATCCTTTGGCCTCCTCCAGTGGTCTTGGACAGCCTCCTTGCTTTCTAGGAAGGAGACAGTTCCTTGTTTATTTCACATTTCAGCTGTGGACTCAGCTATGGAAGCCCCATATCCTTTTACTGGGAAATGGTATTTAGAGATCACAATCAGGGGGCTGAATGAATGGAATACACAAAATATCTTGAACTAGGGGACTTCTCAGTGTCTGCAGTGGATGGGATGGGAGGGAAGGGGCAAGGCAGTGACTGTGAACTTGGGTTGTGCCAACTTGGGTCTCCTCTCTTTCCCAAACCTGTCCCAGGTTAATGACTCACTAGGAGCCTCTTACTCACTTTTACTCCTTTCCCCCAACTTCTTCATTTAGAAAATGAGGGTGGAATTTGCCAACCTCCAACCCATCCCTTACTTGGGATTCACATTTTCTTGGGAAAGATTGTTGAGGTCAAGGAACCCCTAAAACGGTGAGGCCACTTGTTGTCCCTGGGTCCTTGTTTGCATCCTACCATGCTTCAACACTCAGTGTGATCTGACTTAGCAAAGGAAGGTTATCACTGCTGTTTGCCTCTTTGCATCTTTGGGAGATGGTGAGGGGAGGCAAGAAGAGTTCACTTAGGGACCATCAAACACAGACCAGACAAGCGACAGATGAAATCCCTTCACCAGAACAACTTAAAAATTAATATGGGCCTCTGAGTGTTATCCCCGCCTTTATCTGAGCAGCCTGAATGTCTGTGTTTGAGATTAAAACTCACATTTCATTTTTATATGCTGTGCTTAATCCAATAATGATTTCATGTTACAAACAGCAATAATATCTTTCAGCATAGTTAATCAGAAATGACTTAATGCTGTCACTATTTATTAACCTTTGTTGAAAAGCAAGAAGTTTCTCTCTAATCTGTGATTGTTGGTCTTGTCAGGCTCTATCAAGTGAAAAAACAGTTTTGGCATTCATTAAAACGGTGCGAATCCTGAAATGACAATTGGAGCCGGATGGTATTTGGTGCATGAAATCTTCGTTGCGTTCCCCAGGATAACTGAGAAGGCCGGGGAGGCACAAAGGGGGGAACCCACACATTCAAAAGACCGAGTGTTTCATCTGTGAGTTCCTCTTGGATAAAGAAACTGTTCGTGTGAATTGGGAGAGCTGGGCAGAGGATGGGGCTACAGGTGAGGGAGGGGTTTGGGCCTGTTGCTGCCTCTCATCAAAGAGCTTGTTGTTCAGGGCAGTGACTTTGAACTTGAATACCAGACACCTTATCACTCTCCCAGCCCTGTTCCATGTTAATAACCTAGTGGGACCTGTTTATTTTTACTTATTTTATTTATATTTACTTCTTTCTCCCAACTTCTTCACTTGAAAGAAAAAAAGGGAGGGTCTCCCTCATCTCCAATTTGGAGTCTAGTTGAGGGAGTATGGCCATCAGATGTCAGTATGGGCTTCAGATTTGTGCTTCACTGGAATCTCTTTTGGCAAGAGATCTCAATCGGAAGTCCTCAAACTGGTGTGCAGAAGATTCTCGGGGAATCATAGACCTGGAGTGCTTTGGGATCTAGCATGTCTACAAAGCTCCCTGGTGATGCTGATGCCATTGGTCCAGGGACCGCCTTTGAATAGCACTGAGGGCTTCATCATTTGGGGTTTTCTGAAGCATGTCAGGGTATCATCACTGGGTCAGTGACCTCAGCTGGTGGCCTTATTGGAAGGTTTTATCTGAGGGCTATGATGATTCTTGGAATGGCAGGGCTTGGATGACTTGGAATGGCAAGGCTGGATGTCTTAGCTTAGGGCAGACAAGCAAAAGGCATTCTGACTCTCCCAACAGATAGGACAGCAGTCTTTCCTCATTGTTACTTCTCTGAAACAGACAACTTGAGCCAGTGCTTCTCAAACTTCAATATGAATGTGGATCACCTCGGGATCTTGTTTAAATACACATTCTAATTTCCTAGGACTTGAGTGGGGTCTGAGAGTCTGCATTTCTAGCAGACTCCCAAGTGATGCCGAGCTACCTTTGTGGACCACACTTTGAGTATCAAGATTCTCCTGAATAGCAAGAAAACTCAGTGATATGGTTGGCCAATTCCTGTGCCTTCTTGGACTTGAATTACAGAGTTTGAGCCCAGCTAAATCTGCTAAGGATTTTTATTTATTTCTTATATTAAAGATTTTTATTTCTTTGTTTGTGAGAGAATGAGCAGGCAGGCTCATGCTGGTGGATAGGGGATGGCAGAAAGAAAGGGACAAGCAGACTCCGGGCTGAGTGACAAATGCCAGAGTGCCAAGCACTGAGCCCCATACAGGGCTTGATCCCACGACCCCAAGATCATGACTTCTGCTGAAACCAAGAGTCAGATGCCCAATTGACTGAGTCAGCCAGGCACCCCTGCCAAGGATTTTAAAAGAGAATTTACCTTAAAAAAAAAAAAAAAAAAAAAAAAAGTTTTCAACTCCCTGAAGCTTCTTCCAATGGAAAATGACTCTCCCAAGGGGCTTCCTTTTCTCTTTTTCCCCCTGGAAGGACCCCCAGACATCTTTTCTACGAAGTCCCTGTTGGGTCTTTACGTTCTGAACGTGATTCAAAGAAAAATCCAATCCAGCAAAGAGGTCCTGGTGCTGAGAGGTATGGAAGATTGTTCCACTAAGCAAATACCATGGTGGTTCAGGGTTGGGTGGGGGTGGCCGAGGTCGTTGGTCAATTGATCTCTCCTCATAAGAGAGAGTCCACTTGGGCATCGAGCAGCACAATGAGTTTTTGCCCATGTGATGCAGAGGTGAGCAGGTGCTGGTAATTATTTAGGAAGAATTAAGCAGTCTGGGTGGGTGGGTTTTATGCTCTGTTTGGTAATAAAGGTTGCTGCAGAAAGGAATTTTAAAATTCGGTATTCTCATTTGCCTCATCTTGCAAAGAAGCTGAGCCTCGGTTTGACTGGTGGGAGCATCTGGAATTAATGAACCAGCCTCTTACAGTGCAGAAATCAATGTTTGCTGCATTAATTGCACGATGCTGAAACCCCACTTTTTACTTCTGACTCGCAGAGCCACAGCCTAAGAAATCTCTCTTATCTCTTAAGTGGTGTGCTGAGGCTTTGCTGTTCCCTTTATCTGTCTGGGTGTGGGGAAGAAACTGTGTCTTCACTGCGGATTGTAACACAGGAAGATGTGGGGAGATGGGAAACTTAGGACAAGCTGTGTGCTTTGGAGGCTCCAAAGGGGCAGAACTTAAGGATCGGTTCCCTCTTGAGTAGCTGGACCCTGTCCAGACTTCCATCTCCTGAGAGTTTCCAGCTCAATGTTTTCTTTAGGTTAAATAAGGCTAATTAAGAAAGTCCGTTTTTCAGCTGGACAGATGCCCCTTGCCTTTCTTGCTTTTCCACATATTAACCCTTTTGGAATATACACACCTTGACCCGAGATGTAGTTTGGCCACTACTTTGGGCAGACTACCCAAGGAGGTGACGTTTGAGTCATGTTTAGAAGGAACAAATAGCTCACCAGGGAGGGAAGGAGGGACAAATGTAAGCCTATTCCAGGCAGAGAGAACAGCATGAACAAAGGCCCCAAGGCAGAGACGTCCTAGACTAGAGCCCTGAAGCTCCTGCTAGCTGGATGGAGGAGGGAGCTGGGGAGTATGGATGGGTAGAGAAAGGCTGGGAAGGAGCCTGGGAAGGTATTTTGAGGCCTTGAACATCTGGCTAAGAACTTTTACTTTATTTATTTATTTATTTAGGTATCTTTTTTATTGGAGTTTGATTTGCCAACATATAGTATAACATCCAGTGCTTAAACAAAACAAAACAAAACAAACCACCCAGTGCTCATCCCATCAAGTGCCTCCCTCAGTGCCAGTCACCCAGGAACTTTTAACTTCTCTAATAGTAGTAGGGAATATGGCAAAATGCCATAGGAGATGAGATGACCAGTGAAGTTTTATTTTTAATTTACATACAATATTTTTTTTGTTTTGTTTTAGTATATAATCCACTGAGCTCTGACCACAATCAGAATATGGAACAGTTTCATCATGCCCCAGAATTCCCTTATGCTGCTCCCTTATATTTGGACTCTTTACCCACTCTCTATACTTGGCAGCACTTCTCTGTTCTCTGTCTCTATAGCTTTGCCCTTTTCAGAATGTCCTATAAATGGGGTGATGCAGGATATATAGATATAGATACAGATATAGATGTAAAACTACATACACTTTTAAAATCTACCTTCTTGGGACGCCTGGGTGGCTCAGCAGTTAAGTGTCTGCCTTCGGCTCAGGGAGTGATCCTGGAGTCCCAGGACTGAGTCCCACATCAGGCTCCATGCATGGAGCCTGCTTCTCCCTCTGCTTGTGTCTCTGCCCCCCAACCCCCCGCTCTCTCTCTCTCTCTGTCTCATTAATAAATAAATAAAATCTTAAAAAAATAAAATAAAATCTACCTTCTTTCATTTAGTGCATTATATTGAGATTTCTCCATTTTGTGTGCCTCAGAACTTTGCTCCTTTCCCATTGCTGAGTCATACGCCATCATATGGATAGATCACAATTTTTATTCATTCACCTGTTGGAGGATGTTTGAGTTGTTTGCAGTTTCTGGCAGTTATGAGTAAAGTTGCTAGAAACGTTTGCATACAGCTTTTTGTGTAAGTATAGTTTTTATCTCTCTAGGGTAAATACATAGGGGTGGGATTGCTAGCTGATTTGATAAGTCTATATTTAACTTCTTAAGAAGCTGCCAAAATAAAAAAAAATAAAAATAAAAAGCCGCCAAAATTTTTTCTAAAGCGGCTGTACCATTTTGCGTTCCTACCAGTAATGTATAAGAGTTCCAGTTGTTCCACATGTTCATCATCATCAGCAGTTGATATATCAGGATTTTTTTCTTTTTCAATTTTAGCCATCCTAATAGGTGTGTAGTGGTATTTCATTGTGGTTTTAATTTGCATTTCTTTGATGGCTAATGATATTTGGTTTTGTTTTGTTCTTTAAAGATTTTATTTATTTATTCATGAAAGACACAGAGAGAGGCAGAGACACACAGGCAGAGGGAGAAGCAGTCTCCATGCAGGGAACCCGATGCGGGACTCGATCCCAGGACTCAATCCCGGGACTCCAGGATCACGCCCTGGGCTGAAGGCAGGCACTAAACGGCTGAGCCACTCAGGGATCCCCGATGGCTAATGATGTTGAGCATCTTTTCATGTCTTACTTGCTATGTGTTTATCTGTTTTGATCGTGTGTCTAGTCAGATATTTTGCCCATTTTTTAAATTGAGTTGTTTGTTTTCTTATTGTTGAGTTTTGAGAGTTCTCTGTATTTTCCAGAGGTAAGTCCTTTATCAGATACATGATTTGCAAATATTTTCTCCTAGCCTGCAGCTTGTCTTTTCATCTCTAAAAGTGCAGGTATTTTATAAAAATCACTTTATAAAATAAAGCAGGTGGTATGTCTAACTCTGTTACTCTCTTCCTCACTCACCACACACCAGCCTTGCTGGCTTTCTTTTGGTTCCCTCTTCTCCCCAAGAAAATCAAACTCTTTCTTTCTCCAGGGTCTTTTCCCCTGCTGTGTGCTCTGTCTGGAATATTCTTTCCCTTGTGTCCTATGAAATCATGAATCTATTCCTGTATATATTCTTTAAGAAGTTTTGTTGTTTTATCCATGTTTAGATCTCTGATTCATCTCAAATTAAATTTTTTGTATGGTATGAGTTAGAGATTTGAGGGTCATTTTTCCCCCATGTGGCTATCCTGTTGTTCCAGCACCATTTGTTTAAAATAATTTCCTTTTCCCTTTAGATTGCTTTGGTGCCTTTCTTCAAAAATCAAGTGAGCATCTGTGTGTGGGTCTGTTTCTGGGCACTTTATTCTGTTTAATTAATATGTCTGTCCTTACAGCAATACCATACTTTATTGATTACAACTTGCAGTAAGTTTTGAAGTCAGATACCTTGTCCTCCAACCTTGTTTTTCTGTTTCAAGATTTCTTTGGATATTCTGTGTCCTTTGAATTTTCATATAAATTTTAGAATTGGCTTGTCAGTTTTTACAAAAACAGAAACAAAAATCTCTTAGGATTTTGATTGGGACTACACTGAATCTATAGATCAATGTAGGAAAGTAAACTCTATAAACACTATTGAGTCTTCCAATCCATGAACATGGTATATCTCCATTTTCTTTTTCCTGCTCTTCCTCTGGCTTATTTTTATTCCTTTTTCAGGTACCATCTCCTGAAGGTCATCTTCATTGCCCCCTGATTAGATTATATAGCTCCTGTTGTATACTCTGGTCTCCCTCCCTTTCTTCTTGGCACTGATCACAATGGTGATAATTATTTGCATGATTATCTATTTTATGTCTGTCTTCCCTCCTCTAGATGATAAGCTCCATAAAGGCAGGGATCAGGTCTGTCTTGTTCACAGACTGGCACACAGTAAGTTTTCAATAAAGATTTACAAATGAATGAACGCCTTCCTGCTCTTATGACAGATCTACAGGTCACTGACTGTTGTCATTCACAATTTGATGCACACCTTGGTCTCTGTTTGCTGATGGAGAAACTGAGGCCTAATCCTCCAAACCCTTTCTAGGCCTTCAGCCTAATTCTTAGTTCTTGCTGACATGCAGTATATGTCAAGAACTTCTGTTTACTTGACAAGTAGATGTGTGTAATTATGACTTTTTAAAAATGAAAATTTCAGGTAGTGATTATAATACAGAGGATTAATTTATTTGGGGGAAAAAGGTGTTGCTTTCACTGCATTAGCTGGAGCGTTTGAAAAACCAGTGGCAGAATCTTGATTGAATTAGGCTCTGCTCATAATTAGGAAATGCCAAGGCCTGTACAATGTTGAGAAGTGGTGAGAACAAAGTGATGAAATTAAGAACCCTTTTTTGTTGTTGTTGTTGTAATGTTTAAGAAGTTGGCAGTTGAGGGGCATTATGTTGTTAACTAATTGGTTTGTGGACATCATTTGGATATATAGATTTCATTCTGCATTTTGACTGTAAGTCGATATATTGGCCCTAGTGTTAATTAAATCCCTGGGGTAAGCATTTCTAAGGAAGACTTTAGGAAGAACTTTCTGAGAAGGAGGGAAATTGTTCAGACAAGTGGCCAAGGCACATTGTAGAATGTCAGTGATTCAGAGCAAGAGAGAGAGAGAGAGAGAGAGAGAGATGCAAGAATGTAGACTCCTCTACAGCAAGAGACCAGAGATAAGAGTTTACTCTGAATTAAATCTAGAGGTAGTTAATTCAAACAAAATAAAACAAATACAAACAAAACAAAAACTTGATTGGAATTTCTTGGGAGCTTGATGATGAAGTGCAGTGGAAATAATCCAACTCTATCATTAATCAGAGATCATAATTTCCTCCAGTGGTAATAGTTTGTGTTTTAGACAATACACTCACAGATCACAGATCAGCAAACTGAGGTGCAGAGAAGTGATGTGATTGTCTTGAGATTATAGATCTAGCAAGTGGTAGGTTCAAATGTAGGTTTTGGAAAGTTAATACTAGACCTTGTTCCCTCTACTAGGGAGCCAATACTAGTTAAAGTTTCCCACTGAAGGTATTTGATCCAGGTTGAGGATAGGGTTAGAGTTTTGGGGTGACATTTGTGGTTCTGAAAACTATGGAGATACTCCTTTTTTAAAAGAGATTTATTTATATATTTAAGAGAGAGCGAGAGAAAAAGCACAAATGTTGGAGAGGGGCAAAGAGAGAGAGGGAGAAACAAACTCCCCACTGAGCAGGGAGCCCAATACATGGTTCAGTCCCAGGACCCTGGGACCATGATCTGAGCCAAAGGCAGATGCTTAACCAACTGAATCACCCAGGCACCCCTGTGGAGATATTCTTAATAGTAATGAATGCCATTTATCTAGCCATATATCAGTCTGTATAGGATATATTATATTCAGTAACAAAAGACTCACAAATTTCAGTGGCTTGACACAGCAAAGGCATATTTCTTGCTCACCTAACATGTCCAATGGTTTTGTATTCATTATGGGTGGGCGGTGGGCTCTGCTCATCACAGTTATTCAAGGACTCAGGCTGATGGACTGCTATAGAGCGTGTTGTGGCAACAATAAAATGCTCCATCCTGGAAGTGATACACCATTTCTTCTTTCAACTCATTGGCCAACACTAGTCATATGACCTCGCTCAGTCGTAAGTAGTCAAGTGTAGTACTACCTTGTGCACAGAACTATTTGGCAGAGAGCATTAATGACTGCTATAGTACCCAACAGACAAGTAGTTCATCTAATCCTACACAAACATGTAAGATATTAATGAGAGCTAAAGTTTATTGAATATTTACCATATGCTGTATACTGTTTGTGTATTAAAGAACATTCAACCCCTACATCAGGTAGATACTATAATTATCTCCATTTTACAGATGAGCAGATGAAAGTTCAGAGAAGTAAGTTACTTGTTCAAGTTCACACAATAGGAAGTAGTGGAACTAGTATTTGAATCCAAGCTGTCTTGGCTGCAGAGCCCTCATCATCATAATCCTATTTAAAAGGTGAGAATCTGAGGCTCAGGAAATGAACCATCATGCCAAGGTCATCCTGCCAGGAAGCACCAGCCTCAGTTGTTTTACCTTACTATGTTTGCCATGTAACTTGTTGGTAACTACCAGTTCTCTCTCCCCTCACTGCTTTCCCACTCAACTTTTTTGAAGTTGTAGACAACTTCAAACTCTCTCTTGGCTTTGTGACTGTTGTGTTAACCCATGAGAGCCAAATGTTAAATTTACAGGACTTTTGCAAGACATTATTAAAAATAAAGTTACACAAACTTACTACAGTTAAAGAAATCATACTTATTTCAAACCAAGGTAATATATTTTCAAAACTCATCACTGCCTAATTACTTTACTATTATATGTTCTTAAGGTTGCTTATATCTTGCATCTGTGTGAAGGAAATACTATATAATAATGTGCTATTGTACATCTCTTCCCAGCTCCGTATTCAGTGATGTCCAGTTGGCAGATTGAAATTGGCCATAGTGGGAGTATTTATACCACAGAAATGAGCAAGCTGTAGCAATCAGGGCTTCCCCCCACCACCCGCCATTGTTAAATATTTACTATCACACCACTGCCTGCAGCCTGCTTGCTTTCACCATTGGGCAGTACCCTCAGTGTCAGTCTAGGACCTATCAGCCCTTCTAGTAGACCTGGGTCTAGGGGCAGGCCACCTTCCATAAGACCACTGCACTGGACTAGTAGTCTGCATTCACCCTTGAAAACTTAAAGCAAGGTTGATGTCCCTCTGTTCAAGCTATTGGTTTTCAACCTTGCTATCCATCAGGATTACCTAAGAGAGCTTTAAAAAATAGAGATTTTCCGGGTGCCTGTGTGGCTCAGTAGGTTAAATTTCCAGCTCTTGGTTTTGGCTCAGGTCATGATCTCAGGGTCTTGGTATTGGGCCCCATGCCAGGCTCCATGCTTGGTGCAGAGTCTGCTTATCCTTCTCCCTCTCCCAGCTTGCATGTGCGTGCACACGTGCACTCTCTCTCTCTCTTCTCTTTCTTAAATAAATAAATAAATAATGAAATAATGAAATAATGAAATCTTAAACAACAACACATAAGGATAAGACCCACCACTAGAGTATCAGATTTAATTGGTCTGATGTGTGGCCTGGGCATGTGGATTTTTTAAAGCTTTCCAGTTACAGCCAAAGAGATTTATAGCTCTAAGCAAACCCAATGTGTGAAAAACCTGGGCCATCAAACAAAACCTGGGGGATTAGTGATTTAATTCTAGAAAGCTTTCTTGATTTTTCCAACAGTATTCTTTAAGGATGGCAAACTTTGTCTTTAGAAAGCCAAAGAGTAAACATTTTTCACTTTGTGGGCTATATGGTCTGTGTCACAGAACTCAACGCTGCAGTAGTGTAAGAGCAGCCATAGATAAAATTTTAGTTAGAGAATGAACATGCCTGTGTGCTAATAAAAACCTTATTCGCAAAATGAGGTGAGCTAGATTTGGCCCATGGGCCATAGTTTTCCAACCGCTGTCTATGGCATTCCTTTGAATGGCAGGCATGCTTGTGCAAAGAGTTCTTAAAAATCACCTTGAATGTTCATCCCACTAAGTTGATTGGTTGAGTATGCTTCCAATCCCCTAAAATTCTTGAAACAATTTTAATTGTTTTGGGGCACCTGGGTGGCTCAGTGGTTGAGAGTCTGCTGAGTTCGTGATCTCCGGGTCCTGGGATCAAGTCCTACATTAGGCTCCCTGCAGGGAGCCTGCTTCTCCTTCTGCCTATGTCTCTGCCTCTCTCTGTGCCTCTCATGAATAAATAAATGCAATCTAAAGAAAATTAACTGTTTTCACATTTCAGATAGATAAAAATCTACCATTGCCAGATAGTTCTTTTAAGGTAAGGATCCCTTCTGTCTTGTTCTCCCAGCATAGTGCTTGATCTTTGGGTCCATTTAACAAATACTTGTTGGATGAACATGTTGATCACATAAATAACATTTAGTATTATTTATAAAAACTTTATAGAGAATTTCAGATGTCAACAAAAAGAGAAAACAGCGTAGGAAGTCTCCACACACCCACCTCACAAGTCTAACACTGCATTGAAGTTGCTTGCTTGGTTATGCTTCTCTAAATTCCATAAGGACTAGGACCATCTCCATTATCCTGTATATTGCTGTATGCCCTGGTGCTGTGAACAGGGTTGGGCATGTATTCAATGAACATTGTTGGATAAATGAAAGAATGAATGAATGACAAGCTGTGCATTCAGATGTGATTTATAGACTTCTAGCAGATTCACAAGCAATTGCATAGACTTGGTAATATTGTGGGTTAAATAATGATTCCTTCCACTTAAAATCACAAGTTGTCATGGTTCAGCATCTGCAGGGGTTATCAAAATCCCTGGAAATCTTTTGATTTATTTATTCATCAGAGACACACAAAGAGAGAGAGAGAGGCAGAGACAAAGGCAGAGGGAGAAGCAGGCTTCATGCAGGGAGCCCGACGTGGGACTCAATCCCGGGTCCCCAGGATCAGGCCCTGGGCTGAAGGCAGGTGCTAAACGCTGAGCCACCCGGGCTGCCCCCACTGGAAATCTTCTTAACCCTGTCAATTCCCTGGCCCCACTGCTAGGTGTTGGGCTTTTGAGGAGACTGGCATGTGGGGAAGTCTGGTAGAATCTAGCATGTGAAGAAGAATCTAGCTTCCTCCTGCCCCAGCACTGTCCCACGCTCCTTTGACACTTCAGTGTCTTGTGAGGAAGGGAGGGGCCACAAAAATATCTGGTCAAATTTAAACCCCTTTAAAAGTTAGCAGGCTGCTGGAGATTAGCTTAGAGAAAATATGTCAGGGGTCTGCTTTGATTTGCAATTTGAGGTAAATGTAGGAAACGTGTTTTTGCTTTCTACGAGAAGATTATGTTGCTTTGTAAGTTGGGTCTTTGTCACTTTTGATTTTAGAACACTTACTCGTGCTTCCAGTAATGAGCACAAACCAAACCACACTGAAACCAGCCTAGGACGTCCTGCTGTCTCAGAAACTCAAAGTATTCTTGTTTCCACTGAACTCCTATGTCTGGATTCCTGCCTGTCGTCCACCAGACTTTTAACGGTTCTGCTCTTGGGTTGCATCAACACTGGTGGTTTATTTCAAACATAAGCGAATCTTGTTAAAATTGTTAAAAACAACAACAAAATAAAACCCTAACTTAGTTGGATTTGTTCTTTACCATATTGATTTAATGTGGAGTATAGCCTGTGCTCAAGTAACCTTTGTAAATCACCCAGTAGCTCTTAACCAGGGTAGCAGTGAACTTGGTCAGATTTTAGATTCAGTAAACATGATCATGGAGCTTAGAATGGAAGGCAGAGAATGAAATAAATATATTTCCTATAAACAATTCCTTCTCACTTTCCTTATCCACTAATTGGTCTGTTGAAAGAGAGGCATGGTTTTAAGAAAATGTTTCCAGTTGAAAAATCTCTGTGTAAGTTATAACCCATGGTTGCTTTAATCAGAGGTGTCACTATAGATATGAATCAGATACCCCTTGAATGGTGGAGCATTTGGGATGAGGTATTGCCTCCCCAAATTCTTAGTTTACTGTTTGCATGACTCAGGCAGTGAACCTCTTCCACTGATATTTAAAATGTATGTGCTCTTTCCAGGTGCTATATGTTCCTCAAAAACAGATCACTCCTGGGTGAGTAAATCACATTTCTGCAGCTAATATCAAAACACCATCCTCCATTCTGCATGCAGTACCCTGCTGGAAGTTTCTGGTTGGACTGCCTGAGAGCTCCGTGCTCTAAATATAGCCATTTAAAAAGAAGATTATGGTCCATCCACTTGGGACTGCTAAAAAGCCTTTCACGATAACTCTTGAAAGCCTGATGCCTTTAATCCTTAACTTTAATTTAAAGAAATCTCAACTCATATTCCATTTTCCACATTCTGTAGCCGCCCCCATCCTGATCCTCCCCTACAAATCTGTTCATTTCCCCCCTTTCCATAAGTGAGGAATAAGACTCTACAAGTATAGTAGCTTCTGGAGCAAGGGTGGGCTAAGCTGTTTTAATTTCTTGTGAGGATGTTTTTATAGAAGAAAATCAAGTCAACACTCAAGAGTATACACAGCCCTTTACAGAGATGGGGAGAATTAGGCCAGAAGGTTCGGAATATAAAGGGGGTGAAAGGGTAGGAAGGATGTTTCATCAAACTGAACTGCTCTGGGAGATGCAAAGATAAAAGGATTTCCCTCGCCAGGTGCCTTAAATATTGGCAGACAGTGGGGTCAAGATTTTTTCTTTTGTTGTTATGGAAAGCTATACAGATAATTAAGGCTGTTGAAAGAAGATTGTTCTGTTGGCGTCTGTGAGGCTGGCCCCCCAGTCTGGGATCTTCTGGAAAGAAACAAGGAAAAAAGTTATGTACCGGAGGAGATCTTGCCACTTTACACCAGAAATAAGTAACGTCCAAAGAGCAAACAGCCATTGGCTAGTCCTTGTTACACAGATATTTGATAGGGGGATGCAAGTCAGTGCAAGCAGTGAACTTTAAATGGAATAGAGCACCCATCTACTCACCCCCATCCCATTCTGTCCCTGACTTCTTCTTTTAAACAGTAATTATTAAAGAAAGAAAGTTGCAACAGAAGCTCAGAAAAGTTATACATCGGCTTTGATATTTACAGTTTTTATTTCTTCCTAAATGGATGGCCTTTGCTTTAATTTAATGGGCAGGAAATGTTTGACCCATTCCTTAGATGTTAGATGCAGCCACAGGTCTGGGGAGTCCTCACCAGTTCTGCTGGGATCCCAGAAATCTTCTGTGCCTCTGGCTGACCCAGTCCGGGAGAACTGAGGGAAACTTAACCCCATAGTAGTAACGGAAATAACTAGCATTCGCTCGCCACATAGAATGTGCCAGATCTTGTGCACTATGTATGCATTAGCTCCTTTAATCATCATAAAACCCATGGAGAGTGGTGCTGTTTTTGGTTCCATTTTACACATAAGGAAACTGAGGCTCAAAGGGGTAAAGCTCACAGCTAGGAAATTCAGAGCCGGGATTTCAACCTTGACAGTTTGGCTCCCATTGACACTTTAATTGAGGTGAAATTCATATAACATAAAATTAACTATTTTAAAGTGAACAATTCAGTAGCATTTAGTACATTCACATTGTTGTACGACCACCTCCTTATCTAGTTCCAAAGCCTTTTTATCACCACCAAAAGGAAACCTCGTACCCATCAGCAGTCACTTTCCATTTGCCCATCCTTCCAGTTGTTTTGGAAGGGAGTTATGTTGCTGTGTGTTGGGGGCACTTCTAGCTTTTAGTCCTGAATGCAGGAAACATCTATCCATCTATTTGTTCATTCAACAAATTCATTCATTCAGCAAATATATTTTAACACTAGCTTTATGGCAGACACTGTACCAGACACTGGGAGTACATTGGTGAACACACCTGGATTTTAAGCCTCACAGTCTAGAGAGGGAGGGGACATGTGAGACAGAAATTGCAAATCATATTCCTTCAAGTGTCCGGTAGGTAGGATTAATGAGGGAGGAGGAGCAGATTCGAGACTATAGGGAAAGGTAGAGACTGTAGCTAATTAATGAGAGAGTGGATACCCAGGCTAAAGGCTCTAACTAAATTATTGCCAGGTGGGAATACAAGCACAGTGTGGTCAGATCTCCCTATTTTGTAAAAAGAAACTTGAAATGTGGATCTTTGTATGAAATCCTTGACATTTAAGATACAGCAGAAACTAAACAAAAACACATTTACAAAGGCCAAATGGGCCACCAGGTTATAAACTGTGTTAGTCAGGGTTCTCCAGAGAAACAGAATGTGTGTGTGTGTGTGTGTGTGTGTGTGTGTGTGTGTGTGTATAAAGACATTTATTATAAAGAATTGGCTCACAACATGATGAAGGCTGAAAAGTCCCAAGATCTGCAGATGGCAGGCAAGAGACCCAGGAGATCCATTGGTGTAATTCTGATCCAAATCCAAAGGCCTGAGAACCCAAAAAGCCAGTGGTTTAAGTTCCAGTCTGTAAGACAACAGGCCTAAGACCCAAGAAGAGGTAGTGTTTCAGGCTGAATCTGAAGACAGGAAAAAAGCTAGTGTCCTAGTTCAGCAGTCAGGCAGGAAGAATTCCCCCTTACTAGCCAGAAGGTCAGCCTCCTGTTCTATTTGGCCTTTCAACTGACTGGACAAGGCCCACCCATCCTGGGGAGAGCAGTCTGCTTCACTCACCAATTCAGATATTAATCTTATCCAAAAACACCCTCACAGACATACCCAGAAGAGTGTTTGACTGAATATCTGGTCAAGCTGACCCATAAAATTAACCATCATAAGTCCATGCCTTGTCAAGTTCACATCATATACATCTCCTTAGACCATATTTAATCTCCAAATAAAGAGAATAACAAGGCCATAATTCCATATAACATGACACAGCTATCCTATGTACAACCAAAAATGTACTAATCCCTTCCCCAGTAGTGGAGTTAAGTCCCAAATAAGGTTTATGCCTCTCTTGTTCTGGACCCTACTCAAAACCAGCAGTTTTTCAGGTCAACTGGTAAATTGGCATAACATGCCCCAATGAGGAATAAGTTGCCTCCAGAATAGACCCACTAGACATTGTGCCCTTTTATTTGGCTGTAAGAAAGGAGCTAAGTGCAAAAATTATCCTTCATCTTAGACAAGATATGTCAACATGCTCCACACTACTGGACTCCTAGAAATTTCACTGGGTAAGAAGACCCCTGGATTTTTGTCAGATTTATTTTCTACCCTCTGACACAGAAGTCCCTACCAATAAATCTAGAGCATTGTTACTTCTTGCTCACTAAGTCCAGTCAGCATAATGTCATCAGTGTAATGGACCAGTGTGAAATCTTGTGCAAGATTCCTTGTGCAAGAGTTGATATGCCCCTGAGGTAGGACAGTGAAGGTGTATTGCTTGCCTTTCCAGCTGAAAGCAGACTGCTTTTGGTGGACCTTATTAATAGGTATGGAGAAGAAAGGATTTCCCAGATCAATAGTTGCATCCCAGGTACCAGGGGATGTATTAATTTGCTCAAACAATGGAACCACGTCTGGTACAGCAGCTGCAGTTGCGAGTCACTGCTTGATTAAGCTTACAATAATCCACTGTCCTCCAAGATCCATCTGCCTTCTGAAAGGACAAATAGGCAAATCAAATGGGGATGTGGTAGGAATCACCACCCTGCATCTTTCAAGTCCTTGATGACAGCACTAATCTTGGCAGTCCCGTGAGGAAAGCTGTATGGCTTTGGATTTACGATTTTCCTAGGTAGAGGCAGTTCTAGTGGCTTCTGTTTGGCCTTTCCCACCATCGCTGCCCTCACTCTTTAGGTCAAGGAGCCAGTGTGGGGATTCTGGCTGCTGAGTGTATCTGTTCCAAGTGTGTGTTCCAGGACTGGGGAAATAATCACAAGATGGGTTCAGGAACCCATTGGGCTCACTGTGAGGCAGGCCTGAACTAAAACTTCATCGATCACAAGACCCCCCCTAAGTCCCTACTCTGGATGAACCCATAATTTTGGGTCTCCTGGAATTATTGCCAGTTCAGAGCCAGTATCTGGTAGTCCTCAAAAGGTCTGATTATTTTCTTTTCCCTAGTATAATCACCCTGGTAAAAAGGCCAAAGGGCCCCTTTGGGGAAAGCCATGAGAAAGATTTCACAGTATAAATTTTCCATAATATACCAGAGTCCTTCCTTAAGGGGAGCCAGTTTCCCCTTCATTCAGAGGATTCTGGGTCTGTAGACTGGCTTGAGTTTGAGAATTGATTGAGAAGCTGTAGCTCTCTCTGTTTTTATGACTCAGGTTAGACTTATGTTAACTTGACCTAGAACTTTCTGCTTATACAGATCAAGTTAGAGTTCGGTTAAGTTTCTTCTCTGTTCTACTTCTAGGAATTACTTGATTGACTAGCCAACAATATAGGTCTGGGTGAGGCACACTATTTTGATTGTGGCTTTGACTCTGCTGTCCATTATAGTAACCACGTTCATCTTTCGTTTGGTAGCTGAGTTCCATCACTTGGCCCTTGTTGCACCGGGATCCAATTATTCCTCTTGCATTTATGATTCCCAATTCAGTGACTGCAGCTATTGCTATGAGGTCTGGCCTGCAGAGAACAGTAGCCCTAGAGCTCAAGATTGCCAGGGCTCCCCCTTGCAAATCTCTTTCACACAGCTGTGGTGAAGAGTGTGTCTTCTGAACCTTCCCAGGGTGGATATGTAGGTTTTATTTATTTTTTTAAAAGATTTTATTTATTTATTCACAATAGACAGAGGGAGAGAGAGAGGCAGAGACACAGGCAGAGGGAGAAGCAGGCTCCATGTAGGGAGCCCGACGCGAGACTCAATCCCGGGACTCCAGGATCGCGCCCTGGGCCAAAGGCAGGCGCTAAACCGCTGAGCCACCCAGGGATCCCCGGATATGTAGGTTTTAAACGATAAATCTACTCTAACATTCCAATCTCTTTGAATCTCTTCTTGTACATTAAGTTAAGGCAAGTCTGACATCTGTAGTTGGCTCACTGTGGGCCACTCTTTTTTTTTTTTTTTTAATTTATTTATTTATGATAGACAGAGAGAGAGGGGGGCAGAGACAGGAGGAGGGAGAAGCAGGCTCCATGCCGGGAGCCCGACGCAGGACTCGATCCCAGGACTCCAGGATCGCACCCTGGGCCAAAGGCAGGCGCCAAACTGCTGAGCCACCCAGGGCTCTCACTGTGGGCCACTCTTTGGTCCACTTTTCAGCCAACCAGTTAGAGCCCTTTCTGACTCCCCAGGCTGCACCATGAAATCTACAGTCTGCTCAGTGTGCCCTTATCAATAATCCAACTTTATGTTCCTTCCACCATTATACTGCATTCTTATTACCCATTCCCTCATTTACTCCTAAAATTTCTGTCTGCATAAGTTAGAAAAGTCAAGTAGTTCTTTTGGAGTGTAACACACCTCTTCATGGGTCACACTTTGTAGCTCACCTTTAGGCACCTGCTGGGACTTAAGCCTAGTTAGAAGTGTAGGATCAAAGAGGGGTGATGGAGGTGGATCCTGGGAAGAATGAGCTTTGCCTCAAATGGCAGCTGCCTCAGGGGAAGCCATTACAGATTCCTAAGGAAATTCAAGGTTGATCCCCTCTGATAGGGGATGGAGAAGCCATTCCCACTGTGGGCAAGGAGGCCGTCTTTCACTAACAAAGAAGCCTCATCAGAATTTCGGGGTTCAGTGTCCCAGATTTCATTAGGGTCTTCTTGCGTGTCCCCATTTCAACTTTAAGGATCTCATTCTTGGGATCCCTGGGTGGCGCAGCGGTTTAGCGCCTGCCTTTGGCCCAGGGCGCGATCCTGGAGACCCGGGATCGAATCCCACATCGGGCTCCTGGTGCATGGAGCCTGCTTCTCCCTCTGCCTAGGTCTCTGCCTCTCTCTCTCACTGTGTGCCTATCATATCATTAAAAAAAAAAAAAAAAAAGGATCTCATTCTTTCTCCATCAATGCCCTCACTTTAAAGAAAGCTCTCTAACCCTCATGGGATTTTATGGGCCACCTAATATATTCTTTTACTAAACTCACTTTATCCTAAATACAAAAAGAAAACAGAAGCCATACTACAAGTCTGGGAATTCATCTTGCATTGCAGTTCAGCAAGTTGTAGGATGAAATTTGGGGGTTAATTTTTAGCAATCTCAGCCCTGTAGCCACAGGCTGTAAAGGTCTCCTTCTAGGGGCACAGAGCAGCTTTCAGATCATTTATAGGGTGCTTGAGCTGGGAATCTGAATCCCTGAGCTCATCCTTTTCTTTCTCCACTTTGTCCAGTAACATTAGGAGCAACCAGCTAATCTCATTATAATTCATTATTTTGCCAAAAATATTGAAAGTATTATACACTTCTACATGGTTGATTCAGAGGACCCAGCAGTGATATTTTGCATCTCTCTACTACTGTATTGCACGGTGAACCATCAATGCTCTCTTAACTTCTGGAAATAGACTCATTAGAGCCCTTAAATCTAATTGGATTAGTGATCCAGTTCCAAGAAGCCTGGTATCAATTCAGAAAACTCATCCTTAAAATTCTGTTCCTTTAGAACGACTCTCAATACCAAAATCTGCATTAGGGTTCTCCAGAGAAATAGATCTATCCAACAGGAAGTGTGTGTGTGTGTACACAAAAAGATTTATTATAAGGAATTGGCTCATGCAATTATAGAGGCAGAGAGGTCCCACAAGCTGGAGACCCAGGAGAGCTGATGGTATAGTTGAACCAAATATGTTCGAGCAGTGCAGGATCTGATAGAGATGTGAAGGAAATGTCTGGAGAAATCAACTGAAATCGCTTGGAGAGGTCAGGAAGGGCTCCCTGGAGGAAGTGACACCTGAACTGTGTTGTGAAGGATGAGAAAGGGTTTGCCATGAAAACTGGTGTGAATGGGAACTCCTGGCATAAAGACCATGAGTGCTTGGATTCCTACGGCCAGTTCTGTGTGACCTAAACACAGGTAAGTGTAGGGACATGATGGGGACACACGTGGAGAGTGAGGTACACAGGCCGTGAGGGCCACAGAAGGTATATAGGACTTTGAGCAGTGCATGCTAGGAACTGCTTTAGGGACTGTTTACTGAGCACCTACTGTGTCCCAGGCCCTGGGGTTTCAGTGGTGAGAACAGAGGTGGGCCCTACCCTCTTGAAGCTGATGTTCTGGGGGACAATAAAACCATAAGTGATAGAAGAGTGAAATATGCAGTCAGTCTTCGGTAATAAGTGATGTGAGAAGGGAGACAGGGGTGCCACATGTGTGCGTGTCGGAGGAGCAGAGTCAGGGTAGAGCTAATGTTGTTTTAAGTAGAGGCTCACTGAGGAGATGACTTTTGGGCTCTTGAAGGATTTGAATATGGCAGCCATGAGGATATCTTGGAGAAGGAGCATTTCCTAGCAGAGAAAGCCACCAGTGCACTATGCAAAATGGCACAGCCACTATGGGAAACAGTTTGGTGGTTTCTCAATATGTTAAACATGGAATGACCATATAACCCAGCAATTCCTCTCCAAGGAATGTACCCAAAAGAATTGAAACAGCTGTTCAAACAAAAACACGTACATGAAAGTTCATAGCAGCATTATTCAAGTGGCCAAAAGGTGGAAACAGCACAGCATCCATTAATAGACAAACAGATAGGGACACCTGGGTGGCTCAGTGGTTGAGTGTCTGCCTTTGGCTCAGGTCTTGACCCCAAGGTCTGGGGATTGAATCCCACATCAGTCTCCCTGTGGGGAGGCTGCTTCTCCCTCTGCCTTTGTCTCTGCCTCTCTCTCTCTCTCTCTCTCTGTGTGTGTGTCTCATGAATAAATAAATAAAATCTTTAAAAAAAAAGAAAACCAGACAAATGGATAAACAAAACATGGTCTATCCATACAATGGAATATATGCTTCAGCCATAAAAGGGAATAAAGCATCGATACACACACTAACATGGATAAACCTTGCAAGCAGTATGGCAAATGAGAGAAGCCAGTCACAAAAAGCCACAGAATGTGTTATGACTTCACTTCCACAAAATGTCCAGAATAGGCAAATCTATTGGGACAGAACACAGGGTTGCCAGGAGCTTGGATGGAGGTAAGAGGAAATGCAAAATGAGTGCTTGCTGGTTTTTGGAGTGTTGAAAATGATCTAGAACTAAATAGAGGTGATTGTTGTACAACACTACTAATGTACTAAATGACATGGAACCAAACACTTTAAAATGGTTCAAATGCAGGACACCTGGGTGGCTTAGTCCCTTAAGCCTCTGACTCTTGATTTCAGCTCAGGTCGTGATCTCAGCGGTGGTGAGATCCAGCCCTGCATTGCACTTACTGCATTGTACTCAGTGTGGAGTCTGCTTGTGTCTTTCCCTGTGCCCCTCCCCTGCCCTTGCTCTTGTGCTCTCCCTCTCTAATACATACATACATACATACATACACATATGTACATACATAAAATGGTTCAGATGTTAAGTTTTATGTTATGTGTACTCTACCATAATTAGTACCTATTGATTAAAGGGAGAGTGAGGAAGATGGTGTACATAGGGCCTGGGTGGAGACTTTGACCTTTACTGACAATAAGCTGGGAGCCATGGAAGGTTTGTAGCAGATTAGTGAGGTCATGGACTTGGGTGCTGGCTCTGACTGCTATTGGAGGATAGACTCAAGAGACTGTGTGCAGGAGCCAGGAGACCCATGGGGAGGTTGCTGTAGCCATCCACACATGTGGGGAGGGGGATGATAAGGCAGTGGAGGTGGGGAGAAGGGATGCAGTTTCTAGCTATAATTTAAAAGTCAGGCTGGTAGGACTGGGTTGCATGTAAGATGTAAGAGAGTGAGAGATGTCCAGGATAACAGAGGTTTTAGCTTGAGCTAAGGGAAGGGTGGAGCTGCCCTTTCCTGAGGAGGGAGCACCTGGGAGAGGAGTGGGTGCATGCAGGAGAGCAACACTTAGCTTTGGGGCCGTGGACCCATGAGCAAGCAGGGAGCTGCACAAGCCTCACCAGAGCTGATGGTAGGCAAGTTCTGGTGGGGAAGGGACCAGGCCTCCATTTGAGCAGCCTCGGGAAAAGCTGGAAGGCAGTGGGGGCAGGGAATTTTGTGTCCAAAAATAAAGTGATGGGAACTTTATCAAGTCCTCATCGGGAGCCAGGCACTGAGCTCTTTGCCTGATTTCATTTAAGGGACACAGGCCCCCTTGAGATTGCAACAGTTGTTAGTGCGTCTTACAGGTGAATGTGGAAGACTCAGAGAAGTTAAGAGACTTGTCAGAGATGACCTAACAAGTGGCTGGCTGGTATTTAACCGACAGGAACCTGGCTCCAGGATCCAGCACTTGTTTTTCACAGAGTGTTTGTCTCCCAGGGCAAGAGTCAGTGCCTTTGAAGGCAATACAGGAATTTGCAGGTTCTTGCTGTCAGAAGTCCCAGGTGGGTAGGGAAGGGTCAGAATTTGGTCTAAGAATCCTCTGTGTAAAGGGCAGTGTGGGCAGCTGAGGGCCAGAGGTGAGAGACTTTTGGTCCAAGGCAGTCTCATTGCCCTCCTCCTTATTCTGCTGATGTTGTAATTATTATTATTATCATATTGAATTAAAGTTACGGGGATCCCTGGGTGGCTCAGTGGTTTAGTGCCTGCCTTTGGCCCGGGGTGCGATCCTGGAGTCCTGGGATCGAGTCCCCTGTGGGCTCCCAGCATGGAGCCTGCTTCTCCCTCCTCCTGTCTCTCTCTCTCTTTCTCTCTCTCTATCATAAATAAATAAATCTTTAAATAAAAAAAATGAATTAAAGTTAATCACTTTGGAGAAGGGAAAGTTCTAGAAGGGAAATCACCAAAACTTTACTAGAGGTTGTTCCTGGGTGATGAGATTTTTTAGAACTTTTTATTATGGAAAATTTTAGACATCCACAGAAACAGGAAAATATGATGAACCCCTTTGTCCTGATCACCTGGTACCAAGGATGTTGTCAGCATCCTGCTGTTCCGGTCTCATTTATCCAATTGACCCCTTCTACCTTTTTTTTTTTTTTTTTTTTTGAGTATCCTGAAAACCTCAGAGAAGTTGTTATACTCATATGGTGGTGGTGGTATTTTGAGTGATCATTATTTTTTATTCGTCTGGGTTTCCTAGTTTGTGTATAGAAATTTGTATTTTTTTGTTTGGCTTTAAAAATTGTTGAACTTTTGGGCACCTCTGTTTCCTCATCTGTAAAATGGGGCTGCTAACAGGAGTCAGTGAGCTCATCTCTGTAAGATGTTGAGGCATACCACAGTATAGGTGCAGCTGTTTGTATTGTTTTGAATGAGGTATGATTTTATTTTTTTAAGATTTTATTTATTTATGAGAGAGAGAGAACATGAGTGGAGTGACAAGGGGGCAGAGGGAGAAGCAGGCTCTCTGTTGAGCAGGGAGCCTGATGTGGGGCTCGATCCCAGAACCCCAGTATCATGACCTGAGCCAAGGGCAGATGTCTGCTCAACCAACTGAGCCATCCAATCACCCCTTGAATGAGGCATAATTTTTAAGGAGTAGATTCTGCTTTTAGGCTCTTGACCACAATGTGAGCTGCTCTGCTCAGAACCACCATCCCCTTGTGCTTTCAGCCTACGCCACATGGCAGTTACATACACATGACATGATTAGAGCCCAGGTTCTGTGCTGATGGCTGAGAGACCCTGTGCTGGCACCCACCTTCTCTGTTTCCATATCTGTATGTCGAAATTGTCATGGCACCCCTAGGGCTGCTTTGCATGAATGGAATGAACGAGTGTGAATAAAGGTGCAGTGTAGTGCTTGACATAAAATAAGTGTTGATTGGCACCCTCTCTCCAGTCTTTGGGAATGATTATGGGACCAGGACAGGAATGAGATGTGGAACCACCAGCCAGTGGAACATGCTTTGGCCACGATACAAAACAATCAGATCACCTGGGTCCATCCCTGCTGTGAGGTTTTAGACAAGTGTCTTAACCTCCCTGGGCATTGTATGAAAAGCTCGAGTCTGGGCTGTAGAAAGCTGCAGAGTTTGGAGCTCCAGCTGTCAGAACTCCTGTACCCCTGCCCTTCCCCACCCCACCCCGTCCCCCTAATAGTGGCCATAGCCAGGCAGGCTGGCTGGCAGGAGGGGCTTGGCATGAGGACCAGCAGATGCCAGTCTCGCTCTGTGCACAGATGTATCTGCCAGTTTCTGATGGGGAGAAGCGATCTGGGAGCCGCTCACTTCATTGATAATTAAATTCAAATTAAGAGAGATTTGCATTTATCAAAAGCCTGTTTGACAAGGTGTCACTGTTGCTATCCAGCACCCAGGCAGGCGCTGGGGAGCCTGGGGAGTGGGCAAGAGAAGGCACAGCCACGTGGGGGTAGGGAGAGAGAGAAACAGGCAGGGGCAGGGGAATGGGGAGAGCAACTGAGAGACTGCTTGTCAGCCCTTCATTATTACAGAGGGTCATGGCTCCGTGGTAAATGGGATAAAAAAACTGTGTGGCCTTCATCAGACTGCTTAACCTTTCTGAACTTCAGTTCCCCACAGAAGCCCCCAGGGACTCCTTCCAAAGAGATGGACTGCTATAGTTTGGCTTTGCGTTAGGCAAGGAGTCTCCAACCCTGCCGCCCCCCTCTGCTGGAAGCAGGAGAGCCATAGATCTGTGGGGGACGCTGATGGTGCCCCTCCCACCCAGCTTCCTTTACCAGCTAGTGCTGCCAGCTATTGTGAGTTGGCTAAGAACAGCTCCCCACTGTTCCCCTTTCCAGGGTATTCTCAACTTCCAGGAGCTTCTTGCTCAGAGGTGTCCCATCGCACCCCACTCTGGGGGCTGACTCATGGATTCAGGGGGCCAACAACCTGGTCCCTTCCTTCAAGGCAGGACGGCCCTATGGTTCCATTCACCCTCCAGAGCTCCCCCTGGGATCAGGTTGAGACTAGACTCTTGTTGAACCCACCTCTGCCCAACTTCTGCCCTGCCCCAGCCTGCTTCCCTCACTCCCTCCTTCTGAGTGCCTTCCCTCCATACAAATCCCCACCTCAGGTTTTGCTTCTAGAGCATCCAACCCAGGACAGCCCAATCCAGACTCAGGTCCCATCTTCAGTAATCTGTGATCTCCAGCAGGTTGTCAGCCTCCCTGAACTGCCTGGGACACGTGAGGATAAGATAGGCCCCACTTCTTTGGGTTGTTTGCTAGAATCAGGAAAAACTGTGGATATGATATTCCTTCTTGTCAACTAGAGGCTCTCTTCAGAGATGAGAAGGATCCTGTTGGTCTGAGTGGTCCAAGTATGCTTGGCAAGAGAGTAGACAGGGTTTGGGGAGCAGAAAAAAGAGTGGTGTGTACCGGGGGCAGAGGGGTAGATTCAAGAGATGTCTAGGAAGCAGATATTGAGGTTTTAATGATAGATATAGAGAGGAGAGAAGGATAGTCAAGGACAACTTCTAGAGTTGGAGGGCTAGGTGGACGATGGAGCTCCTCCTGAGATGCAGGAATCTCCTCATACCCCTGGGAACCCTCCAGATGAAAAGGTCAGTGCTCATTTTGGAGAAGTATAACCTTCACTTGCTGTGTGACTCTGGGCAAGTCACCCTTCATCTGTGGTCCTTAGTTTGCTCATCTAAACAATCATAACATCCCTCCTGCCACTGACAGTCAAAAGGGTCTATATGGTGGGATAGATAAAATAATATTCGTCACCATGGATATTTCTCTAAGAAACTGAGGTCTGGCTATATCAAGAAAAACCAAAGTCAGACTTAGCAAGGAACAGTCCATATAATGGGTCTCTGGGCAGTTAAATTCCACTCCATGGGAGTCCCAACAATCCAGGAAAGGAGCCCCAGAACAGCTGGTTCAGGATAGGCTTATGTTCAGAAATGCTGGCTGTTGAGGTCATGGTTACTAAAATTGTTGCTTTTCAAGCTCTGTACTAGAGCAAAGCCTCCTGGATCCTCAGAGGGTACTCTTCTTATGGCAATGGGAGTTCCTGGTTTTATCTGATCTATTTCCCCACCTCATCTCAGACCAGCCAATTGCTTTTCCTTTCTTGGGAGACTTTTGTATTGTGGCAAAGAAAACCTGATATAAGAAAATCTATTTCACAAAGTGGATGAACAAAAGGATGGCTATATATGCATTGCACAGCCTCATCCATTCCTTCCACAGTGCTCAGCTTCCCAAGGTCATTTCAAATAGGATAAAATTTCAAAAGAAAGGTTTCCTCTAAGAAACTGCCTATGGTGTTAAAAGGTATGGGCCCACCTTCATTCTGCTAAAGGGTTGTTCATAGTTACAGGTCCTAGATGTTAAAATCAGAGAAGACTTATATTCAAATCCTGACTCTGCCTTGAATCAGCTCTGTGACTTGATTATCACTTGACTTCTCTGAGCCTCCATTTTCTTATATGTAAAATGGAGATATGAACAGAGCAGTTGGGAGAAGCAGTGAGGTGGTCATGGGGCCATGTCCAGAGTAAATGTCAGTATTTGGCATTTCCAGTAACTTCCCTGTCCTTTTCATCCTGTTTTGGATCAGCTCCTCCCCTTTCACCTTGCTCCTTATAGAAAATTTTCCAGTGTTAAGATGTTCTCTGTCATCTGTGCTTTCAAAGGCAGCCCAAGACTTGGGATGAGCTGGAAATCCACTTAACAACCTTCCAAGCACCCATGAATGGCTTTAGAGGGGCCAGATTTCCTGGGCAGAAGAGCAAGAACAGCAAGTCCAGGATTTTGTTAATGGGGGACAGTTGATATGGAGGCAAGTTTCATTTTTCCATCAATACTGTAGATTGAGCTGGCAGCAAAGAGATTTTTGGAGTTTTATTGAAGTTTTTATTTTTTTCTCTTTTTTTTTTTTTTTTTTTTGAAGATTTGATTTATTCATGAGAGACACACAGAGAGAGGCAAAGACATAGATAGGTAGAGGGAGAAGCAGGTTCTCCGCAGGGACCCTGATATGGGGACTCAATCTTAGGACCCTGGAATCACAACCTGAGCCAGAGGCAGATGTTCAACCACTGAGCCACCCAGGTGCCCCAAGGTTTTTCTTAAAAAAAAAAAAAAAAAAAAAAGTATAATAAAGCCTGTCAAATTGAGAACTCCCTCTTGATACAGAAAAATTTATACAGAGGGTAATTTTATTTTCCTGGCCATGGTGAAGGCAGGTATTCAGAAATAGTGAGCTACTGGGGCACCTGGGTGGCTCAGTTGGTTGGGCGTTTGCCTTCAGCTCAGGTCATGATTCTGGGGTCCTCAGATCAAACCCTGTGTTAGAGGCTTGATCGAGCCTCTTCTCTCTCTCCTCCCCACTTATACTCTCTCACTGTCTCTGTCTCTCTCAAATAAATAAATAAATAAATAAATAAATAAATAAATAAATAGAAGTAGTCTGCTACCAACCAGTTTTGTGGCTGGGTGCGTCCTCGTCTTTCATATTAATAAGTTTCATCCAGTTGATGTTCTCTATTTATTGACAAAACCAGAAAAAAGTGCTACAGCTAAATATGGCCCCAGGCTGAGGTAGTCTGAAGTTAGGGGAACAAGGAGGGCAGGATTAGAGTGTTTTTTTTTTTTTTTTTTCATAATTGGAATCACAAAGATCTGTACTCCCATGTCATACCTTGGCTGGGACTCCAGGGCTTCAGAGATCTCTGGTGTGACCTCAAAAGCTGTGTGACCTTGGGTAGGTTACACCACCTCTCTGAGCTTCAGCATTATTCTCAGTAAAGTGGCATTGTATCTTTTCTGATGTTTCAGGCTGCTGGACTGGTCCATGGCTCAATTTTCCTACCTAGGTATAGTGCCTGAGAAGTGAGTGAGATCAGGTGACACCTGAAGGACACATTTCTCTAGTTTCTTCTTTTTTTTTTTAATCATCTCAAGAGATGAGAGGAGATGGTATGTGAAAGGAGATATTTGTTGGTCATCAAGCCTTGACTTCTTAGACCCTTAGAATTAATATTATAATTTAAACCTGTATCTTGGGTACAAATTAGGGGCTCAGTTTAACATCCCCCCACAACACACACTACACACACTTCTTGGTAGAAGTGTCCCTCCTTCTCTCTTCAAAGGAGACCATCTTTTTTTTTTTTTTTTAAGTAGACCCCATGCCAAATGTGGGGCTTGAATTCCTGACCCCGAGATCAAAAGTCTCATGCTCTACCAACTGACCCAGCCAGGTGCCCCTCAATGGAGACAATGTTTTATTAAGTGAGCAAGCTCCTGGACACAGATACCTGTGCCTGCCACTTGTTTGGTAACCCGGGTTAAGTGTTTTCCTTCTCCACAAAGAGGCATGATGTCATCTTTTTAGGCTAAATGAGATGACAATAAAAATATTTACTGAGGACTTGCTCTCTGTTTAGCCTTCTGCTAAGCATCACCTAAATATCTAAACATCTAAGAACAGTCCTGTGAGATGGGTACCTGTGTTATCCCCATGTTTCAGGTGGGGAAAACTGAGGCTCAGAAAGATAAAGTAACATTTCAAATCACATAGCAAGTAAGTAGCAAAGTCCCAGCTCTGGGCAGTTTCAAAGCCTGGGCTCTTGTGCCCCCCAAGTTATATGACCTCCTGATAAATGTCAAGGTTTCAGCTCCATGCCTGTATGTAGTAAGCACCCAGTAAATGTTGGCTGCAGCGACCATGACAACGGTGGTAATGCTTGGGCAACCTTTGCTTGGGGGCAGAGGGACAGAATGTAGGATGGATTTCCTGGCGAGTTCTATCATGGATTCATAAATTTCCATCAGATTTCCAAATGGGAAGTCTCATGCTGAGATGAGCCACATGCAAAGTGCAGCCTTCCCATCTAGAATAAAAGGGATATATTTGTATATACATGCTTACACTTTGGTATCTCAGAAGCCAGGCAGAACATTGTAAAGCAATGTACAATGGCATAAAATATTGTCCCAATTTAATCCATCTATCTAGTGTTCCATCTAATTACTATATTAGAAAAGTCTTCAGACCATGTATTGAACATTATAAATGGGAATAAAATGATTCTGGTAATGGCTTAATAAAACAGGTGAGGTAGCTCCGTCTGTCTGCCTGTATCCTTGGACCATGGCCAGATTGATTTGTCAGGGAAGGAAGAAAAAAAAAGAAAAGAAAAGAAATGGGCTTGTGTTGTTGCACTTTGGAGATTGTCTCCATTAGGGCCCTTTGATTTTATTCCTGTTTTTCCTTATGAGAAGTGGTTATCGGTTCTTTTTGTTAACAGCAAAATATGTAGAACTGATGGAAAAACTGACAGCGGCTGTTTCATATTTTATAAAGCTGCGCCCGGCTTATAATTTGCCGGTTGGGATGAATTGAGGAACTCTGAAACTCCTGGTGAATTTGCAGCTGATGGCTGCAGTCGTGTCTGAGGGCATGTGTAACCATCAGGATTTAGCTGCTCTGAGAAGCTGCAGCTGGGAGAGGTAGAGGTAGAGGGTAGATGGAGACCAGTCAGAGGAGATCTGGGTCTTTTGTGCATCAGATCCTCCTTCCTCTATGTGCCTAGAGAGGTGTTTGCTTTTTCAGAATCTCTGAGGCTTTCTGTATAAATAAAAAAAATGACTTTCCATTCTTCCCTTCCCCAAATGCTCAATGCCTTTGTATTGTGAGTCCCTATTCCCTTTCCTTAAAAGCTGCCATCACTAGTGAGGCTTGACATATCCCTGCCTGATTTGCTCCTGGCTTTGGAGCTGCTATCCAGCAACCAGTGACAGACGGGCCACACTACCCATAGGTGTGTATCCCTCTTCACTTATGAGGCACAGCGCCATGATGAAGGCAAAAACAAAAAAACAAAAAAAAACCCTTCCCCCAAGTGCCGTGAGTTTTTCCAGCCCCACACTCTAATGTCTTGCTCTGAGTAGACTAATACGCGGGTGTCAGAGGTTAAATTCCAGTGCACCAAGAGGGTGCCAGTCCTTCTCAGAGGCCTAGCATTCACACCAGGCGTCATCCACGTTGTCATGGCTACGCGGGCCCAGGACCCCAGAGACAAGAGCGCAGAATTAATGGCAGTCCCGAGTAAAGGATTCCTGTCTTGGTGAGGTTGATGGATTACATTGATGTACCATTTGTCATACTGTAATTGTTCTGGCAAATGTAATACCCACTAGTATAAACATTGTACTGCTTTGCTAATAAAACCCAAAATAGGAAGAGAAAGGATGATACAGTGTTATGCTCACTTAAAGAGACAATGCCTCCTTTGCAAGTTGGAGCCTACTTCTTCTTCCAGAAGCCTCGGTGCCTGATGTCTTCTCCATCAGTGTGCACACATGTGCTAAGCAGCTGTCCAGCACCCGCCATCCCCGCGTGTATGGTATAGGGTGTGTGTACACAGAATACTCTCTTAGTTTTCCCCCCATCAGAATCTCCCACGATTCCTCTTCTTGGAGGTTTCATTCAGTCCGGCTGGGGACTGACTGACTAGTTATTGTTTACAACCTTTTTGAGTCTCGTTGGTTCCTGCCTGACATCTCTGAGGGAGGCTGTTTGTCCAAATTGACTTGGCATTCAAGGCTCTGCTCTAGCATAGCTGCTGCTTCCAAGAGGTCTTCGCCTGACCAACCCACCTTCACTGAGCTCACGTCTCTCCAGCTGTGTGATTCACAGTGAATCTGCCACCACCTCGTACCTGTATTGCCTTATGATCCCTCTCGTCAGATCATGATACGTCCTTGAAGGACTATTCTTATTGGTAATGCACTCAGCTGCAAGTAACTGGAAATTCAGCCAGTGATGCCTTAAATTTATTGGTGTGTGTGTGTGTGTGTGTGTGTGTGTGTGTTTTAAGAAATTTTATTTTTGGAGCAGTTCCAAATGAGATTCACAGAAAAGTTGAGCAGGAAGTATAGAGAGTTCCCATATAACTTCTGCCCCCACATATGTGTAGTCCCCCCACATCAGCACTCCTCACCAGAGTGGTACATTTGTTACAGTTGATGAACCTGTGTTGGCACATCATCACCCCAAATCCACTTTCCATCAGGTTCACTTTTGGTGTTGTATATTCTGTGTATTTGGACAAATGTATAATGGCATGTGTCTACCATTAGAATTTCATATAGAATATTTTCACTGCCCTAAAAATCTTCTGGGATCTACCTATTTATCTTCCCTCTTCCTAACCCCTGGCAACCCCTGATCTAACCCCTGATCTATTTACCATCTCCATGGTTTTGCCTTTCCCAGAATGTGCTATAGTTGGCACTGTACAGTATGCAGGCTTTTCAGATTGGCTTCTTTTACTTGATAATATCCCATTTAGGTTCCTCCATGTCTTTACATGGCTTGATAGCTTATTTCTCTTTAACACTGAACAACATTCCATTGCCTGAGTACAACTGTTTATTTATCCACTCATGAACCACAGGACAGCTTGAGAGTTTGTTTTTCTCAAATGACAAAGTTTACAGATAGGTGACCCTCTGTCTTTCCATTCTGCCATCTTGGCCTCCATCTTTATAGCTGCAAGATGGTGGCTTCTCCTTCCAGTCTCATGTTTGCAGGCCAAGAAGGAGAAAAAGGTAAGGCCAAAGGAACAGAGGGCAAGAGGTTTTCTTCCAGTAAGGACTTTACCTTTTAGGCCAGGAAGTGAAGCCCTCTCCGGGACATCTAATCTTCATCTCATTGTCCAGGACTCTCTCTGGCCACACATAGCTGCACAAGAGGCTGAGAAATTAGACCTTGTAGCTTTTCCATCCTAGTAGAAGGTGGTATGATGGTTGAATTATATCCCCTCAAAATTCATAGGTTGGAGTCCTAACCCCCAGTACTTCAGAATGTGACTATATTTGGAGATGGGTAATTACCTTTACCTTGAAAGGTAGTTCTGTTAAAATAAGATCATTGGGGTGAACCCTAATCCAGTATGACTGGTGTCCTTATAAGAAGAGGCGATTAGGACAAGACGTACATGTTCAGAGGAAAGACCATATGAGGAAAGACAGCTATCTACAAGCCAAAGAGAGAGGTCTCAGAAGAAGCCAACCTGCCAGCACCTTGATCTAAAACTTCCATCCTACAGAATTGCGAGGAAATAATTTTCTGTTATTTAAAGCTACACAGTCTGTGGTACTTTGTTGTGGCAGCCCTAGCAAACAGATGCACATGATAAGGGAGAAAGGGGTTGGAATAGCTTTCAGGTGTGGAGTGGGCAATGTGTAGTGCTTAATTATCTCTTTATCCCGTTTTACATAAAAATAAACAGAATCAGGGTCAGTAACAAGTCCAGTGCTACATGGCAGTCTAGTATAATGGTCAGAGTTTTGTGGGTTTTTTAAAGATTTTATTTATTTATTCATGACACACACACACACACACACACACAGAGGCAGAGACACAGGCAGAGGGAGAAGCAGGCTCCATGCAGGATCATGTCCTGGGCTGAAGGCGGCGCTAAACCCGTGAGCCACCAGGACTGCCCAATGGTCAGAGTTTTGACTGAGATCTCCTGGGATTGAATCCCAGTTCCACCACTAAGTTCTGTGCAACTTTGATAGAATTGCTTCAGTCCCCTGAGCCTCAGTTTCCTCTTCTGTAAAATGGAGGTTGACAATAACTCTGATGTCCCAAGGCTGATATGATAATTATAAATGAGGTGAACTATAGGATATTATCTACAGAGTGCTCAGGTGTAACAACCATTTTATAGGTGCTCACAGAGCTGGAATTGGAACCCAGATCTGTCTGATTCCCAGACTGGCATTCTGCTTCCCTAGGAGGGTGGCCAGATGAGACCAGCACAGAAACGGCTGAGATTTATGTTCCCATGATCCATTCTCACTGTCTCTGTCCCCAGAAAGTGTCCAGAGAGTGCACTCTCTGCCCAGGGAAGCCCCCTCCTCCCTGATACACCAGATATGGAGTGAGGAGCTAAACAGAAGCCTGAAGCCCTCTCATTCTCCCATCTCCAGGATCTAGGTCTTAGAGCCTGGGGGCTCCAACTGCTAGATCATATAGAACCAGGTTTGATAAAAATGAATGATGTGCGCCCTTGGAGCTGAGTGCCTGCAAAGCTGTTGTGAGGATCACCTGGCAGAGAGGGGAAGGCTGCAGCTGCTGGCCTAGAGCAGACCCCTGAGATACTGCAGCCAAAGGTGGAAAAGACTCGGGTAGACATGTCCAGGAAGGTGATCTATCCCGCAGGGCTTGCTAAGTGAGACTTTTGGGTGGTCCAGATCCCCAGACACATGAACTGACTGGTAAGGGGAGATTCTCCATCCAGGACCTGGCCCTTGGCCTGTCCCTAAAAATACTTCCAGTATATTTGGTGCAGCTGTTGTGGAAAATAGTATGGCAGCTCCTCAAACATTATAAATAGAATTACCAAAAAAAAAAAAAAAAAAAATAGAATTACCATATAGTCCAGCAATTCCCTTCTGGGTATATATCCAAAAGAATTGAAAGCAGGGATTTGAACAGATACTACACCCACATTCACAGCAGCATTATTTACAATAGCTAAAAGGTAGAAGCCACCCAAGTGTCCATTAACAGATAAGTGGATAAACAATTGTGGTCTTTTCATACAATGGAATATTATTCAGCTTTCAAAAGGAAAGCAGGTGTGACACATGCTGTAATATGGATCTTTAAGACCTTAAGCTAAGTGAAATAAGCCAGTCATAAAAGGACAGGTACTGTATGATTCTGCTATAACATACTGTATGATTGATACCCAGAGTAGTCAAGTTCACAGAGGCAGAAAGTAAAATGGTGGTTGCCAGGGACTGGGGAGTTAGTGTTTTATGGGTACACGATTTTAGTGTTGCAAGATAAAAAGTCCTAGAGGTGACTGGTGGTGATGGGTGCACAACTAATGCCATTCAACTATGCACTTAAAAATGGTTGAAATAGTAAATTTTATGTTATGCATATTTTACCATAATAAAAATACTACTGCTTTCATTACTGCTGCTACTACTGATGATACTAGTGATAATAAATGATGCTCTGCTGCATACTTGACACAAATTATCTCGTGAAATCCTTCTGATAATCCTATGTAGATACTGTTAATAAGTAGTTAAAGACATTAACAGTACTGAGATTCAGAGAAGTTAATACATTTGTTCAAGGTCACACAGCTAGCAAATGGCTGAACTGGGTCTTGAACACATGTCCATCTGTCCAAAACCCAGTCTTTCAACCATACCACTCTAGACTTCCCCAGACTTTGATTAAAGCAAGGTTGAACTTGACACTATTGGCATTTTGGGTTGGATAATCTTTCGTTGTGAGAGGCCATCCCAAGCATTGTTGATTGTTTAGTAGCATCCCTGGTCTCCCTCCACTAGATGCCAATAGCTCACACTTCCCACTCCTCAAAGTGAGATGGCCAAAAATGTCTCCAGACATTACCAGATGTCCCCCAGGGGGCAAAATCACCCCCAGTTAGACGTACTGGTTTAACAGGGCCTCCTGGCAACCCAGGGGATATGGAACAGTTGATGTTGCCCTCACCAAGGGAGATTCACTGGCCTGCAAGTTGTTGCTGTTCACAAGCTTGCAAAAGCCCATATTTTAAAGTCACACAAATGGATGGAAATCAGATCATGCACAAAAGATCATTGGGGCAGGCTGGGGGAGGGAGGCACAGATGCTTTCTTTGCCTATTGAAAAGATTTTTCCACAGGAAAGTCCCCACTGCCCAGATCCCCTCACCCTTAAAATGCCCAGACAGCTTGAAAACATCCCTTTTGGCATAAGGCTGGGCCCACCCTTACTTGTAGCTTGAACAGTGTTCATTTGTAAGATGGTTCATCTTAGCAAAAAAACATCCATGCAGGTCTGTGTAGGTATGTGGTCCACACACATAGTGGAATTGTAACCTTTCAATTAAAGATGTCAGGGTGCTTTATTAGTTGAATAAAGAAGGTGGTAGAATAGGATCCCATTTTTGAGAAACATTCTGCCTATGAATGTACATGTTCGTTCACATGTAGAGAAAAGCCCAGGAGGGTGGGCCCCAGTGTGTCCCAGTGGTTTTGTTCACATCTCTATTTCCAGCACTCTGGCACATAGTAGGTGCTAAATCAGGACTGACAAACCAAGTCAGAGTGGAAAGACCAGGCTGTCAAACTTTCTTCTTCGTGTGCTTCTTTGTCATTTGAATTTTTTTCTAATGAGCGTGTAGTCACTTGATGACTAAAGGGGAAAAAACTTGCCCCAAGCCCCCAAAGAAAGGAAATTAAAAAAAGAAGAAGAAGAAGAAGAAGAAGAAGAAGAAGAAGAAGAAGAAGAAGAAAAGAAGAAGAAGAAGAACAACAACAACAACAACAACCATGCCTTGAATTTGCCCAGCTCTTCTCTTCCTTCTGCAGAGTTTAAAACTCACGTGCCCAACTGGCCTCAGCCATGGAAAGAAGCAGGGTTTGTGCTTCCTGGTCCTTGTTTGGTCACGCATTGATAATATTGGACTCCTGAAGTTAGTCGCTTCTTACTTCTGCTTTGGTTTTTCCCTTGGGCTTTTGAAGTGGGGGTGGGGGTGGGGAACCAACAGGCGGTGGGTGTCGACAGGAAGGCAGTTAGAGGAGTTGGGCCCTGGAAGATGCAGTTTTACTACCACTCCAGGTGGGAGGTAGACGGCAGGACCAAGTGACTTCCTGGTGGAGAGGGAGCTTCCATTCTTGTGACTTCTTTCTCTGTGGTTTTGAAATCCTTCCAGAGCTGCCCAAGCACTGAGAGAAGCTTGGGGGCATGTGGAGGTCAGAGAGGAAAAACAGGGACTAGACTTTGGAGAGGGGGAGCAAGTTTCAGGACCACAAAGAAGTAGGGGCATGTCATCTTTTTTTTTTTTTTTTTTCGGTATAGAGAAGGGAGAAGAAATACCCTCAGCCTCAGCCTTCTGATTTCTGAATATTCCAAAGGCCTTTTTGAGTTTGTACAATTGCATCTCAGATGTTTTTGTTTTTTGAAGTTTACAACTGACCCAATTCGTAGAAAAAGATAAACACCCTTCCTATGTTTGGAGTCATATGTAATTTTTATCTCTTGACCTTTAAATGTAAGCAGCAGTAAAATGAAGAACTATTGCAGTCATTTAACACTCTGGCTGTACTAACTGGTTCCTGCCTGAGAACCGTGGTTTTAAATTGGCTAATGCAGAATACTTGCAGAGCTAATAATAATTCAGATTACTCCTGTCAGCTATTCCGGTTTCATGGGTAATTTAGTAGTTGAATAAATTTTTAAAAAAATTCATTCGTTACCATGCACTGTTATGAATCAGTAGATGGTTTACCATTGGCAGCAGTAACTGTAAGAAGATTTAAATTGCTACTGAAAAGGATTTGAGTGAAGGTAATGTTTTATAATGTTCTAAGCCATATGCACTACTTTCAGGCCTCATCAGTTTTACATTGATTCCTAGTGAAGTGTTTAATTGCATCATGAATGCAATATAATTCAGTTCTTTCTGCTAATATGGTATATATCTCAAAGTGATATACAGCACTGACAGGGAGAATTCGCAGTTTCGTCCGGATTTGGGAGGGCAGTGAGAATTGGGCGCCTACTGGATGCATGGAGAGCAGGCGGCAGAGGGGGAAGCTGTAGCCTAGTGCTATCTTGCTAAGACTGGGTTGGGGGCTGTCATAAATGTGTGTGGGGAAGGGTAGGCTGTGCTGTCACAAGCCCTCAATGCTGACGGCCAGCCAGAGACGGGTCTGGTATTATAGGCCTTCCCTCGGAGGGCAGGGAGATCTCTTAGCTGGCTGAGATGTCACAGAAGGCTGGCCAGGCCTGCTCTCGTCATCAGGTGCTCATGGATCTTGCCTGGCTCTCTCATTGGCCATTTCTAAGTGGTTATCAAGAATTGGGCTTTCTATTGCCATTTGTTTCATTTTTTTTCATTTAATATTTACTAAGCACCTAAAGAAATGGCAGTGGAAGAGTGGGCGGTAGGCAGCTTGTCAGAGCTGGGGACAAAACCCTCTTTTGCTTTTTATTCTCTGCATCCCATGAAGCAGCCCAAGGTATAGGGATATTCTTGCTGGGGTGGGCTGCTGAATTCTGTTTTAAGAGGCATCTCTGCCTGCCATCCTTCCAAATTGCAGTGTGTGAAAGCAAAACTCATTCTTTCTGGCATTTGTTCATTTATTCACTCACTCACCTGTTCAGTAAATTCATCCATCCAGGCACTGTTCTAGCTTCTGGGGATATAGTGGACAGATACTCCTGCCCTCATGAAGCTTCTATTCTAGTAGGGACAGAGAGACCATAAGCAGGTATATAATTAAGAACACAATAGCCTCAGATATATCAATGACTGTCTTCCAGTGGGATCCACTTGGTACGTTGGTTCTGGATTTTTTCCAGTATGTCTCACTGCACTCACTTGCTTAGGCCGCTCAGCACCACAGACCAAGTGGCTTCAATAACAGAAATTTATTTTCTTGCAGTTCTGGAGTTTGAGATCAAAGTGTCAGCAGCATTGGGTTCTTCTGAGGGCTCTCTCCTTGGCAGTTCTATTCTCCTTCTATGCATGTCTAATGTCCAGATTTCCCCCCTTTTATAAGGACACCGGTCATATTGGAATAGAGACCTCATTTTAACTTGATTGCCTCTGTAAAGACCCTGTCTCCAAATATCCAACTAAGATCACATTCTGAAGTAGTGAGGGTGAAGACTCCAACATAGGAATTTTGGAGGACACAATTCCAGTCCATAACACTGTGTAGTGTAGAGAGCGAGAGTACGCACGCATGTATGTATGTGTGTGTGGCAGGGTGGATGGGGGTTCTCAGGGAAGAGAACAAGGAAACAGTGCTAACTGTGCTCTAATCAGAAGGCTTTCTGTCAACCCCTATGAATGATGTGAAAGTCAGATTGCTTGTCATGTCAATTCCTTCTCCAGCAGGACCTTAAAATCAGAGTTCATGCATTTTCAGATATCTGATTGTTGTGCAGCCACAAAGCAGAAGCCCAGGACCTGGGGTTTCCCCCGCCCCCGCCTCCCCCCGCTTGGCGCCTCGATGTAATCAGAGCCTCCTTTTTATCCCTACTCTTGAGGAAGGCCAGCCAGGCCACCTTTTTGATCATTGTAACCTTGGCGCAGAAGAATAATTTATCCATGCCCCCGGACGAGGAAATTGCAAAATATTATTTATGAAGGTGAGCCGACACGTCGTAATTCTGGCCCTGCATTTCTGGATGTGGCTGGCCAGGATGGGGAAATGTGGGTGATGTTTGATAATAAAATGGGACAGTGTACCCAAGAGATGGAGGTGTGAGAGGAACGAGGAGCCTGGCATCTCACAAAAGAGATTTTAAGGAAGGAGAGTTGTTCTAGATACTGACCCCAACTGTCCTTCCATGGCCTCCCAGGTCAGAAGTGGGATCCGATATCCCAGATCCCCCAGCATTCGGGATATAGAGAGACTGGTGTGAGAGGGGCTGTTGAACAGCCCTTTGGGTAGAGAAAGGTAGGGGGAATCTTTTGAGGATTATAGCCTTGGTTGTGGGAACTTGGAAGGTGTGTAGTAAAGTGGTCCCTGGCTTTGGAGCTGGCCAGCCTTGAGTTTGAGTCCTGGCTCCGATGCTTCCTTCATAGTTTGTGACATTGAGCAAGTTAGGTCACTTTTATGAACCTCAGTTTGCTCATCTGTACAATGGGATTAATAATCAGTCAATCCAAGAGTTGCTGTAAGAGTAGCATTGAGATAATGCAGGTAAAGTGTAATTGTCTGTTCAGGTGGCTTGACTCCTTACCTAGAAGCAATAGGGTGAGTAATGAAGAATGTAGCTCTGAAGCCAGAGAGCCTGGCTGGCATCCCCACTCTTAGACCTTAGACCAGTCACTTCATCTCTCTGAACCCCCATTTTCTTCCTCTGTCAAATGGGCGTAAAAAAGGTTGCAATTACATAGGGCCCTCTTGAGGGTTGAATGAATGAATGGAAGGAAAGCGTTTAACAGTGCCTGCCCCATAGGTAATGCCCAGTAAATGTTGGCCATTAATGTAAGTTCATTGGACACAATTCTTGGCAGTCTTCCTTCTGAGAAGCTGTTCCCAACCTTGACTCGGATTTAGAGGCAGCCT